>NC_134951.1:98912810-99214643 GCF_965638725.1 Aptenodytes patagonicus
AGTCCATCTGTATTTCCACCTACTGTGTATGTTGGCAAGGCAAGAAAGGAAAAAAAACTCTGCCTGTATGTATGTTCTTGCTCTGTTTCAGTTCTACAGGGCTGGCCAGCCAACACCCTTTGCAAGAGAAAGCCTCCTTCAGGTTTGGTAATAGTCTATTTCCTTTGAGGAGGGAGTTCAAAAAATGTATCCATTTGCAAATATAAGCTAAAAGCCAATTACTAGCATGCTCAACAGCACTTTAGACAGCCACTTCAAATGCCATCCATTCATTAACCAGCAGGAGGGGCATAAAAAACCCAGAGAATGTATTGTGTTTATTGGACAGACTGAATGTATGGCAATCAGTGTAAAAGATCTTTTTGCATATGATGCAGCAAAATCCAAGAAAAGTTGGTGGATTTCAAGCCAGAACACTCACCTGTTGCTCAAAAAATCGCTTTTTTTCTATACCACATATTACATATGGTAACCTTGGCAAATGCCTGCTTAGCGGATGTGCAAGTATATTTTTGTGGGCATGCAATAGAATACTGTTAACCCTCATCTCTAACTTGTTAATTAAAATAAAATGGGCAATTTCTCCCAGCAGGTTGCTTTGCAGGGAGACAAATCTATCCTGTTCTGTATAGCAGTTGACCTCAGGGGCACACTCCAACCAAAACCCCAGTCTGCAACCTGCCTTTGCTCTGCCCTTCAGAGACCAGACTCCTTAGACCTTGCAATGCCCTCCTGAAGAGGGAAAATAAGCTTAAAGTGCCACTGATGGTGTCCTGACTGGCACAGAGATACGGCTCCATCACAGTTCACGTTACTGATTTCCCAGAGATCTAAAGGTGTGAGGGTGAAATCAAAGCTGCTGCAGTGCTGAATGCAGCAGCAGACGATTTTGCAAAAAATGAGAGTGCTCATACAATTGCTCAGTTCTTTTGCTTCTCAGTCACATGAATAAAAACCTAGACTACTGCAACCGTTTTTCTTTCCCCCTTCTTTTTATTTGCTTCCCCTCTGCCCCCCCATATAGTAGAGATACAGGAGTTCTGGATATAGACTGTGGGGTGGTTACCCAATTATGAATGGGAAAGCTAGCGTTATGCTAATATAGTAAAAGTCTATGACTGATAGTGTCACCGTTAAACTACTACAGTAAATAACATACTATGGTACTTTTTTATGGACCTCTTTATCTCAGGCGTTTTTTTCCCTCCTCATATTATGTATACCCCTGTAGAGAGAATAGTTGCCTACTATGAAAGAATTCATAAGGCTGTAGCTTTTATTATTGTTTAAATTGCCAGAAACATTAGGACGTCATTGGTGACAATGCTAACAACTAGCCAAAGCAGGAGGGAAGTAGCATTTTTCCATTATCTGTTTCTTTTCATTTAAATTTTCTATCCGTCTTGAAATGAGAAAAGAACAGTTCTATTCTATCTTGAAAACATTTCACAATATTCACTCTTCAGCCTTGCTCCAAGACTTCTTTAAGGATGAAATTATGAAAATACTTCTTAATCCTGTATATTTGCTCATATAAGTAGACCTTAATTGAAATATGTGGAATAATATAATTGTATAAAATTAATCTACTTATCTATATTCAGAATGGAATATTAAGTGAATAATCTTATTACAGTTGAGTAAGCCAGTCCTAGCAAAAAATGTTTCTGATTTATTTTGCTATTTTTTCCTGGCTGAGCACTGGGCAGCCCATTCCTCAAGTTTATTGTTGCTTGATGCAGAATACAACTGGTGAACAAGTCTTGAAAGCCAATTCTGCAGCTATTTAACTTTACACTTTTTGAGTGGGTTGCTGACAACTTGTTAAGTTCAGCATCAGAGTAAGACTATAGAGTCCTAGTCTGGAGCTGCTGCTAAGTGACTCATTAAGAATATTTAACAGTCAGAATTTAGACTGCTCTTTAACATTGATTGATATAAATCATATGATTTTTTTTTCAACAAACACAAGTGTATTCCTAAGTCTACAACTCATAATTGCAAATATAAAATTTGCTTTCTGAGTACATTGTATTGTTGCAAACCCAACACAATTCACCTGAAGATCTTTCTCTGTAAATACCCTCAGATACAACTTGCTTGATATGGAAATCCTTGTCTAGCTCTGGGACAGTGTCTGGGAGAAAGAACAGAGGAATGAATGACCTTATGCTCTAATTGCCAAGAAGCATCATGGTGACTCAAAGAAGAGTCATCTTAATATCATCTTATTGAAAAGTTAATATTTAATTTTGGACTGAAATATTTTGACTCAGAAAAGTCTAACTTGTCATTTGTTACTTTTCCAAATTACAATTTTTCTAAGTATTAATTTTTATGAAATTATTTGCCTAGGCACTAGAACAGCAGAAGAAATTGAGATGTTGATGAAATGCAGAGTAATACACAAGGGAAACTTGCCATGTAAGCAGGCATAAATGATGATGGTTTCTAAATTAGCTATCATCATTCAGAAAATATTTAAATTGTTCTCTGAAAACACTAGCACAATGTTCTGCAATGATCATAAAGGCAAATCTAATGTTAGAAGTTATTGGGAATTGTATGGGGAACAAAACAGAAAATATCTTTGCACCGCTTTATAAATCCATGGCATGCTCACATCCTGAACACAATCCAATTCAATCAATTTGGAAACAGCACAGTGTAGTTTTAAAGTCATGGTACGGGTGATTAGAAATACAGAACAGATTCCATGTGAGTACAGCCTGCAGATCTTCATTTTGGTAAAGGCAAGACTGAAGAAAGTCACCAAAGAGGTCTACACAATCTTAACTAGCAGACAAGCAGTAATTACAAGCTATTTTGAGTGAATATAAGAACTAGAGGTGCCCCACTGCTTTTATTAGAAAGAGCAAACAAATAAAACTACTTTTACACAACTTACAAGTAAATTGCAAAACTCATTATGACAAGATGTAGAGGTGAGTGAAAGTTTAAAAGTATTCAAAACTGGCCCAGACAGCTCCTGGGCATAGGTCTGTTGGTGTGGTGTTAAACGTGAAGGAAGTGATGCAACATCTAGCATTTGTCAATTCTAAAGAAGATGGCTTAGGGCATCAAGGAAGAGCCACCCTCTCTATTCCCTGTTTCTTACATTCATCCTAAATATTTGCAGCTGATCCCTGTAAGAAGGAATGTCTGGGGCTAGGTAGACTTTTGATGTGACCCCCAGGACACTTCATGGAGCCTTAAGAAATACAGATAAATTCCTTGGATTTTTTTTTTTTTTTTTTTTTTTTTGAGAGCCTGACTGAATTAGTCTCTTGACTATTAATATACTCGTTATTCTAATTCAATTTTGTGATCTCTACCACTATGACAGCAAAATAACAACTGACCAAAGTACTTCTTATTGCCAAGATTTCTAAACATTGCAGCTGTAAAAACAATAATCTAGAACTCAGCAACCACCTTGTTGAACACTGTGTGCTTAAAGCTGCTAATACAACAGGCTTAATAATTGACATACATGTTTTGCAAGAGTTAGGTCCTGGAGCCAAGCTCAGCATAGATCATTGCACAGGACATTTTTAATAAATTCAACTGTCTTTGCAGAGTGGGTTTGCATTTTTTAAACATGTTTGGAGTCTGAAAACAGCTAGAATTCCCTAGTTTGTGTGACTAAATTTAAGTAATGGCTTGTGTTATTTGCTTTCTGTTAACTCTTTTTATAAGCCAGATATTGCTGAAATCAGCAACTTCTGAATACTCTAGTGTACTATGAGATGTATTTTTTCTCTTATCCTTCACTCAGTGCCTGTGAAACAGATCTTCGGATGGAGTAAACAACACTTCATTGATATCAGTGATGCTACAACAGTTTACACCGGCTGAGAATCTGATCCTTCCAGTTAGGATGGGAGAGGGAGAGCGTGGAGAGAGCAATTGTCCCTTATGTCTTTACAATGAGTATCTGAAACACTAACATTGCTATTAAGAGAATTTACAATAAGCTTGGTAAAGATGAGCTGCAGTCACATCAGTTTTTCCCAGTGCTGACACAGCTTCCTGGTACAAACTTCATTCACGCAGGGGCCAGAGAAGTGCACGCATAAAATGATTATGACACGCTTCTGCTTTGAGTTGCTCCTTTTGCTGTCAAACTCAAAAGAAGCTGAGAAAATTGGAGAAATCTCATACAAGAAGATTTTGGCAGGCTTTTCTTAAAGGCTTTGTTTGTTCAAGTTTCTTTGGATAACAGGTTTCTTTGGAACAGGTTAGATGAAGCAGAAAGTGTCTTGAAAGCTGGGATCCAAATCATTTAATGAATGGGGTTTTATGGGCTTTTGTTGCTCCCTTACATACGAATCATTTGCAAGTCACCAAAACCAGCAAGAAAACCAGAAGCAAACCACTCTCTCCCTCACCCTCTTCCCCCAAAAAAACCCAAACCAAACAACCCAGAAACCTTGTCCTTCCAAAATATGCAGACTAGAAGGGTCTGCAGTTTGGAAATCTGTATGTTCAGACTTTCTCCTAGTGGGAACCATTTTTGCCAAATGTTGAAAGCAGAGGCAAAGCAAATCCTAACCACCTCCTGTTCCCTCTTAGTCCTGAAAAGCACGGCTACGTGGTTGGAGCAGTCTTCTGAAAAGTTGGAAAGTGTCAGACTCTAAGACTTTACCCAAGAATTATTACTGACATGTCTCTCATTTGAGGATTTCCAGTGCTTTCACATTGAATTAAACATAGCGGGAGCTACGGGCAGCCAACAACTCTCTGAAAGAAAACCTCAATGGTTAGGAGCTCTGGGTTACATTTACAAAGGTCTCTAGTTGCCTTAAAATGTCAGTAGATGCCTGGCCAGAAGCAAGTAGGCACTCAGCTCCTCAGGATGTGCAGGAAAATCCTCACAGGGTGCCTGCGTGTAAGCTAAAATACTAAAGCTACAAAACTATTTCCTCCCATAGCAACATCCTAACTTATGCTTCCCTATGACATAGGGATACTTTTCCCGGATGGTGAGGGAATGATTGAGGGTACTGGGTACCTGTGCTTCCCACCAAAGTCTCCAATACCAGGGAGAGGAAAACTCCATAGATCAGGCTTCTCCTTAGAAAATGCCAAATTCTGAAAGCAACCAAAGTCAGTGGGAGTTCTGGAAGAAAAGATTCAACACTAACTGATTTATAAATTCAAAACACTATTTATTACAGGCTCTATTCATGGTTGACAGGGAGAAATCATTAGTGGGTAGAAGAACAGAGTCATCTGGCAACAGACTTTATCTTTCCCAGGTCTTTTTGACCCAAATACTGCCAAAATACCCAGTCTTTTGCTTGATTGTTAGTGTTTGCAAAATGACAGTCAGGTGTTTCATTCTATCCACAGGTTTTCTGCCTTTCCCTCTTCTAATATTCTTGTGCTCTGCATTGTGAGAACTTGATCTAGTCACTTTTTCTCAGATTTGTCCCTTTCTTTTTCCAGACATCAGCATTAGATCGTGGTGTTCTTGTCCTCATGCAAAAAAGATAAGACTTTCTCTCCTGCAACATTTCGCATACCCTTTGAGCTGGTATAGACAATGTGAGGAAGAGCAGAGGAAAAGGAAACTCTCAAATGCCTGTTGCACCAACTGGCACCACAAATTATCTTTAAATATCCTTACCAGGCCTTACTCAAGAACAAGTCTTTGTTAAGTGGTGAAGACTGCAAGATCTTAAAAGCTGTCCTTTGCAGAACTGCCTGACTGCCCTGCAACCCCACAGGTTTCAGGAGTTGGAGCACACGTCCGGGATTTCACCATCCTTTCTGGGAAAGGGATCCCAGATATGGTGCAGCAAGGGCACTACAGTTTGCATGCCTTATAGAGAGCTGTGCTTGGGTAGAGAAATGCTCCTTCACACTCTACCCCTGCTCAAGCACATGCAATCTGTCCCAGCAGGGAGTAGAACCATACGTGAATATGCAGGGAGGAGATGGGTGCAGTTAAACAGAGCTGCTTTTTAAATTCTTCTGTCTTCTAAAGTGCTGAAACTCACACAAAATCATTGTGTGCTAAATGCCCCCTGGAATGAATCTCTTAAAAGACAGAAAATTACTTGACACTTGTCCAGCTGGAATGAAATAGAAACGCAACAGCACTAGCTACAGAGAAAAATACATGTCCAATATATTTGTTCAGCAGAATAATCACTGGCAGTGTTGAAAAAGAAAAGGAGTTTATTGCAACTGCCATTGTCAGGGATTTCCAATGTAATTGTCAGGTAAGGACCCAATTCTTACTGTTATACCATAGGCTACATATGTCTTTCACAATCCTCTCTTCCATTAATTGTTATTTTTATCTGGACAATGCTTGTTTTAAATGGAAACCGTATTTAAATTTTAATATTTGTAGTTAATAGTCATCCTCTTGTTCACAAATGAGGTGCTGAGAAGACTGAGGGAGCAATCCAAGAACGGTCCAGCCTGTGGAGCGACTACTGTGTTGCAGACAGGAGTGGAAAAGATCAGTTTTGACTGGATGATTGCAGTCCCAACAAATCTTTTTTTCCCCTTCTCCCTCTTGTTCCCTCTAAACGATGCAAAGAAAGGGTATCTATCTCAGACACAATCCCTTGAAACCTGAGGCAATCAAAGTAAAGCTATGTCAAACAAGAAGAGAATGTAAAAGAGCCCATTGCACAAACTAGGAAAAAGGGACAGACATCATTGAAAAATCTCCTGTTTGCTTCATGTTTGTTTTTGTAAAAATAATATCTTAAAAAATGTGTGTTTTCTAGGTTTTCCACATACACTTATTGCAATTCTATATTCTATTCAAGGCCCTTTTTTCACATATAGGACTGGCACATAGTGTAATATACACGTGTTACATACACACACCCACAAAGATTGTGAGGTCAAAGCAATCAAAATGCCAGAAAATACTGGTTAGGGTTGCCTGCACAATTTTAACACAGAGCACTTGGGTGTATGAATTAGGGCATATTTCCAATTATATTTCCACACATTATCCACAGCTTTATTCATCCAGTTTCTATCTTATCTTCTTTGCCTTCCCTTACTACTTCTACTATTCATTTTTCCTTTTTTCTTAACATATATTTCATATTTACATCACCTGTACCTTGCTTTAGAAGTCCAATTAGAATCTTTGTCACCCTCTTCTCATTCTGCTTTTAACATAACTTTCCAAAGAACATGCGTTTTCTTGTTTCTCAGTTACGTGAACATGCCTGTAGCTAATCCATCCATGTAGTCGATAATAAAAACACAAAAACAGAGGAAAAATCCCAAAACAGAAAGAGATATTCTCTTGCATTTTCCCTCAAACTGAAAATTATTTCACTTAATTAAAAAAAAAAAGGGGGAAAAAATAAAAAGAAGGGTGTTATTGGCAGTCTAAAATGACTTTCAGGAAAGTTATGGTTTGAATGAAGAGCGGTTTGAGGATGGAAACCACCCAGAGACATTAGTTTCAGTATTTTTCACCAGCATTTCCTTTTTAAGACACTCAGCTCGCATCTCAAACTGATTTGAATATCAGAAGCTGGAGATCATCAATTGGATTAAGATGTTTTGCAAGTTAATTTAAAATAGGATATTTTGGGCATATCTATACTGCATTTAGACACATTAATAATACAGTCTCTCTGTCTTGGGAAAATATCTTTACATTCTGTTATAGAAAGACTCCTAACCCTCATAATATTGTATGTTATTTCAAAGGTAAATCCTCCCATCCTTTTCGAATGAGGCTGGTTTCAAGACCTAAGCTGTGTTAGTCCCTGTCCATGCAGTATATACAGGAGTATAAAGGCTGTACAGGTGCCAGTATTAAGAAACATGCCTCAGATGGGATGGTCTCAACCTACTGTGAATAACTTTCTTGCAACTGTTGTGAAAAGTCTGTGGGTAAGCGCCTCTAAGTGGGTGTTTTAAATAATCACTCAGTTTCTTTAAAGACCCCATTTTCCAAGAGTGTTTTTTTCTCCTTTCAAGGAATAGGCTATGTTCAAATAGAAGGCCATGCAAGTGACAGGAGCGATACTGGCAGATCTAGACACTGCCACCCTCTGTTCATCTCCGAACTTGGATAATCACATTGCAAGGCTTCCTTGCACTGTACATCCCCAGGCATCTCACTCCTTAGCAGAGGAGGCCAGCACCACGTGGCTCAGGAGGGAAGATGCTCCACTGACTCTTCTCCCCTTGGGCTCTGTGAGGACTTCCTGCTGAAGAATAGAATAGAAATACAATGGACTTTGTGATGAAACCTTTTTTTATTTGTTTGGCTTATGGAAGCCTGAAATATGTACTTGAAGGTGCCTTGGAAAGGTTAAGTGCATATGACAAGAATATGGAGAAAAGAAGAATGTTCCTATTTCATGGATGAGGAGCTGAGGCTCTAAAAAAATAAATTCAGATTTCTAAGGGTTCTTTGACATCTAAAGGCACAAGAGAATTGTCAAAATTCAACAGTTCATCAAAACCACTTAGATCCTCTGCATCTTTAGGTGTCTGCATACTTTTACAACTTCTATCCACAAGTTTGGGTTCATCTACCTTAATTTTACCCATCTAGAAATGAGTGTGCAGAATAAGCTCTCTGCCTGGATTCCTGCTGTAGGCAGTAAGGACAGACAAATATCTTCAGAGGCCAATTCAGACAGTGCTGTGCTGTTCAGCAGAAAGTGATTCGTGGTTTCCATTACCTACAGAGGTTTGTCAAACATAAAGCAACAGATCACACCTGTATCCCACAAATTCCAAACCATTGACTCATTTCATAAAGAGAAATTAATACTCAAGAAGTAGCCTTCCTACGGACACAGTAGCAGGGTGAGTCCCTGCTGTAACCATACAGATAGGTAAAAAAATTGGTTATAACAACTCAGACTCCAAGCTTTATAAATCACTAGGCTTTAGGAACAAGAAATTTGTGGTGTCTAAGATCATGTGGAGACAAAAGTCCTAACAAGGCAGAGGTTGCACTAACCCTTTAGCCACATGCAAGGAAAAAAGCCAATGAAGCATTTGGCTTTAATCCCAGTAGTGACGCTGCCATGCATTTAGTTAGTAATTATATGTCTCAGCTGTCACGTACTCTGGGCAAGAGTGTTGGGGGGCTACCAAATAATCTTTGCTCAACTTCATCTGTGATCCCTCAGAAAGAAACATGTCTTTTTCTGTGGGTCATGATCAAAACTTACTTTACATGGAGCTGCCGTGTTGCTCCAGGTTGGGTTTGGGTATCGCTCCCAGCCCAGGCACTGGGGCTCCTGCTGAGGGCTGGTTGCTCAGCAACACAGCTTCCTCCAGCAGCAGCCTCCCCCAGCAGAAACAGCGGCTGATTTTTATTGTCATTGCTGCTGTATATTTATTTTCTGTAAAGAAGGAGCCATTTGTTTTGACCTAACTCAGTTGAAAAACAGGCACCACTTAGTTGCATTTGAAAGCGCATCATGCAAAGGGGCTGGCATCCTTCACCTGCATCGCAGAAAAAGCACCTCTCCTTAAAGACAACTTAAGGCATATCACCAATAACCAGGTTAAAACCCTCTTAAAGGAAGGTCACCACAATCCTTATTGGACAGAGCAAATTACTCTGGTGCCTTTTTCCTTCAGCTATGATTTTGTGCACTGACCTTTGGAAAGTATGGTCAAATAGCCTTTAGCAGTAGTTGTAAAGCAGAAGATCATTGCATGGACACTGATTTCATTAGGCAGCCCTGTATAAATTAGCATTACTTGCTATGTAAGTATGGGGGGGTATGCAGCTAATGGTACTGAAGAGAGGTGGGGTCTGTTCATTCTGTGTGCTAAGCCTGTAAGTGAAGAGAAGCCTTCCTGTCTCTCTGCAGAGACACAGCTGCTCTTCCGTGCTTTGCTGCGGATGTGAGACGTTACACAGAGTGAATCCCTGTGAGAGATTTTTTTTTCTAGCAGAGACCATGCAGACCACGCAAGGGAGAGAGTAGCAGCCATGGACTCTTATGAAGCTACTCTGATTTAGCCCAGGTAAAGATCTCATTCACTGTCAGATTTTGCACTCTCAAGTAAAAAAAAAACTCAGGTCAGATTTGACCCTCCCTAGTGTCTGAGCACCTTCCAGGTAAAATGGAACAAGCAACAGTGAAGTCCCTTGTAAACTCCTAGGAGCCTCCAGCACCTCTCCATCAGAGGGGAAACCTGCCTGGGGTTTGGCTCTTCTGGCTGTTTGTTCTTCTTCAAGCTCACTAGGTTTAGGCATGGGAAGGGTTTCCATTCTGGCAAGTGCCATTCTCATGATGACAACAATTTTTGAAGCAGAAGGCTTGTTGGGTACGTCCTAAAGATTTTTAGAGCTTAGATTTACCTGATTTTTTCTAAGATTATTCCCCAGCTGAATCCCATCCACTAAGACTGCCAGTGCTGTGCTGGCAAAAATGTCCGCTACATAGCTGAGCTCCCACCATTTAAATATCTCTAAACCTTTAAACACCCTGAAACCGCCTAGCAGTTTCAGATTTGGTCTGGTTTAATAGATGGATTAGCATTCAGGGTCACTTTTAGTTTTTATGGACCAGTTTGCTAATCTCCCATGAGAAAAGTTAGCTCTGTCTGAACCTCAGGGAAGGGGGAAGAGAATGAAGGATTAACAATAAGAATAAAATTAATCAGAGAAAAGCTTCGGTAATGAATTATAAACAGCCTGCCAGTTGTGGCAACTGTAGAATAGTTACTAAAAGTATGGAAGAGAAAAAAGCTCAGTTCTGATACAAGTATTAAAAATTCCCATTTCAGTCACAATCCTGACACTCAAACTTGTCTAACTCCTTTAAGTGATCCTGTAAATCTGTCCCCTTCTATACTTCAACAAAACAATACGAACTAGCAGATGGGAGAGGCGTACTCTGCTACACAGTCCCTTCTCTTGATCGCATTCAAGAAGCTGATGGCTGTCAGGCCCCAAAAAGAAAGTTTGAAAGGCTCAGGGGTGCATATTGTCTTCAGTAACATTGACTGGAAACATGTCCTATATACTTTCTCCAGTGGCTTGAAGACCGTCACTTGGAGCTTTGTTATCTATGCATGTAAAAATGATATCTCAAAAGGTAGCTTGACATATTTTCTGCTACTAAGGAAGAAACAATTTTCACTCTCTGCTTTACTTCCCCAATGTCAAACTCGATCCATGATTTAAAGTAGTGTAATGGCAGTAGAATTATCTTCCTTACATATTTATGCTTGCTTTTAGGAAGAACTTAAAAATACTGGGTGCTGTACTTGCTCTTGCTCTTTCAATTCAATTTTGCTGTGGTGGTGACAGGTGAAGCAGGGTACCCTAACAGAAAACCTGGGCACATACAAACTTCAGACTGTGAGTTCACTTAACCACCAAAACATGCCCAAGGAAGAAATCTCTCTTCTTCCCCCTTTCTATGGATGGGGAAGCAGGAACAGCTGGGGCTGAAATGGGGACAAAGGATGCAGTTTGCTGGGTCCTGGTCTCTGCATTTAGGTGAGAGGGTTACCGAGGAGCTCAGGCTCATCCCAGTCTTTGGCTGCAGCAAATGCTGCCATCTCCTTACCTCTATATCCTGTAGCTTGCCTTGATCTAGGATGGGCTTTTGTCAGTGTCTCCTTGCATTTTCATGGGCAAGCTAAAGAAATGCAGTCTGTATTATACTATTGTAAGAAGGGTATTAAATCAATGTTCTTTAACTTAAGTTTCAGTTTGGATCCATTTGCAACTGAAACCTTTCCATTTAATTCCAGTTTGAGATCCACAAAGCTGCCCGGAACAGTTAAGGTTCACTTCCACTTCTGAAAAAAATCAACAGTTTTAAGCAGTTTAGTTTGAGGCTAATCAATGACTTTTTAACAATAGTTTTGGTTCAGGTTCAGTTTGAGAAATGAATCATATTTCAGAGTTTTCTTGAGAGGTGGGCTCACCACACACTATGACTATTAAGCAATGTTCATGCGTTATTACAGATCTGCCCTAGCAAATTGTGATTAGTAGTCCTCTGTCATACTAGAGGATGTCTCAAGTGTGGTTTCAGAGAGTCTGGTACTATCCTGCTGTCTGTACTTCCATTCATAGACCCAGTGATGGAATAGAGTGCACTTACTAAATTTGCAGATGACATAAAGCTGAGGGGGGCTGCAGCACTCCAGAAAACACTAACAGAATACAAAGTGATCTTTGCAAAAAGGAAAATCAGTCCAGAATTTTAAAAAAGGTATCATTCAATAAGCTCAAGTGCAAGATAGTTCAGTCGGGCTGATCTATGACACTGAAAATAACCCTTCTATTCATAAGACCTCAGCTGGGATACTGAGTCTGGTTTCAGGCATGGGATTTCAAGAAAAATATGGATCATTTGGTCTGAAAAGACTGATGAGAATCAGAAGGCCAGAGATCTAAAAAAGTGACCCAATCAGGGGGGAAAAAAATAAAGGAAAAATAAAAGAAAAAATGAATCATCCAGCTCAGAGAAAAGATGTCAGGAAAACATAATGTGGAATGTAAAAGCATCCTGCAAAAAATAAGGGATTAATCTGTGTGTGCACCTGATGGATAGGACAGGAAGTAATGCATTAGGAAGTAAGGGAAATTTTCTAACAGTAGTGAACAGAACTAACAGTAGTTAGTGAAGGACTGGAGAAGTTTCCCATAGGAAGCAGTGCTATCTTTTCACTGAAGTTCTTGAAGAACAGATAAAACAAATGCCTGTCAGGGATGTTTTGGGTATAGCTAATTCTGCTTTGGAGTAAAAAGATGGGTTAAGATGACCTCTTGAGATGGCTTCCAGCTCCCTCTTAGCTCTGTCTCTGTTCATTCCACCATTTCTATGTACTTACAGCAATATATCTGAAGGTAGTTAAAACATTAAAAAGCACATTTCGTATTTTTTCCTCCTAAAACTAGCAAATTAATGATACTAATAAAAATGGTTTGCTCACCAAGCTCCCTTAGTGTGCTTTAATTACAACACTGAAATATTTGTGCTTCATATGGGAGCTCTGCTTACCAATGAGATCTAAACTTGTGTCATCTGCTTTTTCATAGCTAAATCTGCAGGCAGCAGTAGGCACAGAACCCAGTCCAATCTTAGTGAGACCAACAGCAAAGGAAATGCAAGCTCAGCCATTAGTTATCTTGGCATAAATAAGTATATACCTTTCCCAGACTAGCAAAAACAATCATGGATACATGGTACACCACCACAGCTATTAGTCTGCTTACCCTTAGCTTGCATTGCCCTTTACCAAGTGTCACTGAGCACGTTAGCCAAATATCATCTTTCCTGACATTTCCCAGTGCAGCTCTAACAGGTAATGCCCATGTTAAATCGGGCTCTTTCACTGGAAATGTCTGCTGGGTGCCTGAATTACAGCAGTCACGGAGTATCCCTGAGCCTGCTTGCTGGGACTCCAGCCACTGCAGGGACTCAGCCAGCCCAAGCTGTTTGGCTGCTGAAAGCAGGCTTTGTCATCTCAGCTATGCAGCAACTGCTCCCACCTTGGCAGGATCTGACTCTGGCACACATGCATAGGCTTTTCCTGGTTACACTTGCAAAAGGCTCCCGGGATGGTGCCTAGATAGAGTCAGGTTATTAATGCAGAGCACAGGCTTAAGACGGCATGGATGTCAGAGCAGCCCTCAGGATGCTTGTACAACAAGGGGCGTCCCTGATCAGATGCCAAGCCTTGTTTCCTCCGCCCTGACCTGTGCTCTGTGCAAGAGGCCATTCCTGGTGCCTTGTCTTCTGCTCACACAGCAGCTTCATGCTGCCGGCTATCCTTGTGCATGAGTCTACATTTGGTCTCTCCTAGACAATGACCTTCCCAGAAGAGCAGCAGTTACATTACCTTCACCATGTCACCTCGAGGCAAGTGTTAGTTGCCTCCTTGTCAGAGTGGAAGAAGGAGATGAGGGTCCCACATGTGACTGGGCAATGAACGGTCCCAGTTCTGTGTCCAGCTCACAGGGTCCTGCTCCTGGCACCCAGAGCCTTGACCCTTTGACACAGACATTGGTTTGGCCTATTTACTGGGAGTAGCAGCAATAATTTTCCAGCCCAAATGAAGCCAATGCCTATAGTGTACTCACTGTACTGAGTACTCTCAGCACCTAGTGGGGGACCATATCAAAGCAGGCTCCCTGAACCTCTTACAGTTAACTGCTCACATACTTTCAGGAAACAAAATACCTTTCCGGACTATTACCCTACAATTTTACTCTATATCCAGTACACTGCCTGGCCAAAAATAACAAATAAAAAGAGAGGATGTACCAATCTTTTGTATATGGAGGGAGACAGAGAAGAAATAAAAAGAAAATAAAAGGAACTGTTAACTATTCCAGCACTTCTGGCAGCCAAAATACAGAGTAAATATTGGGAGGGCATGCCTCAGAAGTCTTGTTTTTTATATGGAAATATGGAATGTGCTGTTAAGACTAGATTAACTGGTCTGAATTAATAAAATACAAAACCTGAACATTTATTCAAAATTCAGGCCAAACTTCAAGCTGCTTTGAGGTTCATGAATAAAACCAAAGACTTGTACTACCTCCCCTTTACTTTATTTTTTGCTTTTGCCCAGCACTGGGCAATACTTCAGTGCCTGGGCTCTGTCTAAGCAAAACCCAGTCATGCTGGAACAGCACCAGAAAATCCTCACACATCCATCCAAATTTTGCACTCTTGGGAGATTCAGGTAAATGGGATAAGCTTGCAGATTCTTTCACCTTTCAGAAGCTTTCTTGTCTTCAGTAATTTTTCATTTTCTGAATATTTCTCTACTTCGGCACAGAGAGCAAATGCTAAGGATGTGCCATACATATTAACCACTAGTGAAACTAGGTTGAAAGAGAAAGCTTTTATCGATTAAGGTGCAAGGGGTATTAAGAGAAGGCAGCTCCTTTTAATCAGGGGAAGGAAGGAAGATTGTCCTTCCTTTCTGAACATCAGTATTTTAATACCAATAGTAAACCTCCCAAGACCACAGAGAATTATTAGCCTGTAGCATTCATCAGCCAATGGTATCTTTCTTGGTCTAAGAAGAGCGAAATAGGTCCATCGTATTCTCTTTTTCCAAAGACTATTAATGCAATCTTATAGGGAACACATCAGGCTATTCACTACCCATTTACAAAGACTACTTCTGTTACAACATCCTTTCCTTTTCTATATGCACTCTCCCATGGGAAAAGAAAGCAAACCCATCTTTAACAGAGTCCCCGCCAGAATCAGCAGCAGGAGAAATGCATGTTTATGCATATACACTAAGAGTGGGGGCACTGGATGTGAGAGAGTGTATCAGAAGGAAGAAATCACAGAAAAATTTCTTTTATATTTAAATATACTACTACTATTACACTAACATACACATTTCCCAACATGGATCACAATTAAAACACTGTTTTGGATAATAACTGATCATGTTTATTAATTTTACTCCTTTTAAAAGTCTAATACATGGGAGTTTTGAGATAAATTGAAAGTCAAAGAGTGAGAACTTAATGTCTTTGCTTTTCTAAATGAGGCTGACAGTGGCTCACAAAAGTGAGATTTGTTACAGTGACTGACTGTGGAGGAAAGTTTCTGACTGCAGTATGAGAAAACTTAAGTATTATCCATTGAGTCACAATTTACCCTCAATGCACTAATTTTAAAAGATATCAGGATATCTTTTAAAGTAAAGGAAAGATAAAGTAAATTAAAACATAAAATACTGGCTACCATATCTTTTTCTTGTGTGGCACAGAAGACAAATGTTTCACCTTGTGAGTGTTAAGGATTTTCAGCAATGCACAGCTTTATCTCAACTCTTGTCACCTCCTCCACCCTTTCCCTTCCCCCCAGAATATCCTAGTACCTTTGTTAACGGCACAGGTCCTCTTGCATGTTGCCACCGTAAGCATGTCCGTGAAGGCTGTATGAATCAGCAGCCATCTTACGCTGGCTACAATTAAAATGCAAGAGTGGCAAGAAGTCTCAAAGAAATTTCCAGTAATAACTGTTCTGAATATCTGTCACACCCCCTCCTCAAAGATCTCAGAGTCTTTTGGGGGTATATAAGTTTAATATCTTATTGTACAGACAGGGACCAGTGATTTGCCCATGGTAATGCAGAATATCTGTTGGATCTGGACTAGAACTCCAGTGTCTCACCATCATTTCCATCTTTAACCCTAATATCACCTCATTTTTATGAAAGAAAGAGTGAGCATTTCAGATGGACCAAATTAACAGTGGCTGAAAATTGCCAAAATGATGGCTTTTGGTCCAGAACTTCTGTTATTGTGATTCTCTAAAACATCACTACAATTTTGACGGTCAGAACAGGGAAGTCAGAGCTGAAAGTTATAAGAACTGTGTTGCACCAGCAACAGGGCTGAATCTCTCCAGAGGGGATGATAATAAAGTAGAGAGTCAGCGCTATAGATAACAGATTAGTTCTACTATAATGCCCAGTTTTGAGGCACACCAATGCAAAACTTGTAATCCTAATTTACAGAAAGTGGTGTAATGTCCATAATAAGATGTGCTAAGGGACGCACACAGATAGCTAATCCTGAATGATGGTGCTGCTAACAAGACAACAAAATGAGGAACTGCGGGATGTTACAGTTAACAAAAGGGGAGTAATGTATATGCAGACGGTCCATGCTGACCTGGGGCACCACTAATAGGGCAGCACATGTAAAACTGTAGGACACTATATGCAACGGTTGGGAGGTGCAAGCTTGGCAGAATTGATAACCAAGGTAGGAATTACCAGGGCAGCCCGATCATAAATACTAATTAAAGGTATATAGTCAATAAAACCAGTGCTAGAGGGGAAAGAGTGACCAGGGTTGTGCTTCTTTGGGGAGGGGATAATGGGAAGGACTTGGTGTTGAGCAAATGAAGAAAAAGGGAATGTAAAGTGAAGCCACTGAAATGATTGGGGCTGACCTGCTTCTTTGTTCAGGGCATATGAGGTGCTCACCCTAGTGTTGACCAGGGAGTCTCCAGAGGGCATGGACAAAACACCCTGACTTGTCAGTTTGCTCCTTTCCTTATTTCACAGTTGCCAGTGCACTGGTATTTGAATGTATACTGAAAGCAATGGTAGATGCTGTGTGTTTGAAAGCCAAGGACATTGTACCAAAAAGGTTGTGCTAAATCAATGAGTGGTTTGCCCACCCTGAGAACACTGCATAAAGTCACAAGCCTCTTAGAGCCTGAAAGATGCTAGTAAATTGGAAAAGACTCAGAGAAATGCAACAACAAATGATTAAGAGACAGATGGACTCCTGAAAAAAAGTAATATTAAAAGAACTGAATAGTTGGGATAAAAGGAGGTCATGCAAGGCAAAGACTGTAAATAACATGGATATAATAAATTATTTAAGACTGTAAAAGGAAATATAATCCACTGTCACTGAGTAATACTGAGCAGAAGAAAATTCAGTGAGCAAATCTGGAAAAAAATGTTTCTTTTCCGGTCCAATAAGTTGAAGAATAACCTCCCAAAGGACATGATGGATATTGTATGGCCGGAAGAATTTAAACTCAGAATCACAAAAATCAAGAAGAATAGATGACAGCAGGGGTGGAAAATCAGTCTGGAAATAGTGAGTGAATTATATGTGCTAACAGACTTCCCTATTTCTCATTTCTCTTTTTTACATCTTTATGGTAGCGACAGTGGGGAAGATCATGTATGTATGTTTTATTGTTGTTATTATTATTTATTGTATGTGTTGAGTAGAACTTCCTTAACCCGCTAGCTAAATATTCATCAAGAAATTGTGTTTCCCTCAGAAACATTTGTATTGTAATGATACTATTTCAAATATTTTGAAGTCAGGGACTGATCACAAATATTTTGAAGTTCAACCTGAATATCTTAGAAAGGTTAATGATTCATTTTCCTTGATTGGATGATCACTTGCAATGCAAATATTAGTATGTGAGGATTTAAATTTCTGAATTTTGGAAAAATGTATGCATGTGGCTTTGAAATTTGCTTTTCAAGTTTGTGCCAGTTGCACAACAATCAGGTAGCAACACCAAGTGAATACACAAGAGAGCTGCACTTAATCTTAATAGAAATAAACTGATTGAATGTATTTATTCACAGAAACTTTCTTGCAGTGTTTGCCTTGTTCTAATTTAATTATACAGCACTTTTATTCTTGCTGAACAATAAAGATTGCTGCAATTTTTCAATAGTCATACAATGAAGCAGGAAGTTCAGCACTGATTTGGGGGGGATTCTGGAGTAGGCCCTGTGGTCACAGCTCAGGAAAACATTTAATCCATGCCTTTTCAAGGCAGCAAAAATAAAATATTTTCTCAGAATGAGAGACAATTAATTGCCTCCTGAACAAAGGATTTACTTAGGACTATAAATTGTTATGTGTGGGCAAATGGGCCCTATGAATGCTTGATCCCACCATCATACCCTAATATGATAATTATATAATCAGCTAGAATAATATAATAATGATGATATGCTGTTAAAACCTTCTTCATGGGAAAGGCACTTGAGGAAGACACATCTCCTGAGGAAGTAGAACAAGAGTTTGTTGCTGTAGATATTGTGCAAAATGCTTTGGAGGATGGTGGCAGGGGGTAATATCACACAGAACCGCTTCTCACCCTCATGACCACAGAGATGCCCCCTGTAATTTCTTATCTATATCCCACAGACCAAAATAACTCAGCCACTTTCCTGAACCGGGGTGTGTGCCTGCGCTAGACGGCAGCATGCTCAGCAGTAAAGGAACAAAAGACACAGGAACAGTTTTCTGTAAGAACTCCAAAGGTATATTTATGCTGTACCTACTACATCAGCTAAAATGAGATGGACAGCCTGATGCTGGTCATTTTAAGCAAAGAGAGTTTAAACGGTAACATTAAAATCTTATTTGAAAGAATTATTTTCTCAGCTCGGGCCTGGAGTCTATTGTTCAGTTGTCACCTCTAAGATTATTACATCCCACATGGCCAAGTGGTTCCACTGTTTTGGGATCATATGTTTCATTTTAAGTGTAAAGCGTATTACTAGGTGTAATATAGAAATGACTTGTCAGCATTAGCCTCCCTGTTCCCTTAAATTAACCTGTTTAAAGCATTCTTTAACTTTCCATTTAGGCAGCAAAAAGCCGCTTTCTGTTCTCATTTGCCTGAGGGTAAAGTCAGAATTACTCTGGCAACTTTAACATAGTTACTTCTGATTTCCATCAGTGAAACTGGAGGCAAGATTTGGTCCTTGAGATTCAGATACTGTTTGCATACAAAGGAGTCTACTATCTCTACAACAATAATAACAATTTATACTATAAATAATAGCAATAACTCAATAATGAGGTCTCTATAGCTAGATTTGGTATACAGATCTTTCAATAAAAGAACCTCAAACACTCACAGACTTAGATAAAGTGTCTCTTCATCATTGCTGGTGCAGGTAAGCAGAAAGAAGTAAAATTGAAACTAAATGGCCTGATTTTGTTTTATCTTTTCAGGTGAATGCCCACAGTTAAGTCAATGAGAAATAGGATTGCACATTATCTCTACAAATCAGCCCAGATATTTAAATCCCTAATTTACATTGTTTCAGAATTTGGGATACATGGCTTGCCTAGGGACATAGAAAAGATGAAAACCCCAAGCAAGGAAGTTGCATTTTGGACATACGCTAATTAGCTCTGTGTAAACTGTTGTGTCTACAGAGCCTTGAGCACCACAGCCCGTGTTAGTCCAGGCCTGGAAGTCGCACAATCTTTTCAGCATGGGCGTCCATGCAGACTAACTCAGTCCAGCTTTTCTAATTGCTTCAAGTGCAGCTGACAACACAGGCAGGGCTGCACTGTGCTCAAGACCCACATTGGCTTATTTAGAGACAAATCAAAAACCCATGCACAACATCATTTTGCTCAGCATAACCCATGTAGAGTGCCTCATCTTGGGAACTGGGAAGCTGGTAACTGAACTCAGCTGCCCTCAGTCGTAGACCAGTAGTTTAAGAGTGGACAGCTTGGTTATTTCCCTCTTTTATTCAGTCAATTCTTTTGTACAGCTAGCTGCTCTTTGCAAAGCTAGGAGTGGGGACGGGTAATTTCAGCATTGCAAGGCTGAAATACCTGTAGCTTGTTATGCAGCATACTCTCTGTGTGTATGTGTGACTGTATGCAAAGGCAGGGAAATGAGAAATGTATTCTGCAGGAGCTATGTAATGGCCAAAGCAACATCATGTTCAAACAGCACAAAGGCTCAATCTTTCTCACTGTGCCATGATATTAGGGTAAGGACTGACTGACAAGGAAGAGAGCATCCGACTGAATCATGAGCAGCGCTCTCTGCATGAGTCTCACGGAAGCTGGGCTTCCAAAGACTGAGCAGTACCTGTGTCATTCATCTCAATCATGACTGTGACGGCTCTTCCCTTCATTGATTATGGTTAACGATGGCTGAGCAAACAGGAGGAAGAGAGTAATTGGTTCACAGCAGGCAGAAGATTGACCTTGTTTGGAAGGGTAATAGCAAAAGTGGTGGCTAGAGAAAAAGGTACCTGAAAAACACGGTTTCTCCTTTAATAAGCCAAATACTATGCACAGGAAAAGGTCTCTCCAAAGGAAAATGGCACATACTCGTCTCGAACCTCCCTCCCCACCACCATCAACCTGAATTGTCCATCTCTTTCTTCTACCTACAAACTAACATTTTGCTGCTAATGTTAATTTGCATTTGCTGCTAATTTTTTATGGGTGGCAGAAAGGATTCTCCAAACTTTCACATTCTTAGAGCCTGTGTCGTGGTTTAACCCCAGCCGGCAACTAAGCACCACACAGCCACTCGCTCACTCCCCCCGGTGGGATGGGGGAGAGAATCAGAAGGGTAAAAGTGAGAAAACTCGTGGGTTGAGATAAAGACAGGTTAATAGGGAAAGCAAAAGCCGCGCGCACAAACAAAGCCAAACAAGGAATTCATTCACCACTTCCCATCGGCAGGCAGGTGTTCAGCCATCTCCAGGAAAGCAGGGCTCCATCATGCTTAACCGTTACTTGAGAAGACAAATGCCATCACTCTGAATGTCCCCCCCTTCCTTCTTCTTCCTCCAGCTTTATATGCTGAGCATGACGTCATATGGTGTGGAATATCCCTCTGGTCAGTTGGGGTCAGCTGTCCCAGCTGTGTCCCCTCCCAACTTCTTGTGCACCCCCAGCCTGCTCGCTGGTGGGGTGGGGTGAGAGGCAGAAAAGGCCTTGACTCTGTGTAAGCGCTGCTCAACAGTAACGAAAACATCCCTGTATTATCAACACTGTTTTCAGGGCAAATCCAAAACACAGCCCCATACTAGCTACCGTGAAGAAAACTAACTCTACCCCAGCCAAAACCAGCACAGCCTGTTAGATGATGAACTGATAGTTAGGGCCCAGCCTCACTTATCCCCCCACATTTGGGACACCAGCATAGTTAAGTTAAAGCCTTCAGGACTGAGAAGCCAAGTGGATGAACAGATGAGGTGAGATCGTTGTAAAAGAGCCATCTACTGCCTACTATTTGCTGTTCCTAGGTAGGATAAGATGTGTGAAATTATCAAGAGGGTTAACTTTTCTTCCCAGGCAGTAATGAATTAAGTTGCCTATCTGAAAGATATACATCAGCATGGCATGTTGTCCTGGTTTCAGCTGGGATAGAGTTAATTTTCTTCCTAGTAGCTGTTACAGTGCTGTGTGTTGGATTTAGGATGAGAATAATGTTGATAACACACCGATGTTTTAGTTGTTGCTAAGTAGTGCTTACACTAGTCAAGGACTTCTCAGCTTCCCATGCCCTGCCAGCAAGAAGCTGGGAGGGGGCACAGCCAGGACAGCTGACCCAAACTGGCCAAAGGGACATTCCATACCATGTGACGTCATGCTCAGTACATAAACTGGGGGAAAGCTGGCCAGGGGGCGGTGACCGCTGCTCGGGGACTGGCTGGGCATCGGTCGGTGGGTGGTGAGCAATTGCATTGTGCATCACTTGCTTTGTATATTCTTTTATTATTATTGCTATTTTACTTTCTTTTATTTCAATTATTAAACTTTTTTTATCTCAACCCACGAGTTTTCTCACTTTTACTCTTCCGACTCTCTCCTCCATCCCACCGGTGGGGGAGAGTGAGTGAGCGGCTGTGTGGTGCTCAGTTGCGGCTGAGGTTAAACCACGACACGTGTAAAGAATTAGCTTGTTTTAATCACTGAAAAAGGGATCTTTTTCATTTAAAACTTCCATGGTCCATTGCCATCCTTGTTTCTCTGCATATCCAGATGTGTCTAGAGCTGTCTTGAACACTGATGGAGAGGTCCATTTCAGAAAAACGTCCTGTGCCCTGTGATTCTAGTTGCCAACTCGTAGCCTTGTTAGTTACCTGTCCAAAAAGAGCTAGCCGTGTTTTGTACTGCAGTCAGGAACACTGTTGCAAGAGGAAGCCATCACCTACAGAGCAGAGGAGATGCTATCATGGGATGGCAGGAAAAGTGACACAGAGCTATGAATGGCTGCATCTGGACTGCAGTTATAAGTGAAACTCCTCTTGCCGCCAGCTTGGCTGGGCTTTCATCTTGCTGATAACAGGGTAGTTACACACTTTACCAGCCTTATGTGTTCAGCCCCTCCTTGATATATTTCCTAGTGGGAAGACAAGATTGGTTTGGCACTGAGCCACGGAAGTTAGAACCATCTCTAATGCACAGAGATGGAGATGGAGGTTTGATGAAGGTGTCAATCGAGCTGGAAAGTTCAGCCTCATAAGGAGATCTAGGTAGCTTGAAAGTTCAGATGAAGTTAAGTAATGCCTCTAAAATCTAAGGACAAAACCATAAACAAATACTATGCTTGGGGGGGGCGGGGGGGAGAAGAAGCAGAGGGGAAATAATCTAAAAATCTCTTCCCTGTTAACGTGATTTTAGAAGAAACTTCAAAAATAGCACTCACTTACAAGGAAGGAGTAAAAGACAACCCAGCTTTCTGTATCTTTGAGAGCTAATGGACTAAGAGAAGTGGCAGGCAGAGTATAGTTTAGAAAGCTGTATTTTACTTGATATTTTATTTAAAAATTTGAGTGTGAAACATCTATCTGTAGAACGCCCTTTTGTATAAGGACATGCCTGTCCGCCAGATAGAGCAGCATGCAGGACAGAGAAAAATGCTTTGAAGCCTCCTAGGAGAAAACAGTTCTACCTTAATGAAGTCCATTATGGAGCTCTGCTTTCAGTATGGGAAGGCACTTTCAAAATACGTCTAGCAATGAAAAAGAGACTCTCTTGTGAAGTGTAAAAGTTGTGACAAGCCAGCTACAGATGGAAATGACAAGGGTTTGCCTGCCACAAACAGCTCAGAAAACATCCCAAAGTGTACTGGAGCCACAAGGAGTTACTGGATTTCAATCAGGGCTCAGTGAAATCAAGTGCAATTGAAAATGCATTAGCTGCGCCATGCATGTATTTACAACAAGGTAAGAAATACATGAGGATGCTGTTTTCTTGGCATTATCCCTTCAAATGGAAGGGATGCAACTACTTGGCTGAGGCTGGAAGGTTATTTATGTAGTTAGAATGGAGGTATAAGACTCAGGAAACCAGGTTTGCTTTGCAGCCCTACACTGCCCAATTCCTGTTTGACCTGCACATTTTTTTTTTTTTGTATGCTTCAGATCCCTCTCTGTAAAGTGAAGACAATACTGTTTTATTTATTTATGTGCTTATTCTTGTATAGCACGGGTTTTCTTCTTAGTACAATGGAAAATTTGCTTTATCTTGAGGTTTCCAGGTTAATAAAGTGGAAAGAATAAAAAAGGTGTAATAATGTTCTGAGTTAATTCAAGATGGTGCCTCCTGCTGACTTTATTAGCTCCGCTATTTGATTGGAACAGAGTGAAATCACGCTCAGCTGAGAGTTTTACTTTTGACATTTTGAAGACACAATTGTTGAAACCTGTTATAAATAAAGGAAAGCCAAGCTGATCTAGTTTAAGCAAGACACCCATAAAACTGAATCTTTTGGCAATACTAGATCTCACTAGATTTGCAAAACTATCCATCACATCTGTTATGCCCATAACATATCCAGGTCCCAGTGGGGCCAGTAGGCAAGGAACTGAAATCCCCCATGGAAAAAACTTGCAGTCACAGAGGGCTGGCACTCTCTTACTTGGAAGACCATATTGATGAGATTTCAAATGTATTGCTGCGTGTTCTATAGATTTGGAACGGGTTCAAACAACAAAACCCGAACTCCAGTTGGATTTTTCCATCGTGATAGAACAAGTGGTGTGAACCTGCCACGGAAGGGGAGGGTCCTCAGGTTCTTGCACCTGTCCAGTATGACTCTGCACACATGATTTGTACTCTTTTCCCATCTGTAAAAAGGTGACAAAAGCTTTCTACTGGGCTCCTGTGCAGCTTTAATGAGTGTTTTGAGATCTATTCTACCATCACAACCTAGCAATGCCTTGCTTTCAGAAAAATGAAATGTGCTCTGTAAATCTGCTCTGAACTTGATACAACATTGACCTCAGATACCAATGCACAAAATGACTATGACTTTTATCTGTGGCAAAGATCCTAATGCAAGGGTTCCCCTGAGAGCCACTTCTGCATCTGAAAACCAAAGGAAAAGAGAAAAAAAAATAATCTTTCTGGCTGCTGCAGACTGGTCTCTTTGGTTTATCCATAAACTCTAACCCTGACAGTGCAAGACTGACTGATTTGGGACATCAGAATAGCAGTTTTATGCTTCTAAAAGTCCTTTACATGGTAATTCATCTTTATTCGTGCTGTCTTTGCAAGCAGAACTTAACCTCATAATTTCTATGAATCCTCTCCTTCCCTTTCCCATATATTATCTTCATCTTCCAGACCTCTAAACCCAAGTCATTTTATTATTGATGAATAGCATTTGTATAATGTTTGTCAAGAGATTTGATCTGATAGGTCATAAACTCCATGTCATAATTTTTTCAGCCAATACTGATATGCAGCTCTCTCCAATGTGGAACAGAGGAGTGGCCTGAAGATGCCTTGCAGATTAGGGGTGAAAGAGAAGAAGCTTGCAACTGAAAGTAACCATGAAAATCAGTGCTACGCAAAAAATTAATTATTTATTCAGACCCCAAAGTTCAGCAGTTTAATTAAAATACCCTGAGTCTTTCATGACATGCCAAGGACTTTTATCCAAATATAAAAAACGTATAGTGCTTATTCTGCGGACCACATGGCAGTGCATTCCTGCAGCACCCAAGCAGCACACAGCACACACCCAAGAGACACCCATCCAGAGGAGGGAGGGGAACTCTTCTCGTGGCTCATGGCCAGCTTGCAAGGCTTCCCTTAACAGCATCATTCCCACAGCTTCAGTGGGAGGTTTGAACCAAGACAAATGCCTGAACATATCTAAACTTTCTGTCACTCTTGCCAGTTGACGCTGAAAAGATGATAGGGAATTTAACTGGGGTAGGAAGAGGACACAGTTCCTAGAGAGTCATTTCTTCGAGCTCACAGCATTCGTTTCCTTCACCCAGATCTCTTTGCCTGTCAACCCAACCAGCTATTGCACTTATCAGTGAGCTCTGAGGCAGAGCATCCTACTGAGTAGAAGTCCCCAGATTTTTTTGGAACCAGCATGCATACAAGCACTGACAAGACATCTTCCTACTGAGACTCTCTATATGCCTGCAGCTAAATACAGGAGGGCTAGGGAGAACGTGCAGCCATTAGACTGCCATGAAATCACACTCTGTAAGTGGTAGCATAGTGCCCTGAGATGGGTTTGGCCCACTAGCACTCTCCAAAATGATGGTGAGGCATGGGTCAGGGGCTAGCACAAGACCCAGGAGGGAGCACACAGCTCAGGTGACAGAGTGTACCATGGACTATCTCCTGTACTCACTATAGACAATCTTGGCTCCCATCTTCTTACAAAATCTTCTGACACTATCTCAGCCGGTTTCATCCCTTCCAGGGCCAAAACTTGCCTCCACCCAGAGCCAAGTGCTATGAAGTATGGGTGCAGGCAGTTTGTGCCATTGCCCTTCAGGCCAAAAAATGGTCCCTGGAGATTTTATTTAGCAGTAAAAAATGTAGATTCTGAATTCCGGCAAGATCACAGTCTGGCTGGCACACTAGTGAAGGGACTAACAACTTTACATTAGACTTTTTTGAATCAAGCAAGTAGAGACAGAATTCATTTTTATCCATTGCTGTCATGTTTGACGGATGATCTCAGCTGATGATGGATTTTCAGTTGGATTTAGGAGATTTACTTTTGTTGTGATAAAGGGATAATCTCACTTAAAGTTTCCCTCTCCTCATTCGCTGCTCATTCTCTTTACAGAGCAAGCAGAAAAAATAGAGACTAAACTTACAAGAAAATGACAGTAGTAATAATAATAACAACAACAACCACCAAACAACCTGGGGGCAGAAGGGAAGTAAAATGGCTCATGTTTAGTTTTGATCTTCACATCGATAAGGAACAAAACAAACAAGAAATGGTGGAGTTATCTTAATCCATGCCTCCATGTGCAACAGAAGGGAAAAGTCACTCTGAAATCTGGGTTAACCAGAAATGTATTGTGTCAGGAAATATTGGATCTAAGATCTAGTGCTCATGTCAATCAATTTAATTTTTTCACATACATTGGAAAATACGTCTTTCCCGGTGTGCAATATTTAATTAGACCTTCATGAGATTTTAAAGCAGGCTCCAAGGATTTTCATAACTCCATCATCTTGCAAGTTCACATGCCAAATTTACATAAATGGAGACAAAGAGATTAAAAAAGCAGGGAATGTAATGAAAAATGCTGTCATCTAAGACCTTAGGAGGAACAAAAGGGATAAGAGGAAAAGATCCTTAAGAGAAAAATTATGAAAAAAGAGAATTAATAAAAGAAATGTGCATGAAAAAGATATTTAAAGAACCCATACCTTCTGAATGGCTAACAAAAATAATAGATCTTTTAATCTGTAGATCTTGTACTTCAAAGAGTAAAGGAAAGTTCATTATTGTAATTTTACTAAAAAGAGGAAGCTGAGGTATCAATTTTGATTGGCCCAATGAGGCCTGTGATTTACTCAATGACAAAACCAGCATGTCAGCTGTACATAAAGAATGCTCCCTCTGATCTCCCAAGTGTCTCATCTTTCTCCTGCACATCCATGCTGTCTACAGACTTCTGTCTCACCGAGATGCTGCTCTTAGTGGTTGATTGCAAAAGACTCCAGATAACATACCTTGCATAAATTTATTTATAGGCTATCCAGAAATGGTCTACCTCATATTCTTTTAATCCTAAACTTAGTTTCCCTCTGAATTATGAGACCCCTCGGAGTTAAACTCCTTCTCAGGCCAAAGCTGGGGCTGCCAAGAGACATCATCTTATTTGTAAGCAGGTTGCTTACAAGACACTTAGCATGTTTAGTCTTCAATGCAGAGCCCCACAGAGGCTGGAAACCCCTTTCCTTCTATAGGGTCTGTAGCCCCGTCAGTACATAAACTGTGAATAGTTTTAGGTAGACAATAAAGCGGAAGGTAAGCAGAAAAACAGTAACAAAAAAAGACTTGAAAAGACTTGCCCACGGCGAAACAGCTAGTCAATAGCAGAGTCAGGGACATGTGAAGGCAAAAGGGACAGACATGGATCTGGGCTGAAGCTGACACTGTTGTAGATGCATGATCTTCCTCCACTACACCTCAGAGACACCTCTCAGCACAGTACCTGCAAAGGGTGACTGCTCCTCTCTTTTCTTTCTCCAGCATTTAATCCCCTTTCTTTCTGAGTCAGTGTTCTCACTTATGCCTTGTAAAGGAGACCAAATTAGACTTCATCTTCTTATGAGGTCAGTGAGAAGAAGCAGTAAAAGGTTGACAAAACCCTGGTGTGTTAATATCAACAGAGATGCTGTCCTAACCTGGTGCTGCAACAGCAGAAAACATATTTTGCCTCACTGCCTTATCCTTCCTCTTCCTGTTGCCAACTGGTTCCCTCACCCTTTTGCTTCTCTTCACAAAAACAAGTTCTAGTCACCAGTTTCTTTCAACACTGTCTCCAGAGGGGAGATCACAGTTAAAAACTGATGTCCAGCTGATGACATTCCCTACTGTCTCCAACAAGGAACTTTCTTCAGGTCTACAGCTCAGTTCATGTCCGGTATATAGCTCATGCAACAGCACATTAGACAATTAGAGTCAAACTACCTCCGCATTCCTCTCTCAGTCCCCAGAAAAGATTTTAGACCATTTTCTCACTCCCCTCTAAACATAAAAGGAGGCATGCATGGTGACTATAAAGGATGACATGACATTCTCATGTTTTCGCTGCCACATAGGGATCTTTCCTCCACTTGAACAAAGAGGTTTTGTATGGCTTTCTTAGTTCAGAAACAGCAAAGAAACATGCTTCATTTGGCTCTCTCCTCCCACTGCCTCATGCTGGGATCAAATATGTATAAAGCCAAATCCAACTCTTTACAGAATGCTCTCACTAGGCTGAGTTCTTGAAAGTCGTTTTATGCTTCTTTTCAGGGTGCTCTCAGCAACTGAATCATCACTGAGGAAAAAGATGGGGGAAGCAAAGGAGAGAAACTCGTAAAGACATTACAGAACATACCATGAAAGATATGTTGGGGTTTTTTTTTAAATAGATTTGAGAGGTAATCATTGTCATTATGTACACTGGAGGACAGAAGCTGAGTTCATGAAAGAAGGTGTGAAGCAATGAGTAAATAGTAGAGTTCAAGCAAGAAGAGGAGTGGATGAGAGGTGGCCTTTGAGCAGGACCATACTCTGTAGAGTCAGAAGGCAGAATCTGAGTGTGTTGCAACTCTAAATACTCTGCCACATTCCTGCTCCCCTTATCCCTCTCTCTTGGTATCTCAGTTGTAACAGGGATTTATGTCACTGAACAACATGAGAAGAAGTTCATGCAGGAGTGTCAAGGAACAATGATTTTCACAGCAGCATGTTGCATTGCCTGATATGGACCAAGACAAAAGCAACAAAAATGACATCAGTCAAGGTGAGAGGCAATGAGAGCTGAGAAGGCTGTTAATAGGTTAAAAAGAAGATTTGTAGTGATGCAATAAGGAAAAGCAAGTCAATTTTGTGACTAATGATTGAAAAAAAAAAATTATGTTGATGAGGAGGAAAAAGGTGCCTACAGACCTGTTCACCTGGGTAATATGTGTACAGTACAGAAGTAAAAACCAGCTTTTCTTCAGCCTGAGCAGACCTTGATTAACAGCACAGACAATAGAGTGGAAGGAAGATCCAGATTTTATAATTCTTCCTATTTTGTGAAGGTAGCAAAGAACCACAGAGTTTCTCAGCCATCCTGGCACTTGTCCTGACCACTGGTGAGTGAAGAAAAAAAAGGGATAGATAGGATGGAAGGAGGCTCCATAACATAAGGAAACATAAGGAAAACCTTTTTTACCATGAGGGTGATTGAGCAGTGGCACAGGTTACACAAAGAGGTTGTGGAGTCTCCAGCCCTGGAGATACTGAAAAGCCATCTGGACATGGTCCTGAGCAGCCTGCTGTAGGTGGCCCTGCTTGAGCGGGGAGGGCTGGACAAGATGACCTCCAGAGGTCCCTTCCAACCTCAACCACTCTGTGATTCTGTGATTCTGTGAAAAAAGTTCCTGAGTGTATGGAGATTTTTTACTTACGTGCCAGCTTTTCTTATGGCTCATTTTGAGTTTGGGCAAGTCATTTCACCCCTTAATGCTTCCCTTTCCTCATCTGCAAATGGGGTTTAATTATACCTACTTCCCAGGAAGGCACACTTCATTAGGAGTGCAATCCACCCACACGCAGAAAACCTATGCACCATTTAAACCCCTAAGTGGAACTTAAGTAATATCCAGACCTTGTGGCTAGTCCAAGGAGCTGGGATAAATGTCATTCTCCGTTTGCAAAGCCCGTGGAAATCGGAAGATGTATTAACAGTGCAAAACATTCCCTTTGTTCTCTGTGTGGGCTGGGGAATGCCACAGCTACCAACACTTTATGATTCCAAGACATTAAAATTTGTCTGTTGTCATAATCCGTACGCTTGGGTTGTTATTTTGTGTTGTTAAAATTCGAACATGCTTCTCCGCTGCAGCTAATTAGTGATATGCACATGGGAGATGTTACAGCTCGTAGGCTAGTCTTTGCTGTGACAGAGTTGACAGTGATGGCAATGCAGTCTGTTCCAAAGAGGGGGAGGGGAACAGTGTTATCTGGAATTGATCTTTGTCTTCATTAAAGTCTGTGCTTATTCACTATTTTCCCCTAAGCATACCTACTGCCCAGATTTATTTGAAAGTATAAAATTAACTTTTTACTGGTTCAGATTTATTGGAAGGGGTTTTATGTATTTTAATATACTCACTACTCAGACTGAAGCCTTTGTGAAAGCTAACTCTACATCCATCTTTTGATGCTGTCAGGGTAAACAGTATACAAGGAGTTTAGTGTTTACTTCTGAATGCCATAGTGTTACATATTCTAAAAGATGTGGGATATCACTATGCAGAATATTTGGGTTACAGCTGCTTATGAGGACAGTTAAATTAGAAAGTTGTAGAAATAGAAGTAATAGTTGCAGTAATCCAGTGGAAAGGGAGAATGAAGGTGTGATAAAGGTTTTTTGTGATGATGTTGCCATTATGCTGCTAAGAATCTGCTTCAGCCTTCCAGTCCAGTCCCATCTCTTTTCTCTTTCTTTCTAAACTATCAAAAAACCAGTCCCGTTCAGATCTTTCTTTAAGAATCAGGTAGTCAAACTTCAAACTTTGAGATCTGTTTCTGAGACTCTAAGAGAACTACAGAAGAGTCAGATGTTTTCATGGAGAACACCTTCTTTTATTCTAGTTACTGGACTGTGCCTTCATTTTCCAGCTTCTGGGAGGACAAACCACAAATCAAAATGCATATGGATACTTATGAAATGTTCCATGTGCCAAATGGTGAAGATTTTGGATGTATTTTGACTCTTGTAGGTCAGGGAAGTCAAGATTTGCATTGTATGAAGTTTGGTATCTGTTATAAAAATGTCATACACATTTAGCCAGAAAAGAGTATTTTAATGGTCCATTCACATGTGCTTTATGCCCAGCCAACCAAGTCCATTTTATCACTTTGGTCTGGTATGTCTGTTAGTGATCACATTTGGAAACAAGATAATAACCCTGATATATCTGTCATGTGATTGATTAAGCCACATTGAGTGTTCCCATCCACAGAGCAAAAAAGTGATTACCGAATTTTTACCCATTCAAAACACGCATCCCTTATTTCAAGGAAAGTCTGTAAACACTGCCATACCCAGTGCCCCCCTCTGTATGGTGGTAGCTACACAGATAAGCCCTCCCCCTCCCAGCCTACCAGATCCATCACGGTTCTCATACCTTGCAATATGCCATGTGCTGTACTCTGAAAATGAATGGATCCTTCTGTCCTCACTGCTTCCCCCTAGCAGTCATGATGGGTTTGCTTTTACTGCCAGTGTAATCCACTTTCCAGTTCCTAAAAGGATTAACCCCTGTATCTGCAGGCAAAAATAGTGTTTCCCTTAAAACCTGAGTTTCAGGTCTTGGAATATTTGACCACAGATGTCCAGAGCTTTGACCTTACACATTACACAGCAGTAATCATGATTCAGCTGTAGTACATAGCTGTAGATCACAGGTGTGTGTCACCTACGCTTGATGACTTCACAGAGAAGCATCTTCCTCCTCATCTCTTTCCTTGTTTTTGTTGTCCATTTTTATATGCACCCAAAGTTTTCCGGCTAATTTTTATTTCATCTCTAACTATAACTCTATTGACAAGGGTTTTCTTGTCACCGACATATTCAAAACTGACTCAAAATACACTATCTACTTGCAAAAAACATTTTCCATGCTCCATGAGGTCTTGGATAAAAGATCAAAAACACGTCACTCATTCTTATTTTTCCAGTACAGCTATCTGTGGAACATGACTGAGAAAATGAGAAACTGCTGCCCTCTTAAGCTTCACAAAGTACTAACTGAAGCAATAGCCTGTCATACCTAAATATTACCAGTGACGTCCAGCCACATGATATAATGAAAAAAAAGATAAAGTGGAAAAAAAGAAATCTAAGGCATATTACTAGCAGAAGAAACAATGCATTTTATGTACATGTATTAATCACAAATATTAGCCTCCAAGACTTCAGAACTAATTGCTAGAAGGAGTAAGAAAAGTTGATAGAGGTATAATAGCTGTGCAGACTTCTTTTCCTTCTCAACAGGATTAGCTGAGTTGAGCATAGCATTGTACATGGTACCACAGTACAGGATCAGTGCTAGCACTAGAAAATCACCTCTTATGTGGAGAGGCTTGACAAAGCGCATAGTAGGTTGTATGGTACAAGTACAAATTCAAGGGGTCAAGGATTGACAGCAAGTTTTAGAACTCCGTGGCTTGGTCCATGTAGACATAGGCAGCATGATTGATTAAAAATGGCACAGAACTAATACATTATTTTTCTTTCAAATCCAAGCTTCTGACTGCAGCTCCTACCTCTGGATGTTGAGAAATTACGCATTTCTGTAACCATGCTTTAGAAGAGTTTTGAGAATTTTTTTTTCTTTTTCAGAGAAAAAAAAAGCCATCCTGAGGAGCCTAGGACAGATATTTTGTGAAAGGACTACCACTAGGAGAAGGCAAGAGAAAAGAAAGAGAGGAAAGAAAGAGATGTCAAAGAATATGAGCAGAAAACCAGAAAAAAATTATGAAGATTTATAAAGATGCACAGGGAGAGGGAATATTTTTGTGTAAGGTTCGTGTTCATCCTTTCATTCAAACAAAGATGTATCCTCACAAGTGGGCTTTTACTTTTGTGTGGACTCTGTTTTTCAAGGGAGTGAGGCCAAGAGGGAACTCAAGTCCTTTCATGGCATTGGGGTTTCTTCTCTCCTCTTGTGGGTAGAAGTGGCATTAGACATGTTGTGCAAAATGGCAGCTCATGAGCAAAATCACAGCCAATTGCCTTGTGAACAGACAGAAGTTGAGCCCATGTCCACATGAAATTGTAACTCCCAGAGTCACCAGGGTTGCGAAATGGAGAAATAATATTTGTTGTTTATGGAGGGGAGGGAGTGGGAAAAGGAGGGGGAGAGACAAAAGTGAGAGCAAATTCTGCCCTTTCTTAAAGTCATACAGAAAGTGTGAGCATTTCACTGGTTTCAAATGAAGCAAAAATCCCTGTCCTGAAATTGGGGGGAAAGAGGATGCTTCCCATTTCCCTTTGCCTTAAAATTTCCCTTTGAAATTGGTTCATACCAGCACCATCAAAAACATTGCAAACACAGAGCCAAGGGACAGACATGAACCAGGTTTATAGTGAAGTGAGGCAGAAAACAGGTGAGGATGGCTTTTTCCCTAGCTCTTCCCAGCTTTGTAATGAAAGGTTTTCAGAGCTCTAATTATAAATCAAAGCTCAAGTTCTTCTGTGAATCAGCCTTTGAAGGAGCTGCAATTTTGCCCTTTAAAGCATTTCCTCAGCCAGACAGTTGGATGGGGGAAGGGTGATTTTCCATGTTTTACAAGGTGGGCAGAGAAGGACAGCCAGCTGCAGAGAATACGGCAGCACAGATGCCCCACATTAAAGAGAGGTATGAACAAGCTTGTGAATAGCTCAGCCAGGTGGATTTATTTTTCTCCTCACCCAACAGCTGTGGTAAAACACCAAAGGCAAAAATAAGTTTCACTGCTAAAAAAAAAGCAAGCTCTTGGGGTGCAGCCCATGACACAAAAATATTGTGTGGGGAAAGGACAGACACGTGTAGGGGATCGTTCACCTGACTCAATGGAAGGAATATAACTCGGTCAGCGAGTTGCTGGCTGATGTTAAGCACATTGCCCAGTCTTACTTTAATTTTGCTTTTCTGGAGAGTAGGTAGTGGAGATAGTAACAAATCTTAGCGCTGAGGTTCAATGAAGATAAGATCCATGGAGGGTTATGAAGCATTCAGATATTGAAGAAGTGAGAACAGAAACTTTTAGCTATATAGAAAAGGGAGAGGATTAGCTGCTCTCTTTTACCACAAGATGCAAAAAGTTGCTTGAAAAAAATCTCCATGATACTATCCAGATGACTCCATCTCCTGTATGAAACTCGGTAACATCTGGGCAAAACCTGTCACAGTTACATGGGACTTTAGACAAGCTTTCCCACTTATGAAGGTCCTCTGTGTTTACAGAGCCCACTCACTGTGTTCCTATAATGTTGTTTTCCTCTGCACTCACTATTGTGAGCACCAAATCTTTCACATCATTAATTATGGGACAATTACCACTTTAATGATATTGGGAGTAAAGTTCCCTTGTCATTCAGCTGTTTTTCTCTCCCCTGCTTACCAGAAACTTCTCATAATCACCTCTCTGGAAAGGGAGTAGACAACCCTCTCAGACTAGATTTCCCTGTGCCACAGACTGGGTATCAGTCATGAACAACTTGATAAAAATCAAGAAAGAAAACGAGTCCGTATGAGACAGGTAATCAAACTCCATGCTATTATGTTTTACAAAAACTCAAATATTGTTGATAGTAATTTGCATGTGTCATATATCAATTTGCATATATCAACTATGATGGCTTGGATTCATGTAAACATCAAGGGATGCTTCTGAGTTACCACATCTGAGAAGCATTACGAGAAACAGAGCAGTGATCGACGTTTCTGCTTTAACCTGACAATTTCACACATTTTAACCTTTTCCCTAATTGCCTTCCTAGACCTCACAAGCTTTCCTCATCACAGGAGCCTTGGGAAGAATTGCCCCACAGGGGCAGGTTTCTGCCCTCAGGATGGTGTGAATGCCTGTTCTCACATCTGTGCCCAACTGCAGGCAGTCTTTCCTTACAGCAGGAAGGAAAAAACAGACAAACCAAAAAGCTTCCTTGTCTACATCATTCATAAGGAGCCCCCAGGAAAATACTTGGGGGAAAAAAATTCATTGTCATTAGTGCAATTTGAGGAGCAGAACGATTGTATGAAAATCACACTCAGTCTTGCCATGGAGATAAGCTTTGGCAGGCTTAACAGCCTAGACTCTAATATGTTTCTCATCTGAAAATGATAATTTTATTCAAGGGGATAAGCCAGTGAAAAAAATTGTTATAAAATTGATTAGAGGAAGGGCAATGCATGTCTCTGGTTTTGCAGGGTTTATTTTTCCCTCAAAAAATTAAATTAATACCGGAACCTTTATTTAGAATAAATTACAAAGAGAGGAAAATTAAAAATGTGATGCAACAGTTAGAAAAGCTAAACAGGAAAATTACTTCATGTGCATTGCATATTGAGTGTTCATATTTCCACCATGAGAAGAGAAATCAGTCCCACAAGCAACAGCGAACAGTGCAGTTCAGATGGCTTCAGGTGTTAGTTTCCAGCTGGCACAGAAGTCTCCGATTTACTTAGTGGCATAAAACACTTTTTCCCATATATTAGGGTCTAATCAGTACCACTGGATTACAACAAATGTCATCCCATCATGCTGCAGAATACAAGCAAGTTAATTTCATAACAACTAGAGATGGTAAAATAAATCTTAATGAAAATTTCTTCTGATTCATAGAGACTCATTTTTAAAATATGTTGTTCACACTATCTATTTGCAGTTATTTAGTATGTGATATATGTGCACTTATTCTACCCTATGGACAGCATGGCTTGTTGGATATGAGGTCTACTGACTCTTGCAGATGTGTGTCTGTGTCTATGTGGGTATTCCTGTCACATGTCACCTTAGAAATGGTTTTAAGAAGAGTGTAACACCTTTTAAAACAGAGTGATTAAGTGGACCTCCTCCTTGTCAGTATAAGCTGCGCTTAAAACAATAGGGCAGAAAGACAATTGTTGATTGTCCTACAGACAACAAACTATTCACAGTCTCCTCATGATAGAGGTTGGCCCCTGACTTGCAGAAAAACAATAGCTGTAAGACACTTCTTTTTTTTGGAAGAGGAGAAGGACCAGGGATGCCAGTATAATAGTAGCTATTAAACTTGAGAGCGCAGTATTTCTGTAAAAACCGCTTCCTGGAGGAAGTCCATCTGAAATCTGCAGTTACCAGAATCCGCAATGCCAGTGGTTTCCACAAACACTTAATAGCACAAAATCATGCTTATATTCATTTTAGCATAAAAGCAGTGCTTCTGCACAGGGCATTCGGAGTTTCAAAGTGTAAACAGCAACTGTATAAGGAGGGATAGCCAGCGGGGAAGATTTGTTCCTGAAACACTCATGTCATGTTGAGAGGCCCAGTTCATCTCCAGGTTCTTCTGTTGCACACACCTGTTCCTCAGACCAAGGTGTTCATAGAAAAAAAAAAGTTCTCCTAATTGCACCAGTGCCTTCATTAGGGCTTCACTTGCCCCTTACTAAAGCACGGCAAACGGTCCTGTGGTATCTCCGAGGTGCGGCATAGGAACTGCCACAAGGACAGAAGCTGGGCAACACCAGCACTGGTGTCTCTTCCCTCTTTCTGCTTTCAACATTCACCCACTCTGTACAGCCCCCCACAACAAATCCAGCGCTCATCACACAGAAACGGAGGCAGCCAGTCCTTTGCCATCACTTCATGTTGGACCAGGCTGGCAAATCTCTTCCCTGTGCATCACTACAAGAGTGTACTGCATCCCCAAGCGCTGTGAAACTGGAGCTGGTTTCTTCCCACTCACACTTAAATGAATGATTCTTGGGTTTTAGTTGTTTAAAGTCATTTTTAAAATGCATTGTCCCAGTAAGTAGTTAATTCCCCCTTCTGTAATGACCTTATTATGTGACAATAGTTTAAAAATATTACTTGCAGTTGTTAAGGAAACTTTAATTTCCACTTTAGAAACAGGACAAATTATTTATTAAAATTAAGTGCCTGTAACTTTTAACCAGACAAACGTTGGGCTTAAAGTCATTTATTGCCCTGGTACACTATAACAGAGTAATTGTGGAAATTGTAATACATTTCTCACTCTTGAAAGTAATTATTTTACCTGGAACAAATTGGGAGAAGAAACTTCTCCCCTACCTCCTTCAGTTCTGCAGACTTCAAGGTATATCTTTGAAATGTGAACATCTTCTATTTCATGTTGTTTACTTTGAAGAGGAATAATAATATCCTAGATTTACATGACAAATTTAATCTAAAACAGTATAAAAACTTTTTATAACAATGCACTGCGGATTATGACATTGTTGCCAGAGGGGCATGTAGATCTGTATGGATACATATACACAAGCATACATTTATAAATGCATGCACATATATACATCATGCAATGTGATGCTAATAGACATTTATATTTATAATAGAGTGGGCAAATGCTGTTAAAACAAATCTGTATGAAGAAGTACAACAACCAAGTAACTTCTCTTCTTGTTGCAACACACGTAGTCGGTGCACAGGTGTGAATGTCCCCCATATGAGTGAATTTCAGTGTAGTTTAAAGAAATTAATAAAAGCCTGAAGGGGAGGATGATGAGAATGAATCTGTGGTATACGCCTGTACTCTGACAGCCTTCTCTCTGCCTTGTATCCTCTCCCCTCAACCTTTTCTCTTGTTCTGCTTCCCAGAGGCTCCTACAGCACTCTTTCTGTCCCTCAGCACATGGCCCTTCTGGCAACCTGCCCTTGCTGTACGAGACAGTATAGGACTATGTTCTTCAAGTGAGCACCCAACAAGCTTTCTCCTGGAGCCAGTCTCTCTGTAATTGCATTAGAACATTCATACTGGCATCGGAGCTGACATCTCTATACGGTGTCACCTCTGTGCAGAACAGGCATGCCCACGCTTGCAAGAGATTGCTCGTGGATCTCTACAAGGGCACAGAAAAAAGTGCTTTTAAACAATCCCACTGGAAGAGAAGGTGTTGGTCTCATCTGCTCTCTGTCTCTCTGCACCCTGCAGGGATCCTGCTCTATCGCTCCTTTCAGATTCTGCATGTTCCTCCCCAGGTCTCCGGCACACCGGAAGACTGCTTTCACCTTCCCACATTTCTTACTCCTCCTCAAGGAAGCCTTCAATCCTCCAAGTCTTTTAGACCATGCCTGGCAGAAATTTGAATATTTGCTGAAAATCGGAGATAATGAGCAGAAGCAGGAAGACCGACTGTGGAGAAAGAGAGCAGGCCTGGAGGCAAGCTCATTTATGCTAACCCATTGCAAAATGTTCTCTCACAGCTGGGCTGAAGTTGCCTGCGTAAGATGTCCCAGCCCTAGATAAAACTAGATTTAGGGCCCAGCCTCAGAAAATAAAATAATAATTTAAAAAAGGACAATTAGGAGAGAATAGTGATTTGAAGTCCATGCTGATGAATTTATCCTTTTCAACTGCCAGTACGTTTTTCTGAGAAAAAAGGAAGACACTTACAACACCAGCAATACATGTTTCCAATAAATGAAAGCTTTATGAGATACAGCGAAGCTCATCACATATGTGAGGCCCTTGTGTTACATGTCAAAGCACCTAGGAGCAACAATAGATGTAAGATGTTCTAACAGTAAGCAAAAAATATATCTACTATGTTTCAAAGTTATGATAGGTCTTCATTGTTTCTTTTCCTCAAATTATTATTTTTTTTTTGTTTGGATCTGGGGTTTTTTGTTTGCACTAAGTACAAACCTTCTTATGATTTTCCTTTTTTTTTTTTTTTTTAAATATATTATTCTCTAGGAACTGTAAAAATCCATCAGATAAAATAAAACCAAGCCAGACCCACAAAGGCAAGTTGAACCTAGACTTAATCAAGGTAAAAACCCAATGGTTTTAGCAACAGAACCAGACCTGCTATGAAAGGAGAAGCAAGTCCTGATGTCCTTGCTCTGTTAAACGGACGCCCATGTATTGCAAAAGCAAATCTCCAAAGTCCAAAGAAGCCACCAACTCTCAAGTGAGTCTATGGTCCCGACCTTCTTGTCAGACCAAACTCTTAGACCACTGACAGTTCCTCGATGTTAGAAACCAGCCTCATAAGCAAAACAGGGAAATGTGTTCTCAAATGAGTGCAAAACTGCAGTTAGAATAGTTGACTCATGGTCAAACTGGAGAAGATTTTTAAGCATTATCCTACAGGTATTTGGCTTGGCTTTGGTTTTATTAATGAACTTAATTGACCAGAGCAAGGATGCTTGCAAAAAAAAGTGTAAAAAGCAAGCTGGACAAGATTGCAAGCTCTTTGGAAGACAGGATTGAAAATAAAATGTATCAAAAAAGTGGAAAGCCACTCTGAAATCCGTAAGATGAAATTCAATAAGCACAAGCCCAAAGTAAACCGAGTGAACAAGTGGTTAAGCTGACTGCACAGAGGAGAATCAGTGAGTACAGCAGATCACAAACTGCATGTGATAAAATTAATAGGACGCTGTTGTAGAAAAGGAAGGGCTCATACCGGAACACATTACGCAGGAGTGCTCTGCAGAAAAAAACACAGTCACGATTCCAGTTCAGCTCATGCTGGTACCAAGGCACAAATGGCTATCGCCAATTTTGGGTGACACATTTTGAAAACAATAAAAGGAAACTAGTATGAAGAGAAAAGCAACAAGAAAGATAAGAAGATGAACAGTCATAACCTATGAGGAAAAGCTATAGGAGACCGAACTGTTTAGGCTAAGAAAGGGAAGATATGGTAACTTTCTTCCATTCTACAGTTAGTTGCTATAAAAGGAACAATCAACAACTCTCTAGAGCCAGTAAGGATAGAAAACAAATGAAGGAGGAGTTTGTAAGAATTTTATTTGGTTTAAAAAAAACTCCGATTCTTCCAGTTATATACTAAAGAAAATCTAAACCAGAGCGAAGCATGGGAATAGACTCTATAGGGATTGCTGCAAGAAATATTTCCCTGGAGCTTTATAAGAATAGGTTGTGAAAATATCCAGTAGGTATGTTCACAGTATATTTAATGTGAGGTAAAGCAGAGAGCCATTTTGGTCTCTTGAGGTCTTTTCTTATTCTGCGTTTCTGTGATTCAATGTTTGCAGGTATTTGGAAGATGATTTTTAATGAACAAACTTCAGCTTGTGGATTTGTCAAAAATTATTCATTGTTTTAAACAGTACATAAATCCTATGGTATTATTTCTGTTCCCTGATAATTCAACATTCTCAAGTATTGTACAGTGAGCTTCTGCTAGAAATATATTTCTGCTGTGTGATTGAAATTATTTTTTATGAGAGCTGATCAAAATGGTGAGTGCTATTTTATGTAAATATTTCTATTAAGATTTTAAAATTCTGACAAATTATAAGCATCCCCATAAATCGTTTGAAAATGATCCTAGATGCTTATCAAATTCTTATGTTTTTCATAAATATCTGGTGCGTTTTTAATGAAAAAATATCAACATGATCCTACTTTTCTTTTTAAATGGAAAAAATGTCAACTCTACTTCATGTAAACTTAACACTTCTCATGCAAATGTTCATCAAGAGCAAATGCAAATTGCTACTGGCATGGCAAAAGCAGAATGTTACTTGTTCCAGATGCTTCTAATCCATTTCTCCTATTAATCCAGTTCCCTTCATAGCAGAAACAAAAGCAAAAGAAGTAGAAAAAGAAACAAACAAAAATGCCACTGCCTGAAGGAATCAAGGTTTCCCTTACTTACACTTTTGTAATGGCATTTTAGTAAGCTGTATTGCTATTTCAAAGCCAACCCCAGGAGTGCATTACTTTTAGCACACAGGAAAGTTGTTCCTGCAAGAGTTTATATACCTTTGTAACAGCACAATTGCTTATTATGACAGAAAAAAAGCACAGGTTTGCTAGGATAGCTAGACCAACAGTAGGATGAATGTTAGTATAGCTAAGTCTGCCTGGGATTTCTCTTCTTCCCAGCCCAGATCTACACAGCTGTGCTACCATAAGCCTGAGGTGTGGATTCGGCTTCAGACATTCTGCAGCAGACACCTGGCTCATGGGGTGGAAGTCTCTATTTGTCTCAATAGCCTCTAAAGGAAGCTCAGTATGACTGGATTGGAGCCGTATAGCAATCTTTTAGATGTACAAATGAAGTTGCACTCTTTTCCCCAGTCTAAAACAGAACAGGAATTGCTGTCACTTTCTTAATATCAAACCTCACAACATGGCTGTAAAATCAGAACAAAGCCTTGAGGACTCTTAGAAATGTTACCAATGGAGTTGTGTTTTCTTGGTGAGGACTGCAATCATTTACTTGATATAGTTAGAGTGAAATAAGAAAAGACGCAGCTCCACAAAAGTACCTGAATACTCATTTGCATAGTTACCACCAATCCCCTAAAATAATAATAAAAAATCATTTTCAAGGAAGATTCTGACTCCCTTTCTTAATAAAAACAGCAGAAAAGGTCCTGAAGCCACCAAAAGTACTTACCACAATCTGCCTAATGGCCATGAAGCCTGTGACTACTGATCAGTCAGTACTCTCTAGCGTTGCAAGAGAGGACAGGATTGTCTCATTGAGTCTAAGCCCGCCAAGACACATCTGTAGAAAGGTATCTCCCCATCACACAGCAAAAATAGAACATTGCACACAGAAATGGCCCATTCCATTCATGTTTACTGCACAGTGTCTTAAACTAAACTCAGATGAAACCACCTTAGGATTCTGACTGCTGATGAAGACAGCCTCAAGAAACCTACCTGTCTTAATGAGGGTCCCTGATAGGAGCATTGCACATGGCAGTTGGGTGCAATGAGTTATTTAACATGAAACACTTGAGCACACTGAGAATTGATTTGTTCTAAAAGCAATACAAAAGAGCAAGTCAAATACAGCCCTGGAGAACAGGGGAAAGCTGCCACTCCACACCTTCACACCCTTCATTCCTCCGCACTGTAAATGTCTGCTCTATCAAAAGCCTAACCTGCCCAGTGTGCCTGCCGGCTCGTGTGCTTTGAGATCTCTGTCAGAAATGTTTTATCCTGGGGATTTAAATCAGAAAGCCTGCCACGTTTTGTGACAGGTGAAATTGACTTATTTTGAAGCCCGGTCAATTTATCAAGTTGTTGGAATGGCAAGATTGTCACTTGCTATTATCGATGATATACAGTTCAGAGCAAAGCTGGCCATCAAGTTAAGTGCAGGCAAATTCACTGGGATGCCAGCTGCAATGCAAACAAAAACCACAACCCCATTAATTGAGGTATTGAAATGTAAGTGACTTCTGGCTGAAAGCATGAAAAAAAATAATAAAGCTCAGGCAGTTGAGGAAAAGAAGGCAAAGGAAATTGTGACAAGCTAGTTGTAGGCAGTGTTTACTGTCTCTTTCTACCGCTTCTTGCTCAGAAAACATGAGTTATGACAGAGGACATCAGCGCTAGATAAGGTTGTGCATTCCCCTTGAGTTACTCCACCTGTATGTCTCTGTAATACCACAGATGTCAAGGAAGTTGCACCAGTGTAAAGCAGTGAAGAATCAGGCCAAACGATTTCATCTGAGGTTTGTTTTGATGCTTTTAAAAGGCTCACACTTTTGAACCTTTCATAATAAAAGCAGCATCATTTTTATCAGCTTTTATTTACAAAATAAATAATGACCTGTACAACCAGGTACCTGTATACAATGAGTACATTCATTTTGGAGTCTGTTTTATCTGAGGGAAATACATCGCTGTGAATATTTAATCTGTAAAGGATGCGAGTCAATGGAAAATTAGCTCAAAATATCCCTGGTATTTTGAAATGTAAGTTAACCTGATATTTCAGTTGTCAAAGAGCACAGTTGCCTTACTGTCAGCTAACTCCAGTCCTAGGCATTAGTGACTGGTTGTGAAGCGTAGGATGCCTATTGCCCCCTGGGGAATAAAACATGCTTTCAAAAATGGCACGACTGCTTCACTTTTCTCTGACAGAGATAATAAATTACTCCCTTTAAAAAGGCTAATGAAGTTTACCCATGTATGTTTTAAGGTGCTTTCAGTTCCTTGGGTAGAAAGACAAAGATTTGTTATTGCTGAAATTAATGCAGCTATTAATGCAGTGAGAGCAGAGAACCAGCTAGTTAAGCACAAATGTTTCCCAGGTGAAGAGGCAAAAAGAGCAACCCTCCCTCACGAAGGTCTCAAAATACTCTGTTCAACTGAGGCCTCATTATAGAAAGCTTAATAATACCGCATTGTTAGGACTGGATAACTTATCCTTCCTTTCATGCTAGAGATAGCATTGAATATGACGAGGATGTTCCTGAATTATACACATAATTTTCCAGGAAGATAGGGGAGCAAGGCTACACCTGAGACAGGTGCGAGACGTGTTGCTTACCGCAGCTTTACTACAATGCCAGATCTTGATGAGCAGGGAAATAGAGCATGACATATGAAAAGGAGATATTTAGAATTCTTGTACGCTGAACTCATCCCTCAGAAAATGTAACCATGCCGAACAAGGAGATATAGATGGTCACACTTTTTCAAATTTAAAAAAAAAAAAAAAAGCACAACATTTCTGTGCTGGATTCAAAATTAAATCAGAATTGCTCATTTGTCTTTGTTTTTTCCCCTGCTTCCCTTTTTTCCAAGTGCAACCTCATAGGAAATAAAACAGTAAGTTGCTGCTATGTATTTCTGTATTTCTCTGGATTACATTGTGTGAATTATATTGGAGAAAATCAGTAGGATTTTCCATCTCTACTTCTTTTTAAGCCATCATTTTAAAGGCAAACTTATGGCCAGAGGCCAGTTTGTTAAGCATTTCCCCCCACACACCCCTCACTCCTGTTGTTACCTGTCATCCCCCCTCCTCTTGACATTCTCAACTTTTATTTTTGTTTGACATCTGCGTCAGCTTGTAAAGGCCATTACCATGCTGCTGGACTCTAATCAGAAGAGACATTGTCAAGGTGAGAAGAAAAAGCATCAGTTTCATCAAATGTGAGAAATCATAACCTGGTTTGCTGCAAAAACACCAGGGTTTTCTTGTACTAATACTTCCTTTCTTTCCTTGTCCAGCTAGCATAAGAGCAAGAAAACAGCTTGGCAAAGAGAAATCAGTCTGAACCCAAACAACAACAACAACAACAAAATTTTTAAAATTACTCATCAGCCCTCCTTTGCTACAGCTGGAATATCTGGTTGACATTTTCATTAGTTTCTTGTTTTCTTTCAACGTTGCTGCATGCCATTAATTACAAATGCCACCCGGATTCATTGCAATGTGTGTCATTCCCAGCCCCAGCTGATTCTGTAGGTGCTGTGCTCATCTTTAGTAGAAATCCTTGTGAAGCATGAGAGGGAAGCGAGGAGAAGTTGGGATTCATCCTAGTATGTCATCACTTGGTTGTGCTGTGAAGGCCTGAGGCTCAGATCTGTTTCATTCCCCTTAGTTATTTAAACTGCAAGTGTTTGCGGTCAGCCTGTCACGGAACTATTTCTGATAATCCTTAGCTTACTTGTTGAGAAATCCTTCTCTCACTCTCCCTGCCCATCCCTGCACTGATTTTTTTTTTTTTCCTTTTCTTTTTGTGGAGAAAGGTTATGCTGAACTTTGGTGAAGACCTTACTCACAGCATCATTGTCCCAGACTGCCAGGGCTCACACCTTTGGGACTAGAGAGCAGAATCCCTCTCCTCTGCCTGAATGCAGCTCACCCCTAACAGAAACCAAAGATTAACTATCCGTTTCAGAGGCTTTCTTCCTGTCACCAGCCTTCAGATCATATTGAGAACTCATCTGTCTCAGGCTGCTGAAGATGCAAATGTTGTTCTGTGGCTACATACTGGCAAGAAGAGGAATTGTTTTTCCTCCCTGCCTGATTGTGCAGAATTATTATAGACTGTGTATTTTGCTCATACTTGTCCATGCAGCTGTCTCATGCTTTTTAGCAAAAGAAGAAAACTTATAGCTCTTTATATTAAGCAGTAAGTAAAAGCACTTGGGTTTTTACTCTCAAAAGAAGGCAAAAATTACTGACTCTTTCATACCCACCAGTCTAGAAAGAATGCATCAGTGAATTTAAATGTAAATTTTCAAAGGAAAATGCTTCTGTATTAGATAAGCATGGTAGCTAAAACACAGACTGGTAGACAGATCAACAAAAACTTCTTTTCATTATGAAAAAACAGTAAACTCCACAGTTGGTTTGAGCATGTATCATGGGTTGAGAGAAGCTCATTCTTGTACAGGGAGTGGTTTTGACAGAACTGCTCAAAGCCAACAGCAACAACATTTGCTAACACACTTGCTCTTTCTATAAGCAGAGAAGAACTGCAAATTTTGGAGTAATCCTTGTTTCTTCCAAGCAGCTCCATCTTGAATTATAGAGGACACATCGGCAACATTAAGACAGTTGATTTTGCAGCACAAGGAAGTACTGATTGTGAAGATTTTTCTTGGGAAATGTAGCTGCAAATGCCTTCTGTCAATAGAGGCCAGAGGAAAGGACGGGGACAGAATCTTTCAAGCATGCACTTCAGTTTCCAGTTGCTGTTCTGAAGCACGAAAGGTAGGGCTGAGCGCTAATCCAGATGTGGGTCAAGAATGACACCCAGTGGACAGACCATGTGGTACTCCCAGAGGATTTCTATGGGTGTCTACCCAATTCATTTTTCCTGATTTAATATACTCCCACGTAATAAGCCATATTAGGGTATTAAACAATGTCCTAGTCTATATTCCCACTAACACGTCATGACAAGAAACCTCCTGAAAACATTTCCTTTCTAGCCCTTTTATACATCTATAGGTCAGGATACAGAGACAAAAAGGTATCCTTGTACATCTTTTTTTTGGTTTTTTTTCTTCCTTTCCAAAATTTCAATCCCTGCTTAGCTGTTTCAGAGGATTTTCTTTTTTTCCCCCTCTCTCAGTTGATTTTTACACATACAATATGGAAAGCTTCCCATAAAACTCCAAATCTATGTACAGCTGTATTAACTTCTCAGTCATATGAAAAAACTGACCTATTCAATGGAGGTTTTCTAACCATAGTAGAATGGGTTCATAATAAATATTTATGTTGCTTTGGTAGAATGCTCAAAGGGTTTTCCTTTGTCATGACACCATTAAAAAAACAGCAACAAGGAAACCAGTCATGGATTGAATCTGGTCTGATTAAAATTCTTTTTTTCTGACCCAACAAGGGTTCATTTGCACCTCATAAAACAGAGAGGTACCATGCTCGTAGCTGTATCACGCTCTACAATCCAAAGGAAAGAGCTGGCAAATAGTCCTGCTCTGCACTGGGGCAGGACTAAGGGACCAGGATTAGACCCAAATGCACAGCGAGGGGGAAGAGAATGAAGAGAGAAATGTGAGGAAGACAGGAGAACTAATTTCTGAGTATGAGGCTAGAGAAGTGGGGTCATCTTGTGAGCAAAGCAGAGGTCATACAGGAGGGGAAGCAGGGGTTTGTGGAGGCAGCTTGGTACAGCCAAACATGCTAAATTGCCTGAACTGCTTTTAGTGGAGACTGGAGTCCACAACCCACTGAGCTCCACCCTCACATCACCAACCTCATTACTCCTCCTTTAGGCAGGCTTTCCTTTTACTTATATCTTCATTGCACAAAGAGAGAATGCAAACCAGAATCCTTAGTCTTTCTTTTGTAAAATACCACAATATGTTAAAAAAGATCCCCTCGGAGAGCAGCGCAAGCTCACCTCTAGCCCTCGGGGTTTGGTACTGTGCCTTTTTTACTGAAACTGCACTGCTAATCTGAACAAACATGCCATGCTCCTCGTTATGGCAAGACATGTGAACTACTTAGTGCCAAGAAAGGCCTAAAAGCATCAAAGTTTGTGCTTTCATATGCACGTGGAGTAGGATTTTCGGTAGCAGCAGTGGAAGTGATTTCTTCCTGTCTCACCCTCACTCCTCCCTCAGTGAGGTACAGTAGCAAACAGGATGAAACTCGGAGCAAATGCATCTCACTCCTCCTTGTTTGTCCTTACTGCTCATATAGTCCCTTCTCTGAGCAAATAATGTTTTTTTATACTAATGCCTACATCCGTTTGAGCATGTCTCCTACGTTATTAATATCTGCAACCTGCAAAGGAAATTAACTGTAGAATTTGCCTGTGAATTCAGTGTTAATCTCCAATGAGCTCACAGCTCCTGACCTTGTTAATCTCAGCTTTGAGCATCTAAAATAAAATCCTGTCTAGCAGGCCATTTCAGCTTGGTGCTTAATCCGGGAGATTTCTCAGGTCAAAGGCTTAGATTTAGCTGAGGCCTTACTGCAGCACATCTGAAACACTCTGCCCAGGAGAAGAGCTTTGGAAACCTGCAAAAAAAGGTCAGAGGCAGAGTTTATAGCACCATGTTTTATCAGCTTCTTCTTCAGGTGCCTCTAAGCAAAGATCTATTGCACACAGCAGCACTCTGCTCCATCCAGCCGGGCCCAGCAGGACACTTACTTATAGCAAGTGTTGGTGTCAGTAAACCATCAGCTCATCTGACGTGCTGGCCCTTCCTCAGGCTGAGGGCAGTGCTCTTCCACCACCTTCTCATCTCAGCCTCCCCACACTTTTTTTCTTCTAAAAGAAACTCTTCTAGTGTCTAGGTTTGATGTTTGGGGTTTTGTGTTTGGTTTTGTTTGTGGTTTTGGAGTTAATTTTTTTGTTTTGGTTTGGTTTTTTTTTAAATCCACTGACATTTCTATTTAATCACCTTCCACAGCAAATTGCTTAGCTGCCATATTTTCTACAAGGTTACAGCTGTACTAAAGACTTCCTCCATTATAGATGAAAGACTCATAAACACTTCCTCACACACATTATTCCTCACTGGGACAGTAAAAACAAAAAGCCAGCAAACTTTAAACTTTCTTATTTCAAGATTTTTTGGGGGGAGGGGAGTCTACTATAAAAGCAACTAACCCCATTCATTATTCCTTACCTCAGATTCCTCACTATATTGTTTTGTCCACTGTTGTTAACAGGAACAAGGCAACCATGCTGCTACACATGCTTCTAAATAAACAAACTTTTTGCACTGTTACCCACCTCTTGTAGAAGGAGTAGGGATGCTAATTAATTCTCCACACCTGATAGATGTCAAATTTCTACCAACCACAGTGGGATTATGGCCGGGGCTGGTTTTTTGTATTCTACCCTCTATCTTATTTTTTTCCTTTCTTTTAATTGATAAAACTCACACATTGATGGAATCTCAAATTTAAATGTTTGGGAGTTTGTCATCATTAAAGGTAAACTCTGTTTTCCCCCATGTGTCTTAAGGGATCATCTGAAATCAGAGGGAGTGCTTCTTCAATGGGAAGAGAGACTGAAAAAGGAAAACAAATATTGTGTTTTCCTTTTGAAGGTTTGGCAAGCAGCGACAGGGAGCTTAGACAGGCAGATATCCACCCCACCAGCAAAACCATTGCAGAAGTTCCCTTTTGCAGCATATTCTGTTTTACAACATTTTAGTGATGTTTGTTGGTAGTGAGTGGTCAAAGGTCTCCTGATCATGAGATGAAGCTGAGAAGATAACACCAAGGCATATAAACACACCCCACGTTAGGAAGATCAGCTTATGCATGCAATGCAAGGGGAGCCCTCAATAACATTTAAAGGCAGCAGATTTACAATGGACAAAAAGGGCATTATTTTCCAACACAGCAATCAGTAAAGTCAATCTGCTTATTATGCAACTCTCAGTTCCACAGTGTTATTTCTCTCAATAAGGCAAAAAGCTTTGTAAATTTGAAGAAAGGATTTGGCAGGTATATGCATGAGATTAGCATCTGCTGACTGTTATCCAGGAAAATATCGCAAGAGAAAATATCACCATTTTCATGCTTCAGGACACAAGACTGTCTGTCTTTGGAGGTCAAGGAGAATTCCCTTTATACTATTACAGTTACATGGTATTACTACGGTGGTTTTATACGAGGACAAGTCATATATTTTCACAGTGTGCAATCTTGATAAAATATCCAAGTAAACTGTTAACTTCAAAAATAAGCAAACGTTGTGAAGACTATTTTTCATACTTTGAACACTTGCCAAGTTTATTGAGAAATGCCAATATTTCACATTTTTAGAGGGCTTTATAACATTTCTGAATATTGACACAAAAATTGAAGGTATATTTTTTATTTTCTGCATTTTGCTTTGATTAGTGAATGCTCACACAAAGCTTTGGAGACAGGGTGACCACACAGTGACTCTTTCAGGTAGGCTTCCTTATTCTGTGTTTTTCAGGAGTGTGTCTCCCTGCCTATAAAACTTGTCTATGTACCTCAAAATCTACTTGTGTATATCTGCACACTCTGCAGCAAACATATCTTGCATTAGTGCAAGAACTAATCTAAGGCTTGGCTTTACGTGTATGATTAAAGGCACGAGCCTTTAGCCTTAGTGTCCAGTTATCATTATTATCTATAGATCATTATGTTACAGTAATAAAGTGTATCATCTTCTGCAGAACCTCAAAGAAAACTGAGAAAGAGAAAAAGCCAGTGGAAAAAAAAAAACAACTGGTACATGAGCACTTTTCCCCTTTTTTTCTGTATTCTTCCCCTGTGATTATTTCTGGTTTTGGTTATATCAGTATTTGTAACTATTTCAGTTCCATATCTTGTTTGCACGGTTTTGGTACAGTTGGAAACAGAACGTATCAAAAAGTATAGACTGGCCAACCCATTAAAGGAAATCCTATGCTCACTTGTAACAAATTGGTGTTTCTTAGTAGATATTTGCCTGAGTAGAGGACAGTAGAGGTCATATCCTTATAACTGATGAACTGATGTGCATACAGCAGCATGTATCCAGACAATTTATTGCTAATTTCTGAACTTAGTATGTTCTGCATCACATATTCCCCATATAATTACCTGGATACTAAATGGCAAGTGGGAGCGCATCTCAAAGGATGAACTGCTTCTGAGCTTGATACACCTGATTTCTAGAGGAAGGAGACACTGAAATTTTGCTGTGAAGGAAAATTCAACTTTTAAAAATTTATTTTCTCTTGACCTCAAACAATACTGACTTATATCCACATTTCTGACAGCTACACAAATTTTGAAGGTTTTTGGAACTATCAAAATGCTTCATTTTAGTAGTGTCAAATTGTTTTGGTTTGTTTATACTGAAATGTTTCATTTAATTATGTCAAAATACTTTATTCTGTTAATGTGAAAACATTATAACATAACTGTCAATCTTCAGTACAATATACCATTTAAAATCTCATATAAATTCAATATAAAAAATTAATATGTATATAACAAAAATCAATTAATCAATATGGTGCAGTCAAAATGATATGTTTTTACCTTATCAAAACAAAATATTTTGACATTACCAAAATAAAACAAGGCAGCTGAAGTGATTTGTTTTAGCCCCTTTCCAATGAAAATTTCATCAAAATTGTCATATTCTCCAGGAACATTTTGATGCTGATGAAACATGTCACAATGAAACACTGTTCTTTTTACAATGTTTTTGCTGCCCTTAATTTTAGGAAAACAAAAATATACATCCAAAGGGCTGGCCACAATGACACAGCAGATTTTGCAGCCATACTTTTACAGGTGCCTGGAGGTACTAGCAATTAAATTATTTCTGGCCACTTAGGTCTTTAATTCTCCTTCCAAAAGTAATCCAGCAAGTTTCCTAGATTGTTCCTTAGGTGAAGATGACTCTAAAAATGTTTGCCATTCCCCATTCTTTGCTACAGTGAGAGCACAGGAATAGCTGTAAGCGTTTCATGACATCTCTCTCTTCTTGTCTTCTTTATTTTATGACTGGGGATGATATTCCCTCCTGCACACTTACCCTTCATGCCCCTTCTTCTCCTCATTTCCATGGTACAAAGGTTTGGGCAAGCTCCCTTTTACCTTCTCCATGAGTATTCATAGGTCTAATTAAGTTAAATTCAGCTTGTCTGATTTGAGAAGTCTTATCAGGAATACTTAACCTGTGCAAATAATATGCATAGACTGAAGTATTCCTTCTGAATGCTAATTAACTATCATACAAGACTTCATGCATAATCAAATGTCCAAATGCACCAGAAGCCTTACAGGGAAAGGAAAAAAAAAATGCTTTAGAAAAGGTAACAAACAAAAATCCTACCCTAGCAATTCAGAGCAGCCCAATAACCCTAATCATATTTCCTGATTCATATTGTGACACTGCCTTCTGATTTTAACTGGGAAAGGATAGAGCTCAGCTGTTCCTCTATCTAGGCTGCAGAGACTGAAAGATGGTGAAGAAGGGATAAAAAAAGCTAGGAGGGTCATTCAGCCTTCTTCATTTTCCAGGACTATATTTCTAAACTGAGTCTTGCAGAAAATAAATGATAATTAATTCTGTTTAGCTCTTTTTAGAGTGACTACGTTCACATCTATGTCTTCCCTTCAATCTTTTCTGTTTTTTCTTCTAGAGCTAATTACCTTAGATTGCGACTGTCTCAGGGCATAGCTCCATCTTTTCACGTACTAGTCCTCCTAATATTCAGAGAGGAGTCCAACCAGCCAGACTCAGACCCAAGTAGGAAGCTGCCATGAACCTGAAGATCACCAAGAAGATCCCCAGAACTTGTCCACCTGGACAACCCGCAGGGGCACTCTGATTCTGGCAGTGTGATTGATCACGCTGGACCTAAACATATATGATGTACATGTCAAATCTAAGCCCCTTGTCCAGGTTATGCCTACAGTAAAAAAAAAAAACCAGAAAGAAACTGTGGGGCAAGAATCCGCTCAGCCTGTTTCTGGCATCTGCATTTGGGTGAGGTGAATCGTGCTCTAGAAGAGCCTCTTTCTCTCCTGTGGTTATATGGGAGCTTAGTGCAACTATAACATCAATACACATCCACAGTGTTAATGCCTGAAATCAGGCAAGATAATTTCCTCAGCAGGTTTACTAGCTGGACTTATATTTATCCGTGCTGTGTCACAGAGTACCAACTTCATCCACTCCGGGACCAGGCACGAGTATGCCAGGGCTCTCTGTGTCCCTGTGCCTGAGGTTTCCTGTGAAACCAGGATGAGAGAGATGTGCGTGTGAAAGGGCTGGCACCCACCGGACCATGCCCAAATATGAAGTCAGGAAGTTGGTGGTACAATATAACAGCTGTTTTGGACCCCCACAGATTTCCATATCCCGATGCATGAAAACCTGCAACACCAAGAGCTACAAAAGCACTCCAATCAGTGCACCTAAAACACCCAAAGCCTTCTTCCTACATGTGTTTCGCATTAAAGTCCAATTTCTTTCACTGTTAAGTAGGTCAATTCTTCCTCTCTCTTAACACCCCATCTAATTCCAGTGGCTCTGTACTGTAAGAATTCAATCTAAGAATCTTTTGCTGCTATCAACCTTAATTTTTCCCTTCCACAGTTTCCAACAATTTCTTCTTATCCCTTCATATTCTGATACAGTGAATTATTTTTTCCTTTTCATCTTTTATATTGTTATTATGAATGCATCAGGCTATGATAAATCCTTTTCACCTTCCAATCTTGTCATAATTTCTTCTGTCTAAATTTGTATTTTCTCCATTTTTTCAAACCATTTCTTCTTTCTCAAGCTCAGCGTGGAAGAAAATGGACTGTTTTGCAAGGCTACTCAGAAGGTCACTGTAATCTCCACAGTTTTGCATGAGATCCTATAAAATGTATAATCCAAGCTATGTCACCCAGCTAGACACTCCTGTCCTCTGTTATGTCCTCCCCATTCTCAGGCACACAGCATCCAGTTGTCTTTTTTGATCTTCTTCCATCAACAGAAATTTCTTTTATTGTAATCCTCCACTGTATAGGCATGGGTGTCCATTACATCATAGGACAAATGGACATGATATGTTTTATACTCGTGTAAATTCTGCTTTCATTTTGTTTGCTGCGAAATGGTTTGTTCGGAGTCAAAGTCCTAAAAATTATGGTAGGAACATGGTATGGGAAGACCTACCATTGCATCCTGAGCAGGGACTGGATGCGTTTTTGTTCAGTTCTCATTGTTATAAACATTCCTATTTTCACACTTAAAAAAAATCCTTCCTTCTGTCTTCTTTTCTGCCCTTAGCTCAGAGAATATTCTGATATCCAATGCTGTTAATCATGGAGAAATGTACATAATTATGTGTAGTATGTAAAGATAAAACAATTTACTATGCATGAACACCAGTATATTAAGAGGGAGTACATTAACTGGAGAAAGCATACAGAAAAAGTTGACTGATAGAAACACTGATGGGAAGAATTTGACTGACAGCCCTATGTGAATGACTAATACATGGATGTATTACATGGATGAAATGGAAAGACAGATGGATGAGAAAAATCAACAGACAGATGGATTGATGAATGGAGTGTAGCTGTATTGAAGGGAAAGACAGACAAAAGGAATATTAGAAAGAGAGAAAGAGTGAGTGCAAGTATCCTTGTGGAATTTCTTCTGCCAGAATGAGCCCTGACGGATCTCTTTGGGAATCACCTGGTTAAATGCAGCTCCCTCTTAGCAGTGAAACTGGGTTCACTCCACAGAGGTTCAAGGAAGATGAGAACAGCCTTTGAACAGAGGGAATCCGAATTGAGAACTGAAAGCACAGAAAGGTATTAGTGAGAGGAACACTAAGACAATATTAAATCTTAGCAGAAGACCTAGTCAGGGATATTACAAGGAAAAATGTAGAACAAAGTTGCAGGTAAAATGAAATCCCTTTATATATATATATATATATATATATATATATTTTTTTTTTTTTTTTTTTTTTTTTTTTTTTTTTTGCCAGTGAAACCCATAACTTGGATGTAGCTTTCTTTTCACCTATGTTTTCCTAAAACCCAGTCACACTTCTTAAAGGTCAGGATTTCAGATCTTGGACCTTAATGACATTGAAGCTTAGCAAGAACTGGACCTTCCATGTACAAATGTGATGCAGTGATCTGTCTGTAGTAACACCAAGGCTTCAATATGATGATATGCGGTTACTCCCCCTTACGCTAGCATTTGCTCTTAACGGTTTCCATTAACAGAACTAGATAGCTCAAGAAGCTCAAATTTAAACAGCTTCTCCTCTAAGCCTCTGCTTTAAATCTCCCCAGGGAGGTAGTACTTGTAACAGTACATTTATTAATTCATCCCATTTTGTTTTTCAATATGCATTTGTACAATGATTTGTGTATGCACTTTGTACAAATATTTGGGGGACTTTAGCCTCCTGGGTAACAAATCCTAACCATCTCCTACTCGTCAGCCACGTGACATTACCAGAAGCTACCACTCCTTCGGACCAGAAGCCTTCCCTGTATAGGGCCCTGCTAGCAGCTCTTCAGCAAACCACTGTGTCATTTATGCTAGAGATAAGGCACAGCTTCAGCATTTAGTAGCCAGCTACTGGTTGAACTCAGTTTGCATATAACTTTTCAGAAGAGATCAAAATAACTGATACAAACCCACAACAGATTTTCACACGCTTGATTTAAAAATTATTTCTACTGAAGCATATGTATTCTTTGGCCAGTATTCACCAGAAAACTGATGTGTTTTGAGTTGGCTAGGCAATTCACAACAACGGAAGTTAGAGGACAAGATTCTTTCTACTTACATAAAGAAGACCTTTGAGGGAATAAATATGCAATGGTAGAAATTACATTTTTCAGCTGACTTTGCTGACTTTATTCTCAGTTACAGTCAGACATGACTTTTGAGGCTATTAATTTCCACATAATTTTAAAATCTGGTTGGATGTGAGCAGCAACATTGCAGAAGTGAACCATAGTACTTCCCATTATGTGGACTTAGGGTGGCTTCTGAGTCATTTCTGATTAGCTTGCTGGAAACATATTGTCAACAATGCAGAGAAAGCCAGCTGTGTTATCTTTTTGTCTTCTGAGCAATGCAACATCGATAATGACCAGCTGACTTCTGATTCCTCTCTCTTTTTCACTGCAATAGTGAGGTAGTGTACTTTTCATGCATTTGGCAGGGTTACCTGTCTAGCGGGCTGAAGAAATTAATTTTGAGCTGGAAACCAACATATTGAATTCACTGAGAAAGGATTCAGACAAAATGCCAGGATGATTTTTTTTTTTTCATTTCATAGCCTCAGTTTTTGGCTTTAACCACACAGAAGGGGGGGGGGGGGGGGGAGAAAAAAAGAAATTTTTGTTTTCTAAATATAATTAGGTCATATTAAATGTAATTTTTCTGATGAGGAGGGATGTTGCAGTGATTACTCTGACAACAGATGTCATTTTCTTCTTCTTCATAAAGCAGCTACAGCAAAGCTCTCAGCTTTGGCATCAGTTCCTTCATTGAAAATGCCCTGTTCTTCTCTGCCTCAAAAAGAAGAGATTCATCTTCCAAATCCCCAGCATAATTTCTCTTCTTTGCCTCTGTCCTGCCATGAATGGACTTCTCCCCATCCTGGAAGAATAGCTGGATCCTCATATTCCCATATATTTCTCTCAGATAGCCGTTTATTTCCAGTCATACTTGGTAATTCATAGAATCATAGAATCATTGAGGTTGGAAAAGACCTCTAAGATCATCGAGTCCAACCGTCAACCCAACACCACCATGCCCACTAAACCATGTCCCTAAGTGCCGCATCTACACGTCTTTTAAATACCTCCAGGGATGGGGACTCCACCACTTCCCTGGGCAGCCTGTTCCAATGTTTCACCACTCTTTCAGTAAAGAAATTTTTCCTTACATCCAATCTAAACCTCCCCTGCCGCAACTTGAGGCCATTTCCTCTCGTCCTATCGCTTGTTACTTCGGAGAAAAGACCAACACCCACCTCGCTACAACCTCCTTTCAGGTAGTTGTAGAGAGCGATGAGGTCTCCCCTCAGCCTCCTTTTCTCCAGGCTGAACAACCGCAGTTCCCTCAGCCGCTCCTCATAAGACTTGTTCTCCAGACCCCTCAATTCACATGAATACATCTGTTAACCAGGAAATAGCCCACGTATACCGAGCTCATTTCTCATTTACAAATGAAGAGCTATTGGATATTAATAATTCCCTCCACATGGTTGATCTTAAACAATGTGAACTAAAATATTTCTGAATATGGTCAAAAATGCTTCTTCTATTTTGTGTAGAAACTTGGAAATTTCTGCTATAAAACTCAAAACCAAAATATTTCCATCTCAGGTTGATGTTTCTGTTCCACATAGGAACTCTGGTTGAGGAGCCTTGAGTTCCCTGATGCCACCCAGCTGAACTCATTCTCCTTGCTGTTGTGGTCTTACTTTTTAGCACAGGACACTGTCCATCATTTACTACGTCATTTATTACACATTGATCTTAAATCTAAAGAAAGATTTATAATAATTTCTGTCTTCCCTCTCAATCTTTACTTTTTGTTTTTTATAAAGAATTAATATTGTCTTCAGGGGTCAAACAACACACACATACACACACACATATATAAAAAATTTAAAAAAATTACCTAATCAAAAATCCAATTTCTCTAGTTGTTTCAAAGACTACTTCTGAGGGAAAAATGCAGATAATTTCTAATTTTTCAGTCTTCCTGAAAATGCCATTGCCTGCTCAGCCTGGATTAATCTGCATATTGCTGTGATTCGAATGTCATTGAACTGATTGCTGAGGTTGGCAGAAGCAATGGTGGCACCTGGTTAACCTCTGGTTTTAAAAATGAGTGAGTAACAGAATAATTACGCTTTATTGTACCTGCTAATTTCTTCTGGAAAATACCTTAATAAATTGATTGCATGTTTCAAGCAAACCTGTAATGAGAGGTTTATTTACAAAGGCCACACAGAAGCTGTTATTAAAAAGCAATCAGAAGGAGAGAGGAACAATGGCAGGAGGGCTCAGTGGGGAAACCTTAATGGTGGGGAGTTTAGGATTTGGTTTGCGTTATCTTGCTGACATTCTAATTAAAATGTATTTCTCCCATTTCATTACGGTTTCACACTTTATCTGAATTAACTTTCACACTTGGTTAAGGAGCAAGTCATTTTCCTTACACGCCAAGATGAGGCAGTGCCAATCTCTTTGCTTTCGTTTCTCAGACCCAAACCTGCAAAGTCCTAATGTTCAGATCTGGATTCTGTTGATGTTGGATTTGAGAGTGCTGCATGAGAAGTTTTTCTGGGGCATCTGCAAGCAGCAGGGTCCAACTGAGAAGTGGCCCTATGGCTTGTCAAACGGACCCTGCAATCCTGCAGGAAATGGAGGTTTTAGCCAGACCTTTGCAGACACAGAGTTGAGCCTGTTAGTTGATTTAAGATGCTGACAGCATGGAGAAGCCAACTAAATTATTCAGCTCCGTCCTGTTTTAAACATTGAAAATTTTAAATTGTAACTGAAATAAACTTCATATTACACAAAAATGGCATATTATGCCAGATTACCCTCTCTTCTCCCTCCTCCAATTAGTAAATAGGTTTTAAAAACAAACAAAAAATTAAGAAGCTGGCGAATTTGAGGTGTAAAAAAAAGGATTAAAAAACCTAAAGATGTATAATTAGTTACAATTAATTAGCATCTGTTTGCACAGCCCCAGTAAGCCCAAGTGCTACATAATTGCTGTAGTTACGGGGAAGGAGGTCTAAATGATTAGGAAGCCTGGGTTTAGGATAGTGGTACCAGCAGCTGAAGAACATAAAATCCAAGGAGGGAGAAGAAGCGTGCAGGATATGAGTAATGTTCCCAGGAGAAAACAGCATAAGGGCTGGAGCCTGAACCCTGCATGGATGTCAGGCAGGCTCAAAGCTGCTTCCCCAGGCAGTGCTCTCGCTTCTTTCCCCTGCAGTAATGCAGCCAGATGGGCAATGGCTGGTAGTTTACCCTGGGCCTAAACATAGAACTAACATAAAGGATTTTCTGAATTCTTCTATTCTTCTCAATTAGTTTTTGTAGGACTCACTAAGGAAACTTACAAAATGGTTTTGCTTTTGTTTCAGAATATTTCCAGGGTGGGAGGGGGGAAGTACCTTTCATGGAAATTCTTGAAAAAAACACATGACCAAACCCAGAATGTTTTAACTGGGAAGCGATGTTGCAATATCTCATGGGAGCTGCAGATTAGTTATGTACTGTTTGCCCCTGTGCACAAGGTTTGCAGGTCAGACGTCTGCTCTGGCAAGACACCAGGTGAGCAACCACCACCTCTTTTCTCAAAGGAAGGAGATTGCAGAGCATCATAGGAAAGATGCACAACCACCCGTCCCCATTCACAAGGCTGGAAGGGACCATGAGGCCCACAGATAAACTCTGGGACATAATGACTTTCCTGTACAGAGTTGGTCAGTTTGTGTTAGGACCTCTCCCTAGACAAATGGTAAGGTGGCATTATCTGAATCACTTACAAAGAGGCTGGGTGTAGCGTTCTCTCTGTCACCACCAAAACCATTCTCAGTCCAGCTCCTTTTTCCTTATCCGCTTCACAGTTGGTGTCATGTTGTTTGAGGTGCTAAAAAAAATAGACTACGAAGCCCATAAAGTGAAGGGGAAGAAGTTGCTCTTGCTGTGTGTAATAAGACTATACAATAAAACTCATTCTGTGTAGCATCCTTCAAACTAACCATTGTCTAAAATGATTCAGGATTAAAAATTGAGGGACAGCAGTGAATATAACATATAGGTTACATTAAACCAGGCTATAAAGTGAAAAATTAGCACAGCTTTCACTTATGAGTTTAATAAGAGACTTTAAAGAAAATGAGAAAGGAGAGACAAGCATGATGAGGCACACTCCTAGCAGAGACGCAAAACATGATAAAGTCACAGTGACATGAGGCAAGACAGGACCTTCTAGGTAGCATGAATTACTGAGAAGGAGCTCACATCAACAGCAGCAAGACAGGAACAGACAGTGGCAGAAGCCACAGTAAAAATAAGGAGACAGAAGTCCACGAGAGCGGCTGCAGCAGATCTTTGGAGGACAGTTTTGTACCGGGCTTATCAGCAGGCAATGGTGCTGCTTCCCAAGCCCAGGTTCCTTCTGGGCTACAGCAGCAAACCTGCCAGGTGCTCAGATCAAAAGTAGGATCAAAATCACCTGCAGTCTTTTAGCAGCTGTTTGACAGAGTCCTGGTAGACAAAGTCTGGAGGTATTAGAATCTTGGCAACAAAATCAAACCAGAGTTTGAACTAAATGAAGATGACCAGCTCTGGCTCCTTTGATGCAGCTTTTCCTCCATTATACCTGTGAGCATATATCTTTGTTACTTTCCTACTTTTTTGTTATTGTTTTTCTTTAAGGCGAAAACAAATTTTACTCCAAGGCAAATGTCACTCCCACTTGTATGAGTTCTCTTCTCACTAACAGCACTTTTTTCCACCAACCTATAAATCCTCAGAAGAGCTAAATGTAACAAAATCTTATATCTGGCAGTTTTCTTATAAAATGCACAGGCTTCTGGCAACTAATATAGTAGAAAATTATCATCATCATTACACTGCTTAGTTTTATGGTAAGTTAAACTACTGATGTACTGATTCAAGAAAAATGCCCTCAGCACATAGCTCCATGCTGAGGCATTATTTGATTTACGGAAAAGCTGACTCTACCAAGGACCTGCAGTACCATACAATAAGCTCTAATCTTGACTCATATTAGAATCTGTCTGTCTACTTCTTTGCTGTGGTATCTAGGGATCTTTTATGATACCAAATACATAGCAATTTTTCAAATAAGCATGACCTATAACACTCTGCACACAATGCTGTATGCAAGCCTACCAACCACCGTGCAACATCCCCTCCCTCCGAAGCTGGGAGGAATGCATTGCAGGATATTAAGCCAAATCATTGTAAGTCCAAACCACTGCCTGCCACTTCAACTGAAAATCCATTTAGCGGTCAGTGCAGTTCGCTGAACGCTGATATAATCTGCTGGTCATGGAAAATGTTATTTTGATGTCTGCGGAGTTTCATTCCAGGCTAGAAGTTCCCAGATAGTTTCAGGAGCACAGGAAAAGTAATGAATTAGTCCACACTTGAGATGACAAAGTTTGGCTATCTGGGACCAGATTTCCTACTGGAAAAAAGATATTCCAGCTGGTTTCTGAGACTGAACAGAAACATAGTTCTGATAGAATACTGATTCCTGTCTAACAAACAGCAAATTAACTGACAGGGTCATGAAATGGATTAGGAAATGCAAGTATCCATCTCTAGACACATTTCCTCCATTAGAAGTGGTAAAAATACAAGTTTGCAGGTTTTCAAGTTTTTAGGTAATACTGATATTCTGAAATTTCACCTGAAACAGTTCCCCTCAAAATGATCACGTGTGACAACTCCCCACCATCCTCCTAAAACTCAAGAGTTAGCTGCAGTCAGAGATCTGCTTGTGACAGACCTAAGTGGCTTATTTTTTTTTTAAAAAAACAGTCCTTCATATTCTAGGAAATTGCATTTTTTGATGCAAATTGATTTTGTTTGCTAAACTGTTTTCAGTGCTTTCCTCTGGCTATCTCTGCCAGCCCCTGTAAAAGTAGACTGTGAGCAACAATGCTAATGGCTTGTTCCGGACACCTCTGAGGGAGACAGCAGTCACTGCATACAGTTCACTGAATCCTCTATTCACATAGAACAAGTGGTGTCTTGCATGAGCACAAAGCCCTGGTAGTGCTGGGCCTCCTTATAACTTCTCCTCATTTTCTCCTTCCAGCATGTATGTCAGTGGTGACAGGATTTACACTGACTGCTCCTTTTTAAAAGGTTAGCTGATAAAAAGGGGCTGCTGAGCAGTGTGGAAACACAGTTTAGGGCACTTCTTCAAGTGAGGCAGTTCAAAGTTGTGTGCTGAACCCAGATCTCTTGAGCTAGACTAGTCTCTTCACAGATGCCTTTACCACCTTGTAGCTGTATAAACACCAAAATAAGGCCCAGGCCGCAATTCCCCTCTCCCCAGGCCTCACCAAGCATGGGATTAGCCATTCAGGTATATTAGAAGGATTAAAAGAATGCTAAGAGAGGAACAGGGGACATAACACGGGAATAGGGTCATGGTCAATGTCACGAAGTCTAGTTGGAGGCCAGTAGCTAGCAGTATACCCCAGGGTCAATACTGGATCTGATCCTGTTTAACATCTTCATTAATCATCTGGATGATGTGGCAGAGTGTACCCTCAGCAAGTTTGCCGATGACACAACATCACATTGACAAGACTCTCCAAGCAGATGAGCAATTGCCCAATATTCCCTCTGGTAAAGGTCTCCATCAGCCAGAGGCTTTATTAGACTTTTAAGTCCCTCTTTCCAGCTGTTGGATGAGGTAAAACTTCCCACTACACTGAGTTTGTAGAGGTTGTGTATAGAGGTTATTTATCAGGAATCACATAAGGATTGTGAATCAACAAGTCTGTATCGATCCAATCCACCCAGTCAAGTTCTAAGAAAGAGAGAAAAAGAGAATAAGGCCAAATTTTCATAATCTTCCTTGGGACAGATATAGTTCTTTTGGAGAAGTCACAGTCGGTACAAGGAACTATATTTTGTGTATGCTTCTATGAATAGAAGTGACTCATCAGAAGTAGAAATATGCCATCCTCCAACCCCCAAAATTAGATATTGTGGGGGTTTTTTAAGTTAATCCTACCATTCCCCAAGCAAACATCATTTACTAGATCATACATTCAGTGATGCTTCACACTCTCATCTTTTAGTATAAATCAGTGCAGCTCTGCAGTTCATTTCAATTTATTTCTTGGGCCCAGCAGAATTATTCTACTGCCTTATTTGTCCCTTTGCTATAGTCTGGGAAGCTTTAAATATTTCCCTCTACATTCATAACTAGCAAATATACTCAAACTCAAATAACCACCTTCTCTCTCTTCAGTATTTAAAGACCTTACCAACCAATCTTAAATCCTGCTGGGTATGTATATATTATAGTTTGTCATATGTCTTCAATCCCAACTGTAACAGCGCGTGTGTGAGTGCACTGCATATTTCTTTGTTAAATAAAGATGAGAGCACACTTGCAAATATAGGTACAGATACCTGGATGTGGATGTGTTTACGTTTTTTATAGCTTACATATAAACACACATGTCCAAGCGGGAGTGTATCTGTCTACAAAGCCTAGACTACCAAAGTGACAAAGAGCTTGGGGTTACCTTTGGTTTTAAACCTGTTTAAACCACCTGGAATTTCCGGTCAGCGATCCTTTGAATATCTGCCCCTTTTCTGATTTTTCGAGGTTGGCATTCAAACAGATATAACTAGGAGCAAAAGGTGTTTTGCCCAATATATGTTTATTCAAACGCACACATAAGAGAGCACAACGATGTTTATGTGTGTGTGTCCACATGCCTGCGTATACATATATGAATACTATTGTGTGTGTGTAATAGCAATCATGTAACGACTCAGTCTTTTAACTGGAATCTTGAAAGCTCTGGGGGAAGATGAATGCATTTTATTTCAACATAATTTATTTTCTCCATTTTAATGGTAAAACAGTCGTGACTTAAAGGGCACATAGTAAGACAGAGAAAGGCCTTGAAATACTGCTCAAACCTCCAACATCAAAGCTGTATGTGACTCTACAGCACAGCTAGATACACTTACAAGTAAAATGATCAATAATTACAGTTACAGATTTACAACAGCATAGAGGAAACACACAGAAAGCCCTGGAATTGAAATGCTCAGACAACCAACTTTTTGTTTAAATTGGTAACTTGCTATAGTGCCACCACATCCCAACAGCCATGGATACCCATATGAAGATGCTATGGCACCATTTAGGAGCTGTTTTGTTCTGGCTGTTTATTCTCTTTCCGTTTACCCATATTGAAATTTGCTCCTTTAGGGACACCTGCAACTTCTCTCTTTTTTGATAATGCATGGGCATGTGTGGCTTTGAGAGCTATTTATGTAATATTTCCATTAACAAGCTGTAATTAAACTATTTAATTAAAAAAAGCAGTAATCTATTTAACAGGGGTTTTATTTTTTTTAAAGAAAGCCTAACAGAACTGTGATTAAGTTCCTCTGTTAGATGAGCATTATGGCTTTTCATAAGGCTCTTAATTACTCAACCCAAAATGTTAAATAAATTGAATTAAAGACATAATTTTATTTTTCTGAAAAGAAAAAAAAATAATAGCATACGTTAGAGTAAAAAGCTGTTCCAAAATATCCATTAATATAGTAGGGATTATTTTTAATGTGTTGTGCATTTCAGCCTAGACAAAAGCTGATTAGTGATGTAAAATACAGTGAATAAAATCTTGCACTTATTAGACAAACAAATAGGTAATTGTACTTTTTATTCCCAAGATATGTGTACTATTAGAGCACAGGAACAGACCTTTTGGGCCACAGTAGTGGTCCCCCCAACCAGGCACTTTGCTCCCAGCTGGGGTAAGGTGAGAGACTATCCAGGGAGAGCACACAGGCCTGGACATTTTCCTCTGTCCCCTTGGGTTTCCTCAGCATTCACCTTTGTTGGATCGGGATGTTAGGGAATGAATCCCTGCTTGTTCCCTTTAGTGTCCATTTACAGCTCTGTTGCCTGTGAATTTGTCTAATCCCATTTTGAGCCCAGTGATGCTGCTGCCTCTGCAGCCTGCTGGGCCAGCAAATTCCAGAAGTTTCCTATCCACTGTGTGAAGAGCTGCTTTCTTTACCTGTTTTAAACTGTTGTCCTATGGGTTTTTGTCAAATGCTCTTTAGTTCTTTTCTTGTGGGATTTAGTGAATAACAATTCTGCATTCACCTTATCTGTGATCTGCATCTTATCATAACCTTGTCAGAAATATTCATTTTATTTTGCCCTATTTTCAGTTTCCAGTTACTTTTCCTAAACATGATCATTCTCATCAACATTTCCCAGGTTGATTGTCTGCCCTCACTCTCTCACTTTCACTAAGACAAATGTTTCTGAGAGCAAAAGTCAATCAGCAAAAAGGGGGTGCAATTTCCAAGAATGAAATTATGATTTCTTCTAAGGCTAAAAAAATAAACTGGTACTCTGCTGAGACAGTTTGGTACCTCTGCTTTTTGCAAAGTTTGACAAGAATTAGCTGCCTTGTGGGAAAGGTACTTGACACCTGCCTAAATCTCTCAGACCGGTCATACTCAGTCCTGATGTGGTGGAGCTCAGTGCTTAAATTTGCACAGACTCTTAAACTCCCTGCATGTTTGAGGAGCTCCTTGGGCGGCACCCTCCCAAGAGGACCAGGCACACACTGACGCAGGGCTGTGGGTGTTGTGATTAGGATGGGGATTTTCGGCTGCTGCAAGGCACAGTATTGCAGCAGACACAAGGGCTGAGAGCGACGAGTATCTCCTGCGTTTCTCAGTCTGCCCCTGCTGCTTACACGCAGGTAGCATGATGGAGAAGGAGGGATCAGCCTAATCTGAATGCAAATGGGTGAGGAAAGAGATAAAATTAGGAAAGAGGAGCTAAAAAGAGTGGATTTGTGGAAACAAAACACAACCCTACAGTTCAAGCATATTTGTGGACCTGCTTAGTTCAGACCCATATCTTTTGCCATGTTAGGGTTTGCCTCACTGCCAAGCCCAACAAGAACAAACAAATTAGGCCAAAGGAGGGTGTTGTTGTTTAGTTTGAACACAGAGCAGCGATATGTGAAATGAATTTCTGTATACTTAATCTTAGCCAAATGAGGCTGTCAGTTGTTTGTTTCTCCAACCTGCCTCAGCACTTTATACCAAGAGGAAAATGTTCCCTGAGTGTAAAGCACGAGCAAGTGAAATGGAAAAACATGAACGCAAATATTTATCATTTTCTTTCTCATTAGCATTCCTTGCTCAAAAGCCAAAATGTGCTGCTTGTGCCTCCTCCATCTCTATAAGTTGCCTGGCTCCCTTGTTGCTCTTCCCACAGGCAGCAACTAATAACAGCCTGCCATTTGAGGTTGTCGTGTGGGAGTGCTCCAGCGAGTAGGAGAGTAGGAGGGTGTGCGAGGGTTGCCCCGTTGACACGCACCCAAACTTCCAGGAGCTGTTGCTTGTGCCTCACTCTGGGAGCAGGAAGGTGGGTTGCAGGTGAAACCACCAGCTCCCCAGTGGTTTCAGTGATCTTAGGCTGACCTTCAAGGGTCTGGAAGTACCTCTGGCTCCTGAGCAGACCCTAACTACCAATCAAGGCAAGCGGGACAAATGATGTTTAGGTACCGCTCAAACTGAGGAAGTCAGAGATCAGGTTTTGATGCTGAGCTTTGAATTGTAGGAATTTGGGATCAAGGGTGCAAAAGCAATTCTTGACAGATCCCTATTCTCAGTTACAACACAACAGCACCCTGTAAACAGGACTGATCCACTCACTTGGACATGAAACCCTAGGCATAAAGTCACATTCACCCAATATGAGCTTCCTGGCACCAAGCGAGTGGCAGGTTAATTTGTGGTTCAGCCCGGGTTTTGATCTATGTTGTTCCCTTCAGAGAGAGCCCTTCTGCAAATCTCACACACACAGGGACTGCAGATTTCCCATATGAATTGAACTGGGGAAGCCACATCCAAAACTTCATGACCATTTTCTCTGAGCATTTACTTACCCCTCCAGGCAGCCAGGTTTGGGATGAAATGCAGAAGGCATTGCTAACCCAGCACTGTCCTGCGCTCTGTTCCCAGACAACACTGAAGCAGTCAGAGCAGGGAGTGGCAGCTGTCTGCTGCAGGTTTGGGTCTGCTCATTGCCTGCTAACCAGAAACTCTGATGGAGTCCATTCAGAAGTGATTGAAGTGCCAGGGATAAGGACATTTCTACAGGCAGAGTAGAGATGGCAGAGCCATCTTATTTGAAGAAGGGAAGAACATTTGCTTGGATTGCAAGGTCATGGCCTCCAAATTCTGGTTTTTTCCTACCAGAACAAAAGAAGAAATATGTTTTGATGGTGAAAGGAAAAAAAGTAATTGGAAATGTGGTTCACACATTCCTTATCCTATTTTTTTTGTGAGAGAGGGCAAGCTTATTCCAGTTTTCTGGGACACCACAGGCTCCAAAAAGTCCAATCTAGGCTAGAAAATCATAATACAAGAGCACCAGCTAGACTGAATGTTGTTAGATATCTCAAAGTCAAGAGTACATGGCACCTGCTCATGTCGGAGATGGGCTCATGCAGCTCATGTACTTAAGAAGCTGCTCTCAGAAATTGCTTGCAGAAGCAGCTCCCTGTTGTGTTACTAGCCTTGTCCAAGTCCCAGCATGAGATGCTTATGTTCAGTGTGGTATTACCTCCTTTAGCACTACTGGGAGGATCTTAAAAGATAATGGCCTACTTCTCACCTTGTGATGGTCTCCCACTGTTGACTTCAATTAAGTTATTGTGGTTTGAACTGATGTGATGTGATGTGAGGTCAGAATTACTTTCCCACAAGAACATTTAGACACAGTACAATGAAAGAAATGGAGGCTAAACACCGGGAAATAATTTTATAACAATAAAAACACTGTACAGGAACAGACTGCCTGATGAAGATGTGGAATATCCAACAGTGGAGACTTTTAAGCATGGATTAGGTAAAAATTTGCCATGCATAGGATAAATATGTGAGATCCTGCATTGGAGCAGAAGGAGGAACTGTATGCCTTCCTGACGTCCTTTCCAGCCCTATTTTCTGTGATTACTCGGTTCATGTTAACCATATTTAACTAAGTTGCATAACAATTTGGGCAGTAAGTCAAATGTCATGTTTGACATTTGAAATTTGATTTATTACACTCAGGCTCCTTCGGTGTCCCTAATTCTTCCTGCGCTGTTTCCTGAGCCTAAACCTCACAGACCTGTTTGCCAATCTGATTAATTAAATTCTTCCCAGGATCCCAAGGAGCTATGATTTTAAGACCCAGCCGTGCAACATTTTATTTACTCCATGAAACTTCCTTTTTTTGGTAGCAGGCAATGAAAAATATGTCAACAGAGTATCACATCAAAGAGAATATCAAGGGGAAAAATGCCCGTGCAGCCAGCTGGTTCTTTCCAAAGCTCATTCACATATTCTGTATGTGTGTGCTTGGGGGAAAGAGAAAGGGCAAGGAAGGAAGTTTTAGATGGGAGCCAAAAGTTGCATAAATCTGGAGGAAAGATGAGAAATAATGAAGCTATTCTGCCAGACAAAGTCAGGAACACTCATAGAAGGTGGAGATTAATTTGGAAGTGGTAATTATATCACTATATTGCTAAATGCAAATTCTTCCTTTTCAAATATACTGATATTAAATGTACAGGAAACAGGAAATGAAACAGGTTGCATATAGGAGTTGAAATGGATTTGTTAAGTTTCATTGTGAAAAAAAGTGAAATACAAAATGAGAAAAGGTAGCAACGAGGAGAGGAGAGGAGAGGAGAGGAGAGGAGAGGAGAGGAGAGGAGAGGAGAGGAGAGGAGAGGAGAGGAGAGGAGAGGAGAGGAGAGGAGAGGAGAGGAGAAAGGAGAAGAACCTACAACAGGAATAAAACATCAGCAGTTGTGGAGAAAAACAGCTTTGTGATTCAAAGGAGTTTGTTTTCTTTCTTTTTCTTTCTTGATTCTCTATTCTTTTCTGTTGTTAGGAAACTATAGTTTCTTGCATTAGTAGCTCACAATGTGTAGTAACCCTATTATACATGGTTTCTGACCATTCCTTTACAACACAGTATTGTTTTTAAAGACAGATTTTAAGCTAACTTATTAAATGCAGGTGTTGTGGTTGGCATTATCTCTTCAAAGGAAATTAAACCTTATATCTGAATTTCAGCTACTTCTTTACAAAAAGATAAAGATCAATCCAATTCTGCTTCTAGAAACCCTGGCCAAACCCAAATGCGTGTTGCCATTGCAGATTTAAGCTAACTGAAAACTCTTGATAGGAAATGGTAAGAACCAGTATTTTGTTTCCATCAGGTACTGGGGAACAAGACTTTTGTGCATTACAAGGTGGTTTTAATCCTACCTAAAACCTTGACAGAAGGGTGCACTGAACACTGAGAGTTCTGCTTGCCTGCCATAAGGGATAGGGGGAAGAAAAGCAAGAGGAAAAGACAAGGATTCTTTTTGGGAAGAAAGGAGGAGAAACTGTCAAGCCTGCATACTGATTCATTTTTTGAAAAGCACTGCTTTTACAAAGCACTAGATGTATAACACCGGGGAAAGTATACAAAGATGCAGGAATCTAAGCAGCATCTTTCTCCCTTTTATTTTCTCTGAGCTGCCACAATAGAGTTTTATATCCGGACTCCATGAAATGAAAAATCCATTTCCCCTTGGATTAATGACACAGAAAACACTTTGGGCTGGAACCTAAAACCTAAATAGGACTTCATTCTAGCTGAACTCAGGAAGTAAGAATAATCTTAACAGCAGCAGCAAAGCTAATAACAGCCTGACCATACTAATGCCTTTGTCTATGTGACATCTGCATTAGTGATTCTGCTCCCATTGCTTTTCTGGGATGTGGGGTGCTGCAGAGAATGACAACAGTGTCTTTATTTGGTTATGTTGGAGGTGCTACATGTTTCATAAACAGATGATGTCTGGAGCAAGGAAGCTTTCAGGGCAAGAACCATTCTTCTGCAATGTCTGCACAGGGTCTGGCACAGTGGGTCCAAAGCCCAATTAGATTGCTTGGAGCTATAGGAATACTGCACAATGATACGTAGGATGTGCGCGTGACACCCATGATATTCTTCAAATGCAGATTGATCACTAAGTTTCATTAGTGTTAATGGTTGCTACCTACAGAGAACAATTTATACCCCCAATGCAAATGTCTTTTATTTAGATCGTTGAAAAATAAAAATGAAGGAAAAATCTGAAGTAAAATACAATAGCAAGTATGTGACCCACATGTGTTTTCTGTCACAAACTGCCTGAGCTTTTCCACACAAAATGACAGTTGTCTCTGCAGATGACAAATTCTTAAAAATGAAAAAGTCTGGTACGCAGAAAATGGAAAATCAAAATACTTGCCTAGCTTCATACCCAAAAATCACATCGTGCCACATTCCAATATTTCTCCTAGGTCCATAGCTGAACAATTTTTTCTATATTCAGCTACCACAGCTGTTGCAAAAAGAGGCCTGTGTTTGAACCTGGATGTTGTCATAGATGAGGAATATGTAGCCAATAATCCATTTACTTAATAATATACATAGTTGGTGGCAGAAGGGTCAGTATATTCTTTTCCATTACCTGGCCAAGGGATTCCCACACATGCTGTCATGAAACTCATTTTACTCAGCTGAGTATAGAGAAGTGGTAAAAAATGTCCATTGAAAACATTCCTTGCAATCTTAATGAAGTAAGAAGAGATAACAAAGCCTGTACCCTCGTCAGAATAACACAATTAAGCAAATTTGGCTTGCAGCAGTACGTTATTTTGCATTTTGAATTATTTTTAAACAAGTTCCTCTCCTGCCTAAGGTGAGTATGAGTTGATAAATAAATGGTCATTTCACATATATAACATAAAAATAATAACACAATGAGTATTGGAAAGGTTTAGACCCTTCATTTTGTGCCAGAAAATTGCTGCATATCTTTAACAACCTAGTGGCCTAGGAGAGATGTAATTTCCACAGCTGGCCAAAACATCTACTATAAATTGTCAGTTCTTTAGAAGGTCCTGTTGCCTTCAGTAAACATGAAATATGCTTCTGAAAGGACTTTATCTGATTTTTCACTGCATTGGAGCTGAAGAGTCTCCTTTCTTGTAAACTGTCGAGCAGTCAGGCTCACGTTTTAATGATAGACATAAATGCATCTCTCCTGATTTTCTTTTATAAGAATTGCGTAGGGAGACTCCCTGAAAGTTAGTTAAATGAGACTACTATAAATCTGGAACATCAGCATCTCCCTGCATAAATTTACAAGCACTGATTCCAAAAGGTTAACAATATGGCAGATGGATATCACAATGTGTGAACTCAGAAAAGCCGAGAATTCAAGGTTTGGTTCCAAAACCAGTTAGAAGTCTGAGCATTTCCCCACTCCTCTTGAGCAGGTTTCCTTGACTGGCTGCATTGGGTCTGGCTGAGGTGGAGTTAATTTTCCCCACAGCAGCCCTCACAGTGCTGTGCTTTGTATTGGTAGCTAGAAAGGTGTTGATAACACACCAGTGTTTTGGCTACCGCTGAGCAGTGCTCGCATCAAGGCTGTCTCTCCAACATTCCCCCCTCACCAGTAGGCTGGGGGTGGGCAAGATCTTGGGAGGGGACATAGCCAGGACAGCTGACCCAAACTGACCAAAGGGATATTCCATACCATATGACGTCTGCTCAGCAATAAAAGCTAAGAGAAAGGAGGAGGAGAGGGGGGCATTCCTTATTATGACATTTGTCTTCCAGAGCAACCTCTGCACGTACTGAAGCCCTACTTCCCGGGAAGTGGCTGGACATCACCTGCTGATGGAAAGTAAAGAATAAATCTTTTGTTTTCCTTTGCTTCTGCACACAGCCTTTGCTTTTGCTTTGTTAAACTGCCTTTATCTTGACCCATGAGGTTTTTGCTTATTTTCTTATTTTCTCCCCCTCCCTGTCCTGCTGAGGAGGGGAGTGATAGAGCGGCTTGGTGGGTACCTGGCATCCAACCAAAGTCAACCCACCACACTGACGTAAACCACCTGCTGCTTCAGTTGAAGCCAAAAATAGTCCAAGAACAGCATTTATGTGTCTTTTGCATTGCTTCTGCTCTTCATTTCATTGAAAATCTGAAAGCATGGAAGTAGAGGCAAAAATGCACCGGTGTGAGCTACCCTATTTAAGCAAATAAATGTCAGCCTCTGGAAGAAGTTAGTCTAGTGTCCAATTCTGGGTTAAGATCAAATGTCTGCAGTGCTCATTTTATGCTGAGATTCCTTCACTTGGAGAAACATTTTTGCAATACCAGGAAAAATGTATTTTCTATCCTCTCTGTGCAAAAGCTCTTCCTGCATCCTTATGCATCTGATTTCACACTGTGCAACTTTTCTTCCTGTGGATGCCCTCCTTTCGTATGGACAGCCTGAAGAAAATGCAGAGAACTGGAAAAAACCTTAAACTGAAGAAAAATATGTACATTTTTCTCATCTTTCTGTCCTTGCCATGTATTATATTGCTGTGGCTTTATTTACTCATCAGGAAGAGCAAGGATGATCTCCCATGACCTTGGGTAAGTAACTACTGAAAATAGGTGTACACAGCATAAAGTAGAGCTATGCAGATGCCAAGCTAGGTCTGAATAAATGGAAATGAATGGTGTAACTATACCCTGGGCCTCCATTTATCTTGGTTTCTGGTGGTGCATGAAGCTGAGTAAGACTACCACCTCAGGCCCCATGCAGAAGGGAAGTCCCACTGGGAAAAAGAGCTAACACTTCTCAGGCAGATTTACCTCCTGCATAGAGTAGGTTTGCCAATACATGTAAGGTTTTCTACTTTAAGAAAGTCAAACATCTTACTCCTCCTCAGCGTGGTGCTGTGTCTCCCTCTGATGGCATCTGGCCCACAATTCCAGGCTGATGAACACACTAAAGTCTTGTATAACAAAGGATGTCTTTTTAGCTCAGCTAATGGATATATTTAGATCAGAGGTCCTAGGTTTAAAACCTACTATTCCATCAAAATGTGATTCGCTTTCTAGCCCTCTAGTGAATCAAGACATAGGGACAAATTTTCAGAAGGGACTAGTTCTTAGCCACAACTGAACTGAATTCATATTTGCAGCCCCACAAGGATAGAGGCACAAGGGGAGATTTAGCAATCAGTACTTGCGAGAAAAGCTGTAAGGACTTTAGACATTTCAAAGTGAACTCCATCAGGCCACTCTGAACGTCCAGTTTATCTCAAGGCTGTAAAACAGCTACAAGAATCTATAATTTCCATAAGTCCCTTAGGACTTGCCAGCAGACTTGAGGTTTGAAAAACTTCTTAGTTACCTACAGCTTGTGATTGGCACCCTGAGGACCCCAAGGAAGCTTTGCAGCCACCACGTGCTGCTTTACTGTCCTTCACACACTGCATCCTACTGACTGACTTGGCTTTGAACTGCCATTTCATCACAAATGGTTGCAAAAGATTTGTCCCACACTAGCAATTACAGGAACTCTTTAACAATAATCTCAAGACTATTATTTTACTTAAAATGCAAGTGTTTACACTCTCTCTCTTTGCTCAGCCCACCCTGGCAAAGGACTGCTGAACTAGGTAAGTTTATTAAGAAAAATGAACTGTGTGCATTTGCTGGTGACTGGAAGACTTCACCATAAAGTGTCAGACCTTAGAAGAAGGGTCAGCTTAAGGTCCACTTGAATATTCTTCCATTATTAATACTTCAAAGCAGGACATAATAGGAAATTCCCTCCAGTAACTCTGTACTCACTAGTAACTCAGTACTCACTAGTACTCAGTTGGTTTGGCTATGCTGAAAACCAAAGGTATGCTGAGGACCAGATTCCTTTCTTCCACTTACATAAGCAACAACTTTCTCTTTATATAGGGTTAAAAATACTGTCTTCTTGTTGTATTGCAGTACAGCACTTAGCAAAATGTCTCAAGGCATTAAAAACAGTAAAATGATAATAATCCTCCTGTAATGCAAACACGCAGTGGAGATAAGGATGAAGCAAACATTTCTTGTTACAGGTCTCATCATCTGTATGTCCCAGAAAAAATAAAAAAATACCTATAGCAAAAACATGTGATTAAAATCAGCAGCACTGCCATTGATTTCAGTAAAGTTACTCTGTTTTTTAATATTATAGAGTGTACCAGTGAGCTTCAGAAAGAACAGCAACATCTTAGACCTGCTGCCTCTAGGTCTGAAACCTTTCTGTCATATCTGAATCCATTTTACTTCTCAGAAACAAGACAACCAAAAAAATAATGTTATAACACAAAAGACTGATATTAGTAAGAGGAGACTGGAATGCTAGAAATGTCTCTGCAGGAGCCAAGACTAGTGCCCTTTGATTCTGCTGGGGGCATTGATACAGAAATTCACAGGACACTGTCTAATCAGAAGTAAATGCTCTTTCTGCAGACCATTCTTTTTGTTTCTCTAAGCCATGTGTTCATGGAAGGATGACTGCCTGGTGCTAATGATTAAACCCAGAGGGGTTCAACCTCTTTGTTTGCGTGCCCACACAAATTTTCCAGAGAAGGTGGGGACTCCTTTAGAAAGTTCACATACAGAGATTGCTGCAAGTGTGTATGAATCTACTTTTCTTTGTCACTTTACACAGATGGCATAGATTTATCTCATTGATCACCTTATTGAAAAGCACTCAAATGGGGGATGTTTTTGTATTTTCAGGTGACATAAGCTTGTTTTGCCCCTGCTATGAAGGAATGCATGCAAGCAAAGCAAAACAAGGAATTCATTCACCACTTCCCATCGGCAGGCAGGTGTTCAGCCATCTCCAGGAAAGCAGGGCTCCATCATGCTTAACCGTTACTTGGGAAGACAAATACCATCACTCTGAATGTCCCCCCCTTCCTTCTTCTTCCCCCAGCTGTATATGCTGAGCATGACGTCATATGGTGTGGAATATCCCTCTGGTCAGTTGGGGTCAGCTGTCCCAGCTGTGTCCCCTCCCAACTTCTTGTGCACCCCCAGCCCGCTCGCTGGTGGGGTGGGGTGAGAAGCAGAAAAGGCCTTGACTCTGTGTAAGTGCTGCCTTGCAATAATGAAAACATCCCTGTATTATCAACACTGTTTTCAGCCCAAATCCAAAACATAGCCCCATGCTAGCTACTGTGAAGAAAATTAACTCTATTCCAGCCAAAACCAGCACAATTTGCCTGTCAGCTGAGTCCTGCAATTAGATGTTCACAGCAGCCTGACCAGCACTGTGTTCCTGGCACATGGCACTGGTCTCTACACAACATTGGAGACATCTTCAGATGGAAATATGTTCCTGCTGGGGTAAGATTTATCTTCTGGCTTGAGATCTCCCGCAACAAGACTGAGGGTTCTTAATGGGAGAAACTGTTTTCTTGGCAAGGGTTAGGCCAGTGGGTCCTCACCTAAGACAATGTCTTTTAGTGCTCTAGGTTAATAACCAAGACCTGGATTCCCTCCCTGGCTGGGCCACCAGTTTGAATGCTTCTCTAGAGATATCTGAGACTCAGCTAATGATGGCAACATCTCTCCTGCAAAGTTTGGGTTACTTTAGATAAAAATCCATTTATTTTCACCTCCCTAAATTAAATAACATTCATTTTATCTTATGTAAGACAGGCACTGGCAAGTTTAACTTGTGAATGACTTTGTGGTGATCAAACACTGATATTTGGGAATGTAGGACATAGAAATGATGACAGACAGAAGTAATGAACTTGTCCTGGCAGGGCAATAAAAAAATTCATTTATGTCTTCCAGTCATTTGCTCTGGGGAAAAAAAAAAAAATACAGGAGCCTTGTGTAGGATATGGCTGAGGACTTTTTTTTTTTCATATTTACATTAGCCAGGCTACCAATCCCTACCTGGTTAACATACTGCACTGAAATGATAGAAGGCCAAAGTACACATAGCAATGAAAAGAAACACTACAAGAAGCTAAGCAAGCTAAGCTGGCAATTGGGATGAGCCAGTTTAGTTTCCTCAGACTACAGAAAGGTTCTGAAAGTGCTGCAGCAGGTAGCTTGTGGGTCAAAATACAGCCAAGAGGAAGGGACTGGTCAGGATGAAATTATAGGACCAAATTATAAATGAGATCCTTTGGGCCAAATTCCAGCAAACACTTTCAGACAGGAAGATACAGGAAATTAGGCTGCCAAACTGGAGCTCAGCTTCTGTGCTTACAGCATGCCAATATCCTCTGATATTTAGTAGGAATGGCTTACAGCAGCACCTGAGGAGAACATGTGTCCCCATTGGAAACCGCAGGAGTTCACTATTCCCTCAGTGCATCAACAAATGTAAATTCTCCCGTTGATTTCCCTGCTCTCTTTTTCATACACACACAGAGAAATACATTTTAAGTAATGCACATAATTACCTCAGCTTTTGGAAATAAACTGTATGATAATACAGTGTAGAAATGGCTTCTGATGAAGACTGTCTTTAACAGCACAGCTGTTAAGAGCAAAGAATTGCTCTATGTGCAAGGGGCATTAAGCCACAGGAAGGTGTCCATATGAGTGTGACTGGGCAGACTTACACATTTGGAAAGAGAAATATGTGCAGGCTGGCTTCAAGGGAAAAGAAAAGAAAGCATGCCCTGGAAATATAATGTGAAAACTTCCTATTGGTCCTTCAAGCTGCATAGCCCAGGAGACCATGGTTGCTATAGTGTAAGATGGCATTGCTGCTTTCACAGGTAACGATTTAGATGAGCTCCAATCTAGATATGAACCCTTGAGTTACTGTGTATTGTCACAGTGTCAGTGCCTTAACCAGTCCTCCCACTCATGCTTTATAGATTGTACAAGAACAGGATTGCATCGGTCTGTTTCAACCCCCTGAACAGTTAATCTAACTGAGGTTTTTAAGGTTTTAGCAGGTCCTTCTAATAGTTGCCGTGGTAGTGTGCAGTTAACCTTTATTGCCGTGAGGGCCCTATTAAGAATGAGTTATGTTCATCCCCTTTAAGGAAGGAAGGATTATGTTTCCAGATTTGTTGATACACTTGACATATGCCCTGTGATTGCAGGGACTCTCAGGCACCAAAAGAGTGCTGTTTTCACAAAGCTGTAATTTTTGTTTATACAATATATACACATGCTTGTAATGGTAATTTGTGCATGGCACTCAGAAACTGAGTGATGAAAGTACATAGCGAGAGGGAGATTGAGTGAGGCAGTAAGACTGCACTGTACATAACTCTGCATACTGAAAACTCATCCTCACAAGCACAGCCTATGTAAAACCGACTTCCTTTTGCTTGTTCCAATTAGAATAGCCATAAACATTTTCAGTTGTTGCTATCATCACATCAGTTTGAACACATAGAATAGCTTGATTTGTAAGTATATGCAATTATATTTGTGAATGAAAGCATCGAATTTGGTTCATTTAGACTAGTAGATGCACATTGTGTCTTGCTGTTCACCATTCAGAAAGCAGCAAGGCAACTGCGTGACTGTTGATGTTGCAGTTGTTACCACTAATAATTACTCATCCAGAAATCCATACCCAAGCCAAGGGATTTTTTACTCTGCTCTTTTTAAAAAACTTTCCAATCCTCTGTTCTGTGAGCAGAAGAAATATAATGGCTATATCTACACTGTAGGCTGAGTGTGGGAGTGACCTTAACCCCAGAGTCCTGACAGCTCATTTCCATATTTCTTATAAAAACAGGAAACATGAACAAAATAGTCTAAGGGGCTCTACCTGAAAGACTATTTTTACTTTTCCACTTTACTTCCCATCTCCCAACCTTACTATTCTTGTCTCACTGCTTCGCTTGGGAGGATATTCGCACATCAGTGCAAAATCTGTGGTTGTAGCATAGGGCAAAAATCCACAACCTTGCTGTGCTTAAGCTGACAGCCCCCAACAGGCAAACTGGAAAAGGCTGAATAACATAATTCACAGATAGCAAGTCCTGATTATTGTACAAACAGAGAAGATGGTTCAAAATTAATACGAGTCTCATAAACATAAAGTTTCTGATTTGTATGAAGAACAGTTACTCATGCAATATGAGAATGAGCTTGAGAGAGAAAGTACCAACCACCTTAGGTGCCGAGTTGTCGTGGTTTAACCCCAGCCAGCAACTGAGCACCACACAGCCGCTCACTCACTCCCCCCCCCGGTGGGATGGGGAAGAGAATCGGAAGACTAAAAGTGAGAAAACTCGTGGGTTGAGATAAGAACAGCTTAATAATTGAAATAAAATAAAGTAAAATAGTAGTAGTAGTAGTAGTAGTAGTAATAATAATAGAAGAAAAATATACAAAGCATTGATGCACAATGCAATTGCTCACCACCCACTGACCAATGTCTAGCCAGTGCCCAAGCAGCGATTGCTGCCCCCGTGCCAGCTCCCCACAGCTTATATACTATACTGAGCATGATGTCACATGGTATGGAATATCCCTTTGGCCAGTTTGGGTCAGCTGTCCTGGCTATGCTCCCTCCCAGCTTCTTGCGCACCTCGTCTCTGGCAGAGTATGGGAAGCTGAAAAGTCCTTGACTTAGTATAAACACTGCTTAGCAACAACTAAGACATCAGTGTGTTATCACATTATTCTCATGTTAAATCCAAAACACAGCACTATGCCAGCTACTAGGAGGAAAATTAACTCTGTCCCAGCCGAAACCAGGACAGAAGTCAACAAGAGAAATCCAAAGCTATTTAATAATTGAAATCACCTTCTGAAATCAATGCAAAAAGCCCTTCTGGTTCATTTTCTTTCAAAGTAGCTCAAACCTAGGGGATTACAGCAGTTCTGTCATCTTCCAGTCATACATGGGCATGTCTCAGGGGTATGTGCCTTTGCCTGCCAGCAGCCACTCCACTCCACTCCACTCAGAGGCATGCAACACTGGATCTCATTCCAGGAGGGGGCTGGAGTACTCTGAAGAGTCCAAGGAAACATTCAGACAAAAAGTCAGTTGGGGTTAATGATATAGTAGGGCCTGTTGTGATAGGACAAGGGGGAATGGCTTTAAACTAAAAGAAGGTAGTGAGTGTAGTGAGGGTACTGAAGCACTGGAACAGGTTGCCCAGAGAGGTGGTGCATGCCCCATCCCTGGAAACATTCAAGGTCAGGCTGGACGGGGCTCTGAGCAGCCTGATCTAGTTGAAGATGTCCCTGCCCACGGCAGGGGGGTTGGACTAGATGACCTTTAGAGATCCCTTCCAACCCAAACTATTCTATGGTTCTATGATTCTGCAACAAATCAATGGCAAGGTCATAGGCATTCAACCATTTTATGACTGATTGATCAACGGATTACATGTATTGATCGCAAATGATCTAAGACATCTCTCTGCTGATTACAAGACAGCTGCAAATGATGTAGAAATGTATTAGAGAACATGAGCTCACAAATGTTATTTTTGCTTCTCCTCTATCCCAGCTCCACTTGGGATGACAACACTGAGTCATATCCTTTGCTTTATTTTAAACCTTGTGACATTTCTGTGTTTTTCCTTGTAGCCTGATGTATGGAGGACAAGATCTGCATAAATAAAAACCCAAGCAGCTAGATTCTTAACAGGTTGTTAAACACAAAGCACCCTGTTTGCTCAAGAAGTCCCTGAGACAGTGAGGCTGTGACGTTACTCTATATTCACCCTTTTCTACATCTGCCCCAGGTACCTGAAAGTGCCCACTCTTTAGCTAAAGAGACTTTTGGTCTGACCAAACTCTATGTGCTGGTGGCAGTTCATTTGCTCACTTTCTCTGAAAACCTAGAAGCATATTTAAGTCTTGCTGAACAGATTTTGGATCCTGATTTTAAATTCTGACTTTTAAGAATCTGCCCATTCTGATCTGTAGCACCACTACTGTCCCTCCCCGAACAGTGTCCACACGTCCTGCTTCTTCCATGGTGCCTTCCAGTGAGAATGGGTTAAGGTGCATGCTGATAAAAGACTTCTGTTCTAAAACAACACACACATGCATATATGTATTCTCCACATTTGGCCCTAGCTGTTCCTTTTCTACTGCTTACTCTTCGTTTTAAGTCCTAGGACAAAGATCAACTGTCCTACGTACTTGCAGGTATGTGTAGCTGAACACCTCAGCTACACATTAGTCACCTAATCCTGAGTGAGCGCCCTGGAAAAAACAGTAACATAAATATCAAATAAATATGAATATTAATAATGTTATTAAATTTCAGTCCCATCATCTCTCACTCTTCAGCAAGCCCTGAAGTGTTAATCTTAAAATGAATGTAATTTGCTGAACAGAAATGGGTTTAAAGCATGTATCCTAATGTACTGCCAAGTAATGACCATCATAGGTATTCCAGATCAGAGGAAAAGATTTCCCCTCCCCAGTCTGGTTGCTGAACAAAAGAAAAAGAAGAAAAATCCATCAAATCAGGAAGTTCCTCAAAGGTTTGGATTAATTTAAAGTATAATCCTCAGAGTTTTAACTTGAATATACTACAAATACCTTTTTCACTTCAGTGCAAAATATTTTGTTTTGTTGTTGGGTAAATTTCTCTTTCTAATAATTTTTATTTATTTTAGACTTTTGTTTAAAATGAAAGATGACGTTCAAAGTAAAAAGGAGAAAAATCGCTTAGAAAATGGCAAAATGAAGTGTCTTACATTTCTATACTTGCTTTTTAATCACTAAATTTGATCCAAATCAGCAAAGCATTTTGGTCTCCCTGAAATCTGTCTATGATTATTTTGGCAAATTTACTATATAAAAAAGCTTTTCAAGTGTTCTTTTTATGATTCATTGTATTTGCTCTTCTCGAGCATTAACAGAAGAACACTTGTGCTCATAAGAAAGCTAGAGTGTCATATGAATCTGCTACTTCTGTGGGAGCTGCCATCACGAACATACTTGGGACTGAAACAAGTAGCACGCATAAAAATGCAATGTGACTGCAGTGATCATTCACCAAACAGGGACTAGCTTGTGAGAAATACACTGCTGAAACATCTGCACACCGACCATTGATTTGATCATTTCAAACAATGAGAAAAGCCTGTCTGTAAACACACACTAAAAGGTGCCTAATCCATCAAATAAATTGTTTGCTGCAGATGGTCCCCCCAGCTTTATCTATAGGTGTGCAAATAAAAACAGATGACTATATAAGCATGACATGGAGACCTATTGGGTTATCTTGTCTACCAGTTTATCTCCAGTCAGGGAGCCCCAGAATCCACAAGTGAGCCAGAAGTGCTTATAGACATCTGATTGTTTCTGGAGAGGTTTAACTTCTACCTTTTCTGCAGGAGTTTTTCTTATCCTGAGGGGTCTAGTACTTACTTGCAGCCTCAGGATCTGCAGCATGAAATGATAAAGAGCCAGGAAAAGTAAAAAAAAAGTTTTTTAAGATTGTGGTTTCAAAGAAACAAAACAAAAAAAAGAAGGCTCTGGAAATGACAGTATGTCACTTGCTGACACTGAAACATCAAACAATACCGTCCAGTGCTAATCTTAAGAGACAGGGAGCTAAAGAATCTGAGCCAAAGAATCACTTCAGGAAGCCATTACATGTTGTGCTTCAGGTTACCTGTGAACACAAACCCCACACAGGTGAGAACAGAATATAAACCTAGCGATAAACCTTACAAGGTCTTTTGTGCCAACCCACCTGCAATTTTGTGCACCTCCTTATACTGAAGTCAAACAAAATGTGGACAAAGAAGGCGAAAGAGAAAGGTATAAGGAATATGGTGGAAAGATTTGAAAGCTGACTGGTTTTGTGCTGTTACCACCTGTGCATCATCATGGTTTGTACTGAATTCAGCATCTCAAGGCCCCACTGTGCTAACTATGCTGTGAACACCCAGGATCCACCAAGGAAATGGCTACAGGTATCAAAAATTTTAGATCCGGGCTCACTATGCATAAACAATAAAGCCCAAGGTCCTCACTGTAGTCAATGAAGAGTAATAGGCATGGCCACAGAGTGCTCCAGCCTACCTAAGTTCTGAAGCACATGTCGGAGGTTCCCTTGTTTCTCTGTATAGAGTCCACCAGAGCAACTAGGTTCCCAGTTGGGGCATGCCATGAGGAAAAAATCTGCACATGGTTTGGAACAGACTAATTAATCTGGAGGATCAGCCTCTCTGGCTCCAGAGCACAAGGCACTCGCTGCCTCGTTGACATGGGAAGAGGGGCTCCAGACAGGCTGGCCATGACTGACCGGATGAGAAAGACTTGGGACAACCACACGGTGCAACACATCTGCCAGTGAAACAAGTGTGCAGGTTGGGGACACTGTTCAAGCCAGGGCCTGGTCCTCAGTGCCAAACAGCCACCATGAACAAGGGCTCCTATTTCCATCTACATCCAGCATATTACAGGCAACTGCAATTTCCTGCCTACTGTGGTCATGACACCATTATCCAGGACAGAGGATTAGATGACTTTAATGCTCTCTCCATGCAGCTACACCTCCAAAATATTCAGCCTGAAGCCAGCGCAGCATGCTGCAGCCTGACAGGCTGCACACTGGGAGCAATTTAGACCTTGCTCCATGCATTTCTCTGACCTCTACTAAGCTCCCAGGTGGAATTCAAGGTGATGGTTTTAACCTACAAAGCCATCACTGCTTTGAGACCTTTTTAGCTTAGAAATCCCTCCCTATCAGATGCTGATGCTGTCTCTCAGGGGACCTCTACCCACGTGGTGTGTCAGACCCCTGTTTTTGTTATCATTCTGTGCAAGCCATCAATTTTCTTCTTTCTTTACAGCTACACTGAGCAGCAGTGGATCTATTCACGGGTACACCCCTTATTTAGCCTGTGACTTGTAACTGATTGTTAAGGTGCCTGAGGCACAGAATGAGTACCTACAAGTACATTCTTAAAAGAGCAAAAAATGAATAAAAGAACAGTTGTCTGCTGCGTTTGCAGTTAATTATCCACAAGCTTACTTTCCTCTCCCCCTCCCCAGCACCCAGTCGAGGACTGAGCTCACATGTCAGATGCCAGGCATTTGTGCACAGTGTGGCACTGAGGAGGTTCAGCAACATGTGTTCACCACTTGATTGTACTCCCTTCATCTACCACTCATCATGCTCAGAAATTTAACATTAAGCATCTAATGAGGCAGAGAGACATTGACTCCTTCGACCACCTTTTTAAATATCCCCCAGCATGCTCTTGCTGTTCATCTGTTCTCTGTATGATTTTCTGTCACTTACTAAACTAGATCCCTCCTCAGCATTTGCTCAGAGGTCTCCTGTGGGCCATACCACTTCCTTTTCGTTGCCAGAAAGTTTTCCAGTGCCTCTGCCCCCAGCCTGCCCCCACTCTCATTCGGTGTGAGCAAAATGACAGCCATGGAGCTGAAGGTTACAGAGAGAAACCCACAAAGCCAAATTGTTTGCATGCACCTTGATTTGTGATGCTGTGCTAGGACTAGACTGCTTCAGCGTTATGTGAACTCATGCCTTTTGAAAGAACAAGGAGTGGATCTAGGCCAGCAATTTAAATACTAAACTGATAAGTGCTTTAGAAATGAGATATAGAGAGAATGTTCTCTTTTATAGCTGTTGTAAACCCCAGCTCTCTGGATATTTTGGGTTCATAAGAATGACAGGTCAATAGCTCCCTTTCCATGCATTCGGAAGTGCAGGCAGAGCTGGCAGGTTCCTTGCCTGTACATTAGGATACAGTGCACTGACTTTCCCGTGGATCTTACTAGAGCAATCAGTAGCCTGGAGACCTCCAACCAGCTGGTTATGCAGCTGTCTAATAACTGTCATATGGCTGCCTGCTAGAGGAGAAAGGGAGCTGAGGAAGATGGAGTGAGACTAATTAAAAAGGAGAACTTTGAATATGTTGCTTTTAACTTCCCACAGCCTGGTAATTTGACTTCCTAAATTAGCGCAAGATAATGGAAAAAGCCAGAAAGCGACTGGGGGCAATCAGCAAAATGGCATCAGAAATCTATCCACTGTCCATCTCTTCCATATCTTTCATTACAGTCATCAACATTATTATGGTATTTTCAATCCTTCATGAAGTCAGTTCTCCAAAAATAGGTGAGTGGCAGTAAAAGAAATAAACAGAAAGAGCTGCTGTCCTCTCAAAGGTCCCCCAAATGCTACACACAGTAGAGAGGAAGATTACATTAGAGTGGAGAGTGCCTTGGAGTGAAGAGAGGAGCACTATTACCACTTCAGGTTTGGAAGGGGAGGGATTACATTTAAGGACCTGTGGGGGTGCCAAGTTTTGGTGTGTGGCTGAAATACAAAACATTTAATGGCAATCACATTCTTTTTTTGAAGATTGAAATTATGAGCACATTTGGGGTTCAATAGTACATTTTGTCCAAAGTGAAAATAAAGCTTTTTGAAACGCATTTGATTAAACAGAGGAGTAGATTCAGAAAGTGAATGAAAAGGAGGGAGTGCAATACAGCATGGCTGCTATGCCACTGTATTTGAATGGGGTCGAGGACTCCTCTAACAATGTTCATACCAAGGATTTTAACCAAAGACTCCTACTCACAGGAGGTTGTTTTAACCACTGAACTGAACAATAGTTGAAGACACGCCTATCTCGCTCTTGTCTTTTGAAGCTGACTAGTAGTTCTTTAAATATTCACTGGCACAGAGACCAGAAACCATATAAATAACTCTAACCTCCTGTCTAAAGTCAGTTTTTCACTTTGTGTCTGTGAATATTTAAGGCAGATACAAAGTGGTTCTACTTTGAGCTTCAAAAGGACAGCTCAATTCAGAATACACAGTAGCTAGCAGTTGGGCCACTCTCCTGAAGGACAGAAGACTTAAAGTCCATACATTCTCAGAGAAGGAGAGAGAGGTGTGAACAAATCTTACAACCCCAACAGCCTACCCAGATATCTTGTCAAAGGACAAAAGAATAGTTCCTCCTACCTTACTTTTATGAATGACACTTAAATCCACAAAATGTTTATTTGTCCAAAATTATATGGTGAAATCTGCCTGGATTTGTTAATAATTTTAAATAGACTTAAATTCCTTTTTTTTTTTTTTTTAAATAGAGCCTCTTTGTGTGTGTGTGTGTGTGTGTGTGTTTCAGGCAAAAGTAAATGTCAGGATAATATCTGCTCCCAGGAGATTTCAGACCATGAGGTAAGAACCAGATACTTAAAAACTCTAGCAAAAAAAAAAAGGTAGAGGTGAGAGAAAGAAATTGCAATTAACTTCTTTCAAAATCAGTTGATCTCAGGAAACATCTCACAAACCCACTGCTTGTGAAAATTCAGCAGACTGAAATCCAACCCAAAACCTTGGTCTACTGCAGTGTCAGACTCCATCTCAAGCAGAAATGTCAGTCACAGCTGAAGTCTCTGTGTAAATCCTCTTTCACGCAAGAGACCAGGGCATGCAGGTAGCTTGCTAGGTCTTCGCATTAAGACAGCTCATTTGCCAGTTATTTGACAAGTGGAATCAAGGGCCAGAGAGAAAGTATGGAGTGTAGAGAGATGACAAATAGCCATGTTTCCTTTTGAAAAGTTAAAATTACTTTGTGCAGTGTATTAATGCATTTTGTGACAAAGTGAGAGGCACTGAATTAACTTATCTATGGTGAAGCCCAGACATAAAATACCATGTCTGGCATTTTCCTCATCCTCCTGTCCTTTGAAGTAACTTGCTTTACCAGCCATCGATCCCTCTACTTCAATGTAAATAGCACTGAGCAAACCCATTGCAAAGTTGCTCAGAACCAAATGGGCTCCACAAAGGTCTGTGCTCCAAACCAGAGCAGAACATAAAATAGAGGGAAATAAAAAAGAGACTTATCACCTGTGCCGGGAAGATGCAGGGAAGACCTCTCTTTTGGCGATTCTAGGGTCTTCAGGGATGCCAGGAGGAAAAAGCGTGTCTGGAGAAAGGGCACAGAAGCACGAGAAGGGAACTGGCTGGGCTGAAGCCATCTTTGCTCACACTTTTCTTCTCAGGACTCTGCAGATGAAAATACTTCCAGGACTTGAATGTACAGGAGTTAATGCTACTTGAAGCCTCGGAAAGCAGAGTTTAAAAAACTTGGCAATATTTCAGCCCTCAACAGTCAGGCATCATGAGTCACGACACACAAAAGTAATAAGGTTTAAAATATTTTTAAAAATAGGCTTTTTTCCTGAATTTTTTTCTCTACCTTTGGGAAATACAAACTGGGATTGCATTTTCCAGTTTTCCTCTACAAATGTGAACTCTAAGGAGTCATTTATTGAATTATTTATTCTTAACTGAGGACTGATATTCATGCAGCAGCCCCACCTCCACTCCCTGCCCCCCTCCCCATTACTATACCACCAAATATCATGACTTTAAGATTTGCTTTTAATTTTCCAGGACACCATTCATTGTTCCTCAACATCAAGCCAGTGGCATTTGTTCTTCTCTGTGGGTTTGCCCCAAACTGTCCCAGCTGCCTTTCCTACATACAATTGACTTCCTATTGCCTCCATTACTTCAAAGACTAAATCATGACACTAGAGTTAGAAGCGTGACTATTAACAGAAAATAAAAAGAATCCCAGAACAACCAGCACTTCTTGGACTATTATTTTTCTTGCTGAGCAAGAGTTTTGTGGGATTTTTTTTCTGCTGGTATAAATACAAAACACAACCACTGAGAAAGAATAATAATGAAAGGCTGCTCCCTGGGTGCCTGCAAACCTTTCTTAAATTAGATCACCAAGGTCCAAATTCTCCTTCACAGTAGATCAACATAGCTCCTTTGAATCTGCTGGTGCTACATGCATTTACACCAGCTTTGAATCCAGCTGTCTAACAATGTAGACAGGATGGCCAGGCAAAGAACCTCATATGGGTCATCTGAGTACCAAGTTGATGATGGGGAGTATAAATTGCCCAAACCCTCTGTTCTTCACATTTTCTTCCCTACTACCAGTAGCTGTAACACCTGATTTCGGGCTGGAGATGAAAGGAAGGCTCCTTTGTGGTTCCTGTTCTTCTTCCGTGTTGTTTTATTTATTCCCCATCTACTCCTGTCGCAGGAATTTGCTGCTCCTTTCAGGACACATGGCGTGGAAAGAAAGCCATGAAATCTGATGCAAGAGGACCTCGGGAGAAATGGCAATGGAGAAAAACAGCCAACGCAGAATGATCAGTATACGCCTGGGTATTGAATATTTGATGAGGCTGCATGTTCAAAAGAAGAATAAGCTTTGCTTAGTTCAGCCCATGAAAGTACTTTAATGGGTAGAGAATAATTTGTGCCGAGATCCCCGCTCTGTGATAATGTACTACTGGGAAGAGATCTGCAGTTTCTCTTTCTTCCTGCCCACCCCCTCACACACATATACCTGTATAATGGTTACCATTCCTACTACAGTACTTCTGGATGACTTCATTATATGGCTTTTTAGAGCACAGATAATTTAAAAGATGTTAAAAAAATGCAAGGGGTGACTGCAGTATTTCTCTCTGTCGAAGAAGGAAATACCCACTATATAATTTCTTCTTGAAACCGAGACAGTGACCCTCATTAACCCCTATCACTGTTGGCTTATCCATAATGTCTGGTTTTCCTAAAGTTGCCAGGGTGTAAAAATACCCCTTGTATGTTCATTAGCAAGATCTAGTGGGGAATGCATGGTATCTGTCTGCATCTAACTGATAGATGTAACATTATAGGGGGAACAGCAGGTGAGGGTATAACAAACCAGTTTTTCATCTCTATGTTAAATATAAGTTTCAGATTTTGTTGTAAGTGTTATGGAAGAGACTTTAGGGCTGCTGGGGAATTTTCAAGTGTAATGTTCTCATGGCTTTTCTACAAGTGTTATGCCTAATGAACCTTTTTTTTCTTTTCAGTTGGAAATATTTGTGCATGTTCATTATCTCAGTGAACCTCAGTATTGTAAAAGGAAACTCCAGTTGCTTTACCTTCCTGTCTGGTGGTGTTCTTGGAAATTTCTGTCTGAAGAAAACCCTAATAGACTTCTCCCTAGAATTTTTGTGACATGATCCAAAGACGAAGAAAGAACGTGTTCTGAAAAAGATGGAAATCTGAGTTCCCAGCGGTTTATAATCACATCCTAAATCTTGTCAGTGACAAATTTCACTTACTTTTTCCTCCCAGTAGCTCAGAGCCAATCCGTATATGAGAGAAAGAACTGAAAACTACCTGACTCATGTATCATCAGCAGACTCATTACCCGAGATTCAGCTGCAATACCAAATTTCACCCTAAGTCAGACCTGAGAAAATGAGCATTGATAAGGGACAGAGGACAGAACTTCATGCCAGGGAGTTAACACAAAGCAGAATTTGTCTTGCACAATTCATGTTACTAGTGAGGATAGTGAGCAGAAAAGCTGCTTTTTCAGCTGTGAAGCAGGCAGCTTTGGGGTGGGTATCTATCCAGGAAGCTGACCATGGAACCTCTGAATATTTCAGATGATAGGTTGAATCTTAAACCAAGCATCTGCTTTTCTTTTCTCTGTGGTGAATAAATGCAACAACGTTGTCATCTAATTGGGCTCTGTTGCCATGAATATCAGTGAAGGCACTGGGTGATCCTTTCATCAGTTCAGATGTCTCAGCTTTCCAGGAAACAAATGACAAAAAAAACAACAGAACATAGGTCCTACTTCATATTTCTCCTACTCAGAATAATTCTGTCTGTCTACTCATTAATTGACAGAATTAATAATAATAGTTGTACAGTAGTTATTGCTGTTGAAATAGTAGTATAGCAGCTTATTGGTAAGGGCCTTATACTTTCTTTAAACAAGAAATTGCTGAAAAGAGGACAAATTTGACACCACAAATTTGAAGACAGGCACAGTCAGCAAGATTGCTACTGGAATTAGGAGACAATTAATGGGACTTCAGTGCATTTCTATACACATTGCCTCCATACGCTATTTGTCCCAGTCAGTATAAAGGTAAGATCCTCTAAGCTGATTTCTCAGTTGCAGATATTTTTTTTATTAAAAAAAATATATATATATTTAGACTGATCTGAAAGCCCCTGACTGCTGCCCACAGTAGAGACGGTTAAAGAATGCCAAAGAGAAGAGGGTCATACCAGCTTTGGGAGTGCTGCCAAACACAAAGAGTCAAAACACATCAGTTTGCCATAAAAAATTCTGTTGCTTGGAAAAAGACACAATTTGAGTCCTTAAGCCTTTAAAAGACAAGACACCAGTGTCCTGACTGACACAAAGACTGGTTTAGGTATGGCCTGAGGACTGTCAGAGGAGCTATTGAAAGGGGAGCAGCAGAAAGCAGAAAGTTGGTCAGCACAGATCCTGCTTTGAAAGAGCTACGTGAGGCTCAGGATCAAAGTCAATGGTGAGGCGCTGCAGGGAAGCACCTGGACCTCAAGTAGATGCAGGCATGCAAGGAATGGGGTGCATTGGCCAGGGCTGTGAAAGGATAGACTGTGTAGCGTTTGTCAGCCCAGCAGTAAGATCATACGCAACTATTTTATAAACAGAGGAAACCATTAAAATTATATCTTCCCATGAGAATTGTCCTGACTCTTGTATCCACCATATGGTACCTTCTGTTTTGCAGCTTGTACCCTGGGCTTAATGAGGAAATCACCCTAGCGTGAGATACTACTTAACCAGTCAATATAGGCAGTATAGTAATGAGAGTAATTAAAACACCTTATGGTACGTATGTTTCTCAAACAAAAGCCATGGCTGAGATACAGAGGCTGCTGGCAGAACAGAGGAACAAACCTGCCTCTTTGAGAAATGGATCTGATGGAGAATGGTGTATAGAGATAAAAAGAGCTCTGATAAACTGATCTGATTATGTTATGCACCGAGAAAGTGTGAGACTGCCAAAACTGTTAAGGGGATTGCATGCTGTTACCACAACCCATACTGACACTCGATGAGACACACTCCTTGGACTTGGTGGTCTGCCATTCTAACCAATGACATTCTTATTTTGTGTATCTTGATTTCACATTTAAGCACGTTGTTATTTGTCTCTTACACATATTTGGCTGAGATGATTATTTATGTGTCTTATCTTTGTTGACAGGAACTTTCTTCTCCCATTTTGCTTCCAGATGGATTTATGGTATCACCATGGCAGGCTTCCCAGCCTGGCCAGGAAGTTTAGCAGGCAAGATAGCACTCACAAAAAACAACACACACACACCCAGCCCACCAAAAAAAAAAAAAAAAAAGAAGAAGAAGAAAAAAGATAAAATATTACTGACAAGTCCTCTAGAGCTAGACTCAGTCCAATTACATGAAAATCAGCTAGGGACTGCGTGGCATATGGACTGGGTAATGGCTTATAGAACCCTCTTCTGCAGGGGGTTGGGTTAAAAGAGTAAGAGCATGATTCACCCTGGTTTCTACTTAAAGTCACATGCAGAAGTCACAAATAGAGCTCAGGATGCAAAATAGCTATGGCATGCGCAGCTGTTTTTCTCAGTAGCAGCACAGCAGAGAATAAAGACACCATCCAACACTAAAGTTTGAAAAACCATGATAATTCCCTAGACTTTAACTCCAGCCTTGCCAGCCAGGTAGGGACATGAAGAGTAAATACACTAAAGAAAACAAAATGCAAGAACACTGCATGTCGTGCTACAAGGTTACAAGGTGCTATAGTTACAAATCTTCCCTCTGGGACATTGAAAAGGCTGCTGATAAACCTTGCTGCCTGTATCCATCACTGGGAGACTGAATAACAGAGGTATCTCAGACCTCCTGCCACGCCTGAATGATGGAAGTTCAGGTTGCCCAAACAGGATCCTGTGGAAAGGATGACAAATCGGATCCCCCTCACTGGAAGATGACTGCAGGGATGACACAAGTCAGGACTGCCTATTTGTTTCTTAAAGAGTGGCTTTCTTTGCCTTTTATATTTGCAATGCACAGAGGTGTTCCTTGGACAATGACAGTAAGGCAGCCTTTCTGCACTTTGAAGGACTGCTCACTGGATGTCAGGCATGGTGCAGATTCAGCACTTGACAAAAACCACACCAGCTCGGAGGCAGCTGGTGAAAAAGTGGGAGGAAAATGTACTACTCACTGCTGTGACCCAAAAAGCAAGTTACTAAGGAGTCTGATTGAACAAAATGACGAACGTTTCTTGAAGACCACACTCCCTCCAGGACCTCAGGCATAATCAGAGGAGAACAAGAGGCAGTATGCTGAAGCTCCTGAGGGATAGTGAACTGCTTTCCCTGCATTGTTAAGCTCACAAAACATTAAGGAAACACATTAATCTTAGATTTTCAAACTCACTACAGACAATGCAGGAGAAACAGTTTGCTGTGCTACAAGTGTGCAATTCACATGTGCACGCATTTAAGTATTTTACCAAGGGCAAGATATATTGATTATTTTTTTAAAAATAGTATGAAAAAAACTATTTTTTATATAATACCATTGAGTAAAAAATCATCATGCATGAAGTTGTAATGTATATACTTCCATGATTTAAGGTAAATATGTTTTAATGATGGGCTAGAGATCAGAGTGCTGATCACCATGTAAAATCAGTTCAGTAATTGTCCTTCATCTGTTGAATACATTTTGCCTTTCACTAAATAAGAAGAAAGGATAGTGTTTGGGGAACACTGTAATATGTAAGTGAATGTTTGAGCCACTGAAAAAATGCACTCACTATGGCAATGATCATTCACGTGAGTGTGCTGAACAAGGAATAATTACCTATACACAGTACAAATAACTTTACTGGTCTACACACTGCAAAATGGAAGACTGATAAAAGCAGAGGAAAAGTGCTAAAAGTCCCTAACTATGCAGCAGCTTTTAGAAGCATATTGCTGTGTAGCACAGTCAGCAGATGAAGTTTCACCTTACCCGTCAGAGCGCTTTACCCCACTTGGGTAGTAGGAAGGAATGAGCTCTTTGATGTCAAAGCTAAAAGAAAAAAGGTTTTGGCAAGTTTAAGCCTTTGTTGTTGTTGTGAACTATCATGGGGCTCTGATACAAGCATTATTCAGAATGATTCTACCAACACTTTCTGCAGAAATAATTCATCATATGGGCTGTGTGAGCATTACCCACTGTAACCACTGCTTACAGACAAATATCAGTAAACCATTACTCAGATTGGGTAAGCAATTGTCTGCAGTGTGTGCCATTGTTTCTGACCTCCAGCTGGCCAACACATGTCACTGAAGAGGTGGAAAGCTTTAATAAATTGTATCTGAGATGCATGTTAACCAAGTACAAAAATACCTACTGTATCTAACTCAAATATTCATAGATTCAGAGAGATTAAGGGCAGAAAGGATCAATATCTCAGCTTGCCTGACCTCCCGCATATCACAGGTCATTCAATTTCACCCAGTTACCCCTGTGTTAAGCCCAATAACTCATGCTTGACTGAAGCGTATCCTTCAGGAAGGCATCAAGTCTTGATCTGAATATATTGGTAGAAAGGAAACACATCTCTCCTTTTGTAATTTTTTCCACTGATTAATTCCCCATACTTTCACATTTTTCCCTAATTTCTCATTTGAATTTGTCTGGTTTCTGTTTCCAGCCATTGGTTCTTGTAATATTTTTCTCTGTTAAGCCAAGTGCCCTCTGAGACCCAGACTTCTCCCTACAAAGACATGGTCTTTAATAATCTCACCTCCTTTTCTGCTTCTTCACAAGCTGAACAGATCCAGCTCTTCCCCCGCAGCATTTTCTCAGGCCCTCAAGCAGCATTTGCAGCTCATTTACATGCTCTCCAAAATATGCTAGTTGTGCCCATGATTCTATCATCCACCTCATCGAGGCCACATTTGGGAGTTAATCCTCCCCCTGCTTTCCCGTTCACACACCAAAGATTGCATTACTCTTTTCCTCCACAGTATCGTGCTGGGAGATTGTGCTGGACTCCCTGTCCAGCAGTGCTTTGAGCTCCTTCCCAGAGTGGCCGCCACCCAAGGTGCTGCTCTCCATTCCGCCTGGAGTGCCTGATGGCTCTTCCTATATATATCTGACCCTTTCTTGGGCTGGGAACATTCCCACCCAATCCAATGGAAGTTGATCTCCCTGTGTGGCTACCATGTCATCATTTTTACCACTCCACTCAACAGTACATCCCTTGTGTTTTGGTTTTTTTTAAATTATCATTATTTACTGCCACATGGTTGATGAAAATATTGAATAGGACTGGGTTTAATATTGATCCTTCTTGTACCCCACTTAGAAACATCCTCTTTCAATGATGTTTCCTTGCTGACAGCTAGCATTTGAAATTGTCAGATAGCCAGCTTTTATCTATACAATGTCAACTTTATGATATTGCATAGCGTTTTTTGTTAAAACAATTTCATGTGGTACTGAGTCAAATGCCATACAAAAGTCTGTTATGTCTGTGCAGTTTCTTTCATCGGCTAAACTTATAATCTCATCAAAGAATGAAATTAGGTTTCGTTGACAAGATCTATTTTCTGTGAAAAAAAATTATTGACTAGTATTAATTCTATTACCACACAATCTTGCATCAGCTGATTCCTGTATCAATTTCTTCTTTTTTTTGCCAAGGAACCTTATCAGGCTAATTATACCATGCTTATCTTAGTTATCACACTTGCCCTTCCCGAACAGTGGGATGGTGTTAACAAATGTCCACATTTTGAGAATTGTAGTGACATTCTTATATTCAGGAAAAAAAGAGCCAGAAAGCTCTTTGGCCAGTTCCTCTAAGATTCCTTGGTAGAAGTTATCACCATTGCTGATTCTGAAGTTACTCTTATACATACTGTTTTCACCCCTCCTTATATAGCCACACAAGTAGATGTGAATAGTTACAACACAGTGATAGCCTGACTCACTCTCAGTAGCATCCCATATTGCAAGTTGACCCCACAAAATCAGCTTGGCTATTTAATGAAATGCAGTAAGAAGACCGTACATTTTTTCCGTGACTCGCATAATGGCACACTCAGAAACACCAGGAGCAGAAATTTGTGGGACTTCCCACATAAACTGAGACACATTACGCTGGTAGCCAGGGTGGTGAATGAGGCCTGTACTTGGAGGGAACCCAAGAAGACCATGGATTGTCACCCCTTTCCCTGTAAAGACTTTGTTTGTCCAAGTTTGACAGCAAGTAAACAGACAGGGCTGCAATCACCTAGGGTAATATGGGGTGATTGCTTGACCAAAATTCCACTCAGTCACAAGCGTGTGTCAGTACTCACCTCTCTCCTGCCTTCCCCTCCTTTTCAATAACTTTCTGAGAGGTACAAATCCTCCTGGCACTGCAGAGCGAGGATAGATTAACAGAAGACATGTTTCCTAACCAACAGATTTTTTATGAACAATCAATAAATGGAACCAAGCTGATTCTAAGCAGTTTTTCCTCAGGGCAGAAATTGAACTTGTCTTCATCGAGATCCCAGTCCCAGCCATGACACCTCCTGGGGAACTCAGTGTAGAGGCATACAATACCAACTTTCTTCCCCTGATGTTTTTTGAAGTAACACCAGTTGGTGGGATGAAATAATTTCAGATACAAGCTGGTGTGATAATCCCTGTCTATCACCTGAAGGAGCGGGGTCCTACATCCCCTGCTTCTCTCCTTGCGACCCAGCAACCACAAGCAGCCTGTGAGATGCCCAAAGAGTGCCCTGCAAGGGCACAGCCCATACTCACAGCTTCAGTGCTACTGCTCCCTCTGCAAACTCTGCTCATCTTTGGATTCACAGATCCTATGACACCTGAATTCATTAAGATATCAGGTTCTCGGATGTCTGGACAAATTAAATTGTGTTGTTAATTATCTCTGTTCCCAAACTTGTGCAGGAAGATGGAGGTCCAACTGAAATCTAAGTCACAGAAGATGAACACAGAAACACATAGAAATGACATACATAACACTTTCTATATCAAATAACAAACATCCTGTCTACACAAGTAATCTCCATCAACCCCAGCACTGTACAAAGTCATTGAAGTCCTCATTAAGATGAGGAATAGCTAGGAATTTGATTTTACAGATAAGGAAGTAAAGGGTAGAAAGTATTTGTGATTTGTATGAGATAACGTAAGAAAATTTCTTCAGAGTTCAGCTTTTGATTTCTTCAGCTGTGGAACACAGGACTGATATGCTTTTGTCTTTGTCTTCCTGCAGATCCTCTGCAGACTAGGGAAGCTGTGACGGCACATCCGTGTTCACATCAGTACATCAAGTCTTTCCCAGGTCAGGAATGCTTAGATCTGATGATCAGATTTAAGATCTTCTGAAGAGAGGAACTGCTTGTCAAATTCAGGTCTGGATCCAACCTGGAATTTCAATTCTCAAGTATGTATCTGCCTGAGAGTTTAGAGCACAAATAACTCACACCATACGATGAGCCAACTTTAACAAAACACAACCAGAACTGAAAAGAGAGTTTGCAACCGAAAAGAAGGCTGAATTATTTCTGTTCATAAAACTTGCAGTGGACCCAATTTCTTCTCCTCAAGCATGATAGCAGAACTGAATGTCTAACTGATCAGGGAGAGGTTTATTTTTTTCTTCCCCTATTCACTTAGGCTGCCAGAAAACAGCAGGCTCAGGATGGAAGTAAGTTGGGTTTTATCTACAATCTTACAACTGGGTCACGTTGAGCACTAAACAAACCTGAGAGCATTTATTTGTCAGACACTCAGTTTCAGCCCTTTCTTATGACCAGCACCAGCATCTTCTTCAGTTCAGTCGTTTCCTTTCCTGCCTTTGTGACTCAAGCAAGACATCACGGTATTATAGAAGACCATTATTTTGTTCTGTTTTTTTTTTTTTTAAAGTGAGTTAAAGATGACATAATGTCATTTTTTTTTACTGTAAAATGCTCTGTGGGCAGCTAGGGAGAAAAGGTTTATTGCAGCTTTATTAAAATATATTGAATAAATTGAAGACATGCTATCCAGCCAGCTGACTGAGGCAGAGACTCCCTGTAGATATTTTGGTTGTGCATTAAGAAAGTTGTCACAAGCAATTTGGACTGGAGCATGGAGTTATAGACTGCCAAATGTTGATTAATTAAGCCCATGTTTGGATTAGTTCTGCTAGATTGTTTCATTAGGGAAAATGACTGAAAATATGGAATAAAGCAACCAGGGGGAATCCAGGAAGAATTTACACGTAAGCGAGACCTCCAGCAAAGAGCAGGGGCTGGGACTGAACTGTATGTGCTCTATGATGTTCTATGGTGCTCCTTGCTCCTCCCTGACTGGGGCAGAAAGAGGCACCAGGAGAGCTGACTTGTGTTTTTTGTGGCAGTGACTGATTTCACTGGAGTCATTCTAGACAGCCGAGGAATGGCATCCTTCCCTGTCATGTGATGTTCCAACTTTAAGGCAAACTGCCATCTTATTTTACATGCATAATGTCAGCCTAAAGGTGACAAGGATTATATGATCACAAAAGTAATGACTGCACAATTATTGTTTATTTTAATTTCAGAATTGCCTCCATATGGTTTTTCCCCCTCAGTGTTGTGGAAGAAAATGCCTTGATGAGGAGATCTCCTGCGTTGGGAAATCCTTTTCTTATTTTCTTAGGCTCCTGTAATTGGCTTGTAAATGCACTGCCATGAGACTTCACTGAATTTAGCTGCATTCCAAAAATAGTGAGATAGTAGATTAAAAAAAAATCTAGCATGCCAAATTAAATGAAAAGAAAAAAACTCTGTGAGTTTCGGAGCTGAGCCAAACTGTTACCTATCTGAAGTAAATAAAGTCTCACTCTCTAAGCAGCCTATAAAGAGAAAAGCATCTTCCTCCAGCCCATTTAGCTTTAACAATACGGCAAGAGAAGTGGGGACCTGCATTGTCTCAGGCAGAAATCTGGCCCAGCTTGACAACCCTCGGGCGGGCAGAGAGAGCACCTGCCAGAGGATAGAGTCCAAACTCAAATTTCAGGGAGGAAGAAAAGCAAGTGAGGCAGTAGTTGAGTGTAAGTGTGTCTGAGGTGGAGAAGGTGACACTGCAGTTGCCTAGCACGCTGCCCACAGAGCTGTAAGATCTTGAAATAGAGCATCACATTGCTGAGCCGCTGGCACCATGGTGGGAAGCTGGTGCTTGTAGCGCATAAGTGATGGTATAATACAGCAAGTGAACTCAGCGTGCTTGTCATGATTCATAACATAAATCATTCTGCCTGCTTCTAATTACATTTCACAGCCGTTGTGCTCCTGCTCAGCCATGAGAGACACAGCCACCGCTGAAAGGAGGGTGCTGGGTAAACTCCAGTATCACCACCAAACAACCAGAAGAAGGCAGGCCACCCAAATTCTGGCTGGCCCCATAGCGTTGTCGACAGGCCTCATTGATGGGCGAGACACATCAGAGGTTCTCAAAAGTTTTAACCTTGTGAGAAATTAAGATAAAATAAATAACTGGGCTATTTGGCTATTTTTCATTAAAATGAAGGAAAAGAAGTAAGACTTTTAAGCTATTCAATCTCTGAAAAAAACAACCAAAACCAGCTCTTTTCAGGTAGTTAGTTCAGACAGCCAGAGTCTTCAGTCACTCTAGAGAATATAGGTCCCATTCCTCTTCCTTCCAAGCTTATTTTTGCTGCAGTTTAGAAGATCTGGACATTGAAAAATTAAAAGATATTTTTGACCCTAATCTTACATAGTGTCATCTATATATATCAAACTCCCCACTTAGACTACAGTAGGCTAATAGGACTTTCGCCTCATTAAGTCAATTGTCAGGTGCATTGTCATCCATCAGTCTTGTATGGAGAAGACTCACACGGAGCTCAGGAGTGTTCACAGAGGTTGGAAAAAGAAAACAAAACCACCTGCATCCGCACCTCTGAAAAGAGAAACGTGAGACTAAAACGAGCAAAACAAACCAACAGACCATTACTTTTTTTCTTGGCTAACACAAATGCCTTCCATTTAGCAGATGTGGAAAATCAAAGTGAATGGGTAGAGAAATTTTTCGATATGCTCATTTGCTCTGCTCACATATGTCACACTGCTCCTATGCTAGGCATAACCCTCTGATGTTATTCTTGTACAAATTTGTCACAAAGATCCATATTTATCTCTGAGGTTACTCCAGAAGAACTACCTCTGATCAGTAAAATTATACTAGCAATTAACTAGGCTAATTCAGCTCAACCCCTAAGTGGAAAATATGTTAATGTTTCAGAAGTAACAAAAAGCATTGCATGTATCTCTATTAATTGCTCATCCCCCTGGTAACCTCCATCCCTGTCATTTCCCACTTCTCTGAGTATCCCTGTTCCCACCTCTCCTTCTCCCAGCTTTCGGCCCTAAGCCACCTCATCTCCTCCACCTCCCTCCAGCCTGGGCTTTTCTCAGTTACTTTTCATTGTGGCAAGTCAGCAGAAGTGGGTTAAGGACTGTTACAGGAGGTGGTCTTACATGTCAGGTGACATAACTGCCCAACCTTTCTGATTTCATTTAGCATCAGGTAGTAATGTGGAGACCTTTCTACAGTTTCATTATTGTATTATTGAAAGTCCACCTTGCTTTACTTTAAGCCTCATCTTTTTCCATAAATTATATCTTCTTACCTATGTGGGTTAAGACTTGCAGTACCTGGTATCATAAATCCTTTGTCTCTATTTTTCCTCTCTCCATAAAGTCCTTTTGTGCCATGTGTGTGAAGGATGCTATTTATACAGTTAAGCTATACTGCATTTATCCATCTTCTAAGTAATAATAAAAAAAAGCTAGCGAAAATTGCCAAATTTCTGTATTTGTAGAATGATATCAATAATTTTTTTTGCTTAATAGGTGCTGTCATAGGCAGAATCATCTGCACACTTACATACTTATAAGCTGACAGTTTCCTATAAATACTGAAATTCTGTAATTATCACTCATGCTACTCATCAGGATTTGAAAATAGATAAAACAATGAAAAAGAGCAAAAGCCTAACATTTAATCCTACCCACCTCAAAATACCCACCAACCACTGCTCTTACAATGCACTCACTCCGTAAGGTGACTTGATGCCACAAAGCTGCTATATTTGTGCCCAACAACAGAAATGTAGTAGGAAGCAGGTTATTTTTAGTCAAAAACATAACCTGACAGCAGGCAACTGATTCTGAATCCAAACCATTAGCTATATATCAGAAAAAATGAATTATTCTGAACCATTTTTTAAGATCTGTCCAAAAAGTTAGTGCATCTTCTGTTAACTTGTGTAACATATCATATCATATTGTTTAACATATCATAAATTTGGCCTACTCGCCTCCTTACTGGTCAAATTGGAGCTACAGCAGCGTAGATAATCTCTGAGAAAAGAGGCAGAAAGTGTGAAGGGCACAGCAAGGCCAAACTGGCACTGACTGCAAAAGAGAGAACTACACTTTCCAAGTGACTTGCTTTCTGCCGTCACAAAGAATGGCATACCCACACCCTGAGCACATGCTTTTGGGTATGGAAAATTACAATCTACTTTTGAAATTATGGGTCACTTCTCGTCAGGGTTGGATTCAGCGAAGTGTTTAAACATGGTCAGTACACCTACTTTTCCATCTGATATTAGCCAAAGGTCTTCTGTTGACCAACCTCCTGTTGCATTTACATCATCCATTCAACCTGAGGAATTCTGAAGTCCCAAATAGTCTCATATATAGACATATTCAGTTTTGAGGAGGAGGACAGTTATCAGCTAATCTTGTTTCTAGGCTGCTTCTAGTCAAGACAACAGTACAGATCTCCAGTCTGTGACATGTCCAGGACTCAGCCAATACAGGGCTTGGCTGACCTACATGGGACTGGAAAAAGGTGGTTGGTAATTGTAATTACAGCTGCTCATCCAGGAATCTCAAAAGGCCTGGCTTCTTTGTTCATACAGAAAGCTGTTCAGTTCCCCTTTTCCAGGCATTTACAAGAACTCAAAAGAAATGTGGATCCTAAAGGAGAGTGAGACTTACAGGTCTGCAGCCTCTTTATCTCTTCTTTTGCCCATGCTAGTGTTTTATTAACTGCAATGATAAAAGCTGCTTAGAAGGATAGAGAACGGTTATAAACATCTCTCCCTCCCTCTCTCCTGATGTTATTTCGGGGACCCACTCCAGTGGTGCTTCAGCATGCAGCATTGCCATGTAACGATGGAGCGTGGTGGGGGAAAGCTAAAAGAAAGCACCAAAGAAGGCAGGAATTGCTTCAAGTGCTTGTAATGTATAGGAATGAGCACAGGGAAACTGAAGCTGGACATCTGTGCATGTTTCCTAACGGTGAGCAGCGATAGCTCACGTGCCTGGTGCTATTCAGGAGAACTCATCTGCAGGTCTTGTGGTCTCCTGCAGTGCAAGCAGCCCGTTAAAATGTCTGGGTTGGAATTGGCTCTTAGGGAGAGTGATGGCAGACTCATTACTGGGATCCTTAAAAACAGAACGAACAAAACACTGAAAACAATACTGTGGGGTCCCTCTCCTTGCTCCAGCCCAAGGCAAAGCAGAATCGATGAAATCTCAGGGGACCTTTTTTATTCTGTCTCTAGATTTCAAACAAGAACAATAGACATAAACATAAATTTACATTCTTTCCACATTCAAGAGCTCTGTATCCGTGAACTGCATGTTGCAGCTGTATTTCTATGGATTTGGAAGTATCCTGCCCCTGAAACAAGTGCTGGCAGCAGTCAAAGACGATGCTAGAGAATGCTAACATTAGCAAGAGGCAAAGCCCAAATATGGCATGTAACCACAGCAAAACAAACTATTGAGGGTGAAGCCTGAAGTGATGAAATGATAAATAATGTATGCTTTTAGCCAGAATAAACTTTTCTTCCTCTTATTTCAGCATGTTGCATTTCTGGGGGTAGCAAGAAGGGAATTAGCAGCTTTTTGTCAATCACAAGACTATCCTTCCCAACTAAGTATAGTTGAGACGTGCTTCATGAGAAATGAGTCAGGAGCAGGGAGGGACATGGGAGATTTTCTTCCACTTAGATTAATTTTTATTACAAATAGCTTAAGGCTTCACAGTTGGGATGTTCACTCACTCAGCATCATGGACTCATAGTACTCCAAAAGTCTGTGATGGAAATATCATGCAGAAACTGCATATGCCATCTAGTAATGATTTTGATTTCTGATACTGTTGTGCAGATTCTTGCTTGTTCCTGTTTTCTGTAAGTCCCAAAACATCAGGGAAATTGCTTTGCTAAGTCTGAGACACGTTCATTTTTCCATTGAACTGAAATGTTGATCTAAGAAACTCATTAAAGGCTGAACCAAGTCAATGTTTTAATTTGTTTTGGAGATTGTTTTAAACATTTAAGGTAAAATGTAGAAGAGAATATTAACAGTCATTCTAAATGCAAATATCGGAATGTGTAATTTTTAAAACGTCAAAACGAATATCAGGCATTTTGATTTTTTCAGAAAGGGGAAGCAAGTGTTTCTATTGATACAGCAAAAATTAAGTAAAGCAAATGGGCAAAACCTTGTTTTAAAATAAATATATTTGACTGGGAAAAAAAAACTTTCCCAGCAAAAAATGTCACCTAGCATCTATTTGATACTCTAGCAACTGTCAAGACTCAAAATCACAGAAATCCTGTTAATTCAGACAGCCCCTTTTTTCCTCAAAAGCTGCAAATTTTACTGTCAAAGATAGACTAAATGTCAGACTGGCACTATCTGCCTCTGAAACCTGAGGACAAGGTACTTCAAACTTACAAGGACAAACCCTTGCTCCAGCACCCTGTGCTCTCAGTATTTATGAAATGAGTAACAAACTGGGTCTGGTGAAGTTTGAGCAGTAGGAAGAGGAAAGCTACGCAGTTAGAGTCATTTTGCCAAAACAATCTAATTGTTATTATCACTATTACAAAATATACCTTGTGTCAAGGATACAGATATGTGTAATTTGGGCTGCCTTGGGTGTCATTTCCAGGGTTCAGAAACTCATAAATGGCATTCCTGCCCAGTCTTGCCCTCACATGTTTAAGGTCACCACTTGCATTATCAAACTCATTTTAAGGGGCTGAATTTAGCACAGCAGATGGCAAAGCACTTTGCTACGTAATGTGCTGCAGTCCCGAGCTGGCAGACGCGGCGGCACCCCGGAGACCATGCCCTCTGACTTTCGGCTTGTGTGTGGAGGGTGGCAGCAGTCGCACTGACCTCCGAGGGCTGCAGGGATGTCCCTGAACGTGGGCTGTTGCCTCACTGCACAAACCCACCCGGTTGCGCCTAGGAAGGGCTTGGCTCTCTCTTTTATTACTAATGACAGGCATTTTGGCTGACTGCTGCACAGTCACATCAACAAACCCCAGAGGGGCCGTAGGCTTTGGCCCGGTGGATTACTGAGGTGAAAGCTCCTACCAGATGGGGGTTACAGTGGTGCATTTGCCACTGTTCTCCTGCCTCAGCAAAAAGCACAGCGAGCTGTGGCCAGGACTCTAGCTTCTTATTCTCAAAGTATAACTATTCTTTGCAGCTCTGTATGCAACCATCTTCATTTTGGCGTAATTACCTTCTAGCCCCCTGAATTCTCATGTGCTTTCAATAGAAGTTATTCTTTTCTCCCTATAACAGTTTTGTTGCTTCATTGTGCCCCAGAGATGACGATATGTCACTGGTGGCTGAGTGATTCCATTATAGACAATCTGCAAAGAGCTTAGGGTCCCTTCAAGATGAAATATGCCATCTAAATATAAGTTATATATTTTAGTAATATGCACTAAAGTGTAAATTCTGCTTTGCAAGGAACACTTAAGGTCTCCAGCAAGCTACATGGAGTTAATAAATTGGCAGTCAGCAGTGGCAATCTCATAACATGCTTATTTCAGAGCCTCCAACTTCTCCCAGGAAACTGCACTTTATCAGACAAAAAGCCTTGCTTGCTGCAGTGCCTCACTGTTATTGTAATGCTATTGACATGTTGCCTCTCCTGTTGCACTCAAACCTTATTATCAGCAGTGTAGTTTTAACATCCCCCAACTACAGCAGAGAAAATCAGCCCTTGTTTGTGAATCGATCATTCCTTCAGAGGTGGACACCACCACTGCCACCATGCTGCTCTGTGGGAAAGAGGCTGGCAAGCAGAAGCCTTCATAACATATTTAACTGCTTGTAGTAATTCAAACAGCGAGCTTTTATTTCTTTGCTTCATAGGCTTTTTCTCAGTATTTGGAAGCAAAAGACCTCCTGACCTGACAAGGTGTCCAAGGGTTTTGTGCTAATAATCCCATGGTGAGGCAGCAGCTCTGGAGGATCCTTGAGCTTGTTCATTCTCCTTCTCCCCCCACATCTCTTTTGTCTGTGTCTTACCCTTGCCCTTCTGTTCAGAGACCTGGGCTCCTTCCAAAACCTGTTTAGAAGCGTGGTCCACACCAGCGGGATAAAAGTTGGCTGCTGCCAGTCCCTGGATAGTAAAACTCAAAGCTGGAGGAGAACAAAATTAAAACCACTTCGTCCTCACAAGCCAGATGGCTGCTTGGTCAGCATACGTGGAGGTGGTTTCTTGGCTGAGTAGCAGACTTAACATCTCAGTTGCCAAGCATTACCGAGCAGAAGAAATCCCAGTGCTTGTGGCAGCAAGGGAGATCCGTTCTAATCCCATGGTGTGATCTGGAGATGACCATCAATGCCTGATTTAGTGGCCAGGCAAAGGCACTGGGCAGATGGTGAGTTCATTTAACGCAGAGAGTAGTTTGCTGGAGATCTAGATGTGCAGCTGTGCTCTGCACCTGGGAGTAGCAGAGGGTTAGGACAATGTTTGGGTTTTTTAATTTACTTTTTATTATTATTGAACTTAAATGTAAGGTATTTATTTAATCCTCACCAGAGAATCACACCTTTCTCAATGTGGCTCATGTCAGGCTACACATTTTGATGATTTTTTAAAATCTTTTAACAGGGATTTTCAGAGCACAGGGAGAAGACAGCTCATTTTGCTTTCTTTGCATGTATTTTAACACATATTTCTCAACAGAACAGCAAACTCATTGTTCCCTGCTGTAAGTACTCACAGACCTTGTAACTGCACATCAGTTTCTGTGTAAGTTTGGGCTGAAACATATCCATCTGAGGTACAGAAGACTTTTTTTGCCAACCAGCAGTAAGAGAACTGTAACACGTGTAGCTGAGCAGCTCCACTTCCTCAAGCAGGAACAATGGACCCACCATCCATTGTCCTGGGCATTTTTTGTTGCAAAACAACATGGACTGCAAGTCAAATGAAACCTTTCTGGTAAGCAGAGCTAATAGTCAATTTTCAGACTAAGGGTACCCTTAGCCAAAATATATGCCTTACTTGAATCTCCTCCAGCAGCACAGTGACTGCTTAACGTGCTTTGCTGTGCTGCTGAGGAACCGATCAAAAGCCCATTGAATTTAGCGTCAGTGACTTCACTGGTTTCAGTGCCTTCAGACTAAGCCCTTGCTTGATACTGACTCATGTACCGGGCTGCTCACTGAGCTTCGCGCTGCATCAATACCACTGAACCCCTCAGTGTCTGACTATCCTAATTGCTTTATGGGAATTGCCTCTGGAAAGATTCATAATTAGCCTGAGAAGGGAAGCAGGGTACATGCTAGGGCAGCCTTCTCCAGCTGAGATAGTCTTGCAACTGCGACTGTTTGCCATCTTGTGGTGAACGATTTCTTAGCTCTCATTTAGTTTTCCCCTGCCACGCTGCACTGGTATTAAAGTATCAAGCAAGTTTTCCTCATATCATCCTCCTTCTCCTTCTTTTATGAAATCCCCATCTGTTCTCAGACCTTTGTTCTAGGGCTCTTTTTTGCCTCAGTGATTTAATAATGTCCTTTAACTCTTCCTCAAGTCCAAGCTTAATGAGATAGGCCTTCTGTTCATTCACCAGTGTTCACTAACAGGCCTTTCACCCAAGTGCATGGTCAGCAGTATGAAGTGCGGTGATGCATCTGTTACTGCCTCAGCGTAGGTTTATTTATACTGCTCCCAAAATAATTTTCCTCCCCAAATGTTATTTTCTTCTTGCACAAATCAGGGTGCTGTGCAAGGGTACTAAGGGTACCTGCCCTGATTTAGATGACTGAAAATGTAAAGGAAAAAAATCAAGGCCGCTCTCCTGAGTGAAGGAATCCTTGTAACATTTTGCTGGACTGCTTTCCTTTAATTGCTCCTCTGAACCTTTGCTTACTACATTGCTAGACCAGCCTTGGTCTTCTAGCAGTAGCGTAACAGAAATGTTTGCAGTCACAAGCTGACATTTTTATTATTACAGGCTTTTTAACAAGCTCCTGCCTAACTGTCAAGCCCAGACCCAAAGGTACATTGGAATGGTATTGCGTGCAGCTGGAGAGAATATGGATGCACATATGTAAGTGTGTGTGTACAGGAGTTTCCTTCATCTCTGAGCTGATGGAGTCAAGCAACCACTGTGGTATTTCTGAAATAACTTAGAGACTAACCTTTCTTCTGCATGGGCGGGAATAATCAGTAGATAAAAATATCAGCACAACCCAGCCCTCATATATTACAATCAGAAGAAAAGGAAGTCAATCTTCCACTTGTGTTTCCAAAGTTTGGACTGCAATTTAAGGCAGTGGTTATGTCCATACTGCTAAATAAAGCAGTCCTGAGGCCAAATAACATACACTGGCTGTGTACATGTGTCCGCACTTCATGGCACGTGGCCTTGGGTCTCCTAGGGCCACAGAGAACCACATGGGACCCATAAGACAAAATTATTGCTTAATTTCCTTTTTTTCCAGTTCAAAATGTCTGAAATACAAGGAAGTCTGTGTTGCAGCCCATCAGAAGAATTGAGTATAAAGATCTTTCTTATAGTAGAAAATAAGGGGTATGTTTTGCTTGCCTAGGTGGTGGCACGAGGGCATGTACAGGGGTCTGAACGCACAGAGCCTCCTGGGATTGGATTGGTGGTCTGCAGAGGGTGGAAGGATCCAAAGCTGACAGCGTCATGGCCACACTGTTGAAATGGCACTTGGCACAGCCTGTACCAGCAAACTGTGCCTGGCCATTATCGTGGAGACTGGAAGTCAGCACAAGCCAAAACTGCCAGGGCATGTATTAGCAGTGAAACAATCTGGACAATCCACATGTCCAGCATTCAAGCACTCCTTGCTAAGAAAAAAAAAAAGTGCCAAAGAATACTATTAAATAAACATATTAAGAATCCCCAGCATGTTTCCCACACCTGTATACACAGATGGCCTAAGCACACAATCACAGACACTGTCTCACTCTCCTTGGGCCACTGTTCACTACCCAGTGGCTAATGAAAGACAGAATATACTTTTCTGCAGCTTGGTTTGCCTTCACCTGAAAATATCCATCCAGCACTCCAGGTAAATAGACCTTGAGGGACCACAACTGGCTGGACTCATCCAGAGGAGCCACCACAGTTTTAAAGTCTCCAGAGTCTTTTCCACTCAGCAGAAAAAGTAGTTATAGAATGAATTCCTGTCCTACCACAGTTCCCCTGTGTATGGTTTTTGTGCTGCCCTTTTCTGCCCTGTTTTCACCTGTTCCTTATAGAATTTGTATTATGCCTCCCCTTCTCCCTGTTCTAGTTCTTCACTCTTTGGCAAATACAGTCTAAGACCAGTTATTTCATCTGATCCTTCAGCTGCAGACTGTTCAACAGGGTTTGCAGTTAAGCGGTGAAAAAACTTGCCCAGCGTTAATTACTAATCAAATGCAAAAATAAACAGCTAGAGTGGAGTTCATTCAACACAGTTGAAGCAAAGTTCCACAAGTAGGAGTAGAATAAAGCTGTGTGAAAAAGCAATAAAGCTGGAGGACTGATATGAAGAGAGATAAAAATCTATAATCAGAGAAGGAATTCAAAGCACTGTTTTAGAGACTACAATGCTAAACAATTAATTCCATTTCAAAGGGTGGAACATGAAGCAAGGTATCACCAATGGAGGCTGCAATTTTTATGTAATTCAAGAAGATCAGTGTTCTATTCAATGATGAAATGTATAAAGAAAGAAAGATATACACCTCCTAAACTAAGAAATTTAGCCATACACTAGGAGAATCTGTTACTTTATATTAAAGGACTAAACCTATGCAAAATGCCTGGTCACTCATAGGCACCCAGTCAACTTCTCCTGTGAATTTACACTAAGTTTAAATAAAGTACTTTGAGAAACATTTAATCCTATCTTTTCAAAAGGTGTTATCTCCTCAAAGAGGAGAGAGGTGAAATCTTTAGCTAACTGAAATTTGTGTCACTTCATTGCAATCTGTGGTGCTGTGCTGATCTATAACATCTCAAAATTTGGCATGAATGATTCTCCTTAGATCATTAGTTGTTTTTTCTTAAATAAATTCAATATACATATTAAAAACAAATGAACAAGAAACCCAACAACAAAAAAATCAGCTGTCAGCATCCTGGTACTGCAACTGACAACAGTGATTTATTTTGTTCACTAAGATTGATTACTGTCCCTGATGTATAAGCTTCCAAGGGCAGAGACCATCTCTTTTTTGCATAGTGGAAAGCCATCCACTGCAACAAAGTCCCAGTCTGCTCTCACTGTACTGATATCCCTTGCAGATCTGCATACAGAAAAGCGACCAGAAAGGAGAGGGAAAGTGTCGTGGTTTAACCTCAGTCGGCAACCGAGTACCACACAGCTGTTAGGTTTTCTAGGTAACAAGTCTAGGTAACAGAGGTCCAAAAAGACCAACTGACAGAAACTGCAGTAAAAAAAACCATTCTGCCTTCATTCCTTTAGCTCTCAGGTTAATTAAAAAGCATAATAGTGGCTCATTTGGTTTTTTGTGCTGCTTTTTTTTTCTTTCTAAGGGACACAATGAATTCTCCAACATTTGAAGTCTTAAAAATTACTTCGGATGTATTTCTTGAGAAAAGCAATCATTCAAACATAGGTTATCATTTTTTCTTAATTTAAACTGTATAAACTATGTTAAACATGCCAGACAGATCTCTTTCTGGCCCTCAAATGCGTGAATTTCTAAGTTCAGCAATATGGCCTGAAAAGCATTGTCAGTATCCATCTGGCTACCTGATGTGCACTGAAGAACAGCCCTAAATCTGCCTAATGAAAGGGAAAATCTCTGCCTAGCACCATTAGGATGAAAGGCTGCTGGTTCTGAAGGTGTTAACGTGTTATTCATACCTTCCTTTGCTCCAGTAACATTAAACAGTTAATCATGGTCCAAGGTTTGTGTGATGGGTCATAGGTCTGCTTTTACCATAGCAACCATGTTACAGAAATCCTTTCTGATATTATTGAGCATAGATGAAAAGCAAGCAAAACAGAAACATTAAAATACTTGGAATTCAACAGTGATTTTTTTTCCCAGTTTGGAAAAGCTCCTTTTTCTTTCATTTGCATCCAGTAAAGTCCTTCAGAGAGAATAATGCTTAAAAAGTGTCTGCATGGTACCAGAAGGTTTTTTTGTTAAAAATAAAATAGCATATTCTCATTTATAAGGAAACCTTTTTATGCTGCTTTGTAAGTAGGGGAGGCCTTCATAAGGCACAAAAAGCCTGAAGTCCATTTTAAGGCCCAATTAAATGACTTCAGTTTTTTAATAGTCTTTTAATGTACCTATGTCTTAGGTGCAAACGGTTTATTAATTATTGGATTTTGGCTCAGAAATAATGTTCAATAAGGTAATTCCTGTTCTTGAAACAAACACAAGAAAATACACATAAGAGAACATGCGATGGGTCCTATCTCACTGGGATGATCAGCACATGCCGTTGGCATGCACAGGCACAAACCGGTGACAGATGAGGCCCCCTCTTTCACTCTCCCTTGTGCTTTTTAAACTTGAGATGATACTTTCTGAGCATGAGTGCACAACCCCTTTAGGTCCTCCTTCTCCCAGGGCAAAGCCTCAGACCTCCCTGGGGTCTCACAGCATGCTGCTCATGGAGCTCAGCTGACTCCACACTTGCCTCTTCTCGCAATCCACAATGCAGAAACCAACAGAGACAGAAAGGAGGAGCTCACAGATGCAGACTGTTTACAATCTCAAAAGTGGTTATTGATCAGCTTATCCAGGGGGGAATCAGCTTGCTGCTTCCATGGGTACACTTATAGCTTCAGCATTCAGCAGAAGATCCCTCCACAGGATGAGGTGGAGGCACGTGAATGAAGACCGAGGGCTGTAAGACCCTGAGACCTGTGCTTCTTTTCCTAAAAAGTTATAGAAGATTTATAATACCCTGTCATCCTCCTATTAACCTAACTCCTAAAAAGACCCAGAAATAAGCATTTCTTTCTGTTCCATTCAGTGCTGAGTCTCTATTTATGATAATCTCTGACCTGAGAAGGTTCTGGGAACAACATTTTGGACTAAATGAAGTCAGTTCATTCAGCCCCTATGACTTCAGTTTCACAGTCCAAACTTAAAAGCTGAAAGCCACTTTTATAATTCTGTAGTCTGACTTATGCAAGCCATAAAATTTAATCAAGTGGTTCTTCTACAGAGCTTAAAACTTTTTTTTAATTACATATATTCTAGAAAGCTTTTCATGTAAAGACTTCAAGAGATACTGATTACATCATAGAGCTGTATAAATTCTTCCAGTGGTTAATTAACCTCTCTGAAAAAAAAACAAAAACCATGAAAAAAAAATCTGTATTTGTAGTTTGAATTTGATTAATTTTATCTTTTATGTGTTAAATATTCATACACCTCCCTACATTAGATTAGATTAAAATAATGCTCTACTGTCATGTACAGGTCACCCTATAAATTTGTCTTAACCTCCTTAATACCACAAAAGGGAGTAAAACCAAGGCCTCACTTCTGTTTATGATTCCACTACCTATAGATATCTTAGATTTGCTTTGTTACTCACCAGCTAATCACACAGCTAGTTGTCTGCTATGATCTACTTTTCTAAATCAGTATCTTATCAAAACTGTGCTTGATTTTTTTTATAAGCAAAGCTAGATCTTGTTATTGTTTATAAGATTCCTATTTTTCACCCTAACCACAAGCCAACAGGTAGAAGTATAGAAGGTAAAAAGCATCTTTTTTTTTTTTCCATTTTGTTTTTCTGGACAAAAATACTAACAACAATGGTAGCACAGAGCCTTTTTTAAACTACTGGGATATGCTAAGATTTTAAGGATAATTTTTCCAATTCTTCCCTACCCAAAAGAAAACAGACCGGGGAGAGAGTAATACAGATTGCTAGCAGAACCCTTCACTAAATACAGTCTGTTCTTAGCTCTTGATGAATTGCAAAACTTGTCATTAGCATAAACTAAGCCCAGGAGCTTATGGGCCAGCAGATGAGAATATCAATCAATTTAAAAATAAATATACAAGTGGCCATGTAAAGCTGAGAAATACCTCGCCAAGAGACCTTTGTCTTCTTTAACTGTCCAACTGCAGCTTGATAGATGCAAAGCTTAAAGTAGGAAACCTGCTCCTGATAAAACCAGATAGGGAAACTAAAGGGCAATGGGATCTGTTGTTACTAAATGAAGCTCAATACACCTACGCCACTTAGAGACTGCATGCTTCTCAGGAAAATCAGGTAGCAATGGTGCTCCTGGAAATCTTAAGTTGTAGTTACTTAAATGGCTTAAGCCAGTCACTGATGCTGAAAAGTAGTCCTGTAGTTCCTGTCCCTGCCCAGCCCTTGCCCTGACGTGAGCACTCCTTTCGCCATGCAGCCAGCCACATCACGGAGCTGATGCAGCTGAAAACAGGTTTTGGTGAAACTATTTTCCTATAGAATCTGCGAGCTGACTTGGCTGCTCCCTCAGCTGCACCAGTCCAGGGTGTTGGCACAAGGGTTATAAGTGCAGTATAAGCAGGCCATGAAGTCAAATCCATAGGGAAGGGAGATAATCTTATTTTGAACAGAGGAAAGAGGACTCTGGAGTCTTACGTGGATAATCCAAGAAAAATTATCTTCCACACAAGAAGAAACATGAGTTTCAAGGAAGAGGCGTCTTGTATGGACCCTTACATTCCCTCTATTCTTTCAGATTGTTTACAGTGAAGAAAAGAAGATTATGTGAAGGTAAGTAAACTGAATGTTCACAGAGCAAGAAAATACTGCCTTAGCCAGTAGTCCAAGAGATACAGAGAAAGTAAGCAAATTAGCTTTAAGGCTAATGCTATTTTTCCTTGCTCTAAGTCGAGTCCTTGCTGGATATAAGATGAGTCTTTCTGTGATGTATACAGGGTCTTTTTCAATTTCAGAAAGATTGAGTAGGAAGCTGCATTTTTGTACAGAGTAGAGAGAAGGTGTATTCTGAGAGAAGATACTGAATATATATGAGCAACTGTTGTAGAAACCCCTGATAAATTGACTGGGGACTTTTTCACCACTTATGCTTTCTGTGGCCATCACCCTAAATAGATGCATTGTTTATTCCTGAATCAATTGCATTTCAGCTCCATTTCATTCTAATCAGATAGTCAATAACCCCTGGATAGTATTTAGCATTTGGCAGCTGGGAAACCACTAGCTCTCTATTTTTTTCTTCTTAATTGCTGTTTGGAAACTTGTGTGTTCAGATTTCCTTAGTACAGCTCTGCAGACTTTTTTTTTTCTTCTTCTTTTCTTCTAATACAGCATGCAATTGCCACATCAATTGCAGTAGAAAGGGTTCATACAACAGTCTTATTTTTTAATCTTCCTAGAATTTGTGTAAATTGCAAAATCTGCTAGTCTGGCATCCTTTAATGTTTACTGTAACAAGAACAGATTAGGACAAAGTACCACAGGGATCTAGGTCCTGCAAGCTATCTTGCATGATGACAGACAGATATTTAAGAAGGATGGCTATAAATTTATTTTGAGTGCTGCTGCTAGGCACATGCATTGACAAATGGCAAAAGCTGAAACTAGGGATGTTGAAGGAATGATCCAGTAAAATACACAGTCTATGGGAAAAGCCAAAATTATTTATCTCCAGTTTTCAGCTTTTATGGTCCACTTTTGGTTTTAATTCACAGCAAGGCCCTTCTTTAAAGAATGAGGGATTAATTCTATAACCTTTGCTCACATGAGCAGTACTTACCCAAATGAGCGACCACGATGATGCTTGAGAGTCAGCACCTCTTATGCTGCCCCAGCAGCAGAGAAGTCTTAGAGAGCTGGTATCACTGAACAGATGGAGGTTGCATATTCATGCAGGGAAATCCCTGCAGAGCATACAGCCAATTCCCTGCTTTTGAGAGAAGAGGTAAGGCAAAAACACCACAGACAGCTGCTTACATCCCAGATTTGTAAGGCCAAAGGCTATGCATCCTCATAATACCACATAAGTAAACAACATTTTCAGATCCTTATTAAGCCTTCCCATACAACGAAAGTGTCCTGATTTGTATTAGAGGACCAGGCTTGTCATCTCAGTGCAACAAGTGGATTTCAGCAGTTATATCTCAGTAACACAAGGGAGGGGAGAATAAGCCCATGAGGACAGTTATTTTCCACGCAAGAGCTGAATCATATTCAACAGCCTGCCCGCTGGAGTAGGGCTGGAACTGGGCAGCCAAAGGCAAGTTGGAGCAGCAAAGAGGTCAATGCTGAGAGGACGTTTCTGGTCTGGACCAGAGGTGGGAGTCTGTCTTAGTCTCAGCCTGAGCCAGAAATTAGGGTTAGGGTTGAGCAGAAGACAGAACCTAGCAAAATGGGGGATAACTACCCCAGGGGGATGGGCAGCTGTGCACCTCAGCTGCCCAAGGTCTGCTCTCTCCATCTTACGCAATCACCTCTGCCCCTTTTGCAACCGAGCCTAAGACAGCCGCTTTCATGTCCCTTCAGCATAATGTCAGTCGCATGTGCTGCACAGCCTCTGAAATGTGTCCATCGTTCCCCTCAGACCACACAGGAAGGCTAAATAACTAAATTTTGTTGACATGGAGAGAAGACTGGAAACTGCTGAAAACAGAGCAGAAATCAGTCCAAGACCTGGGCTTTCACCATCATTTGAAACACAACAAGTTTTTGTTTTGCCTAGTTACAGCCTGGAACTCCAAGCAGAAGAAAAACTGTCACAGATCCCAGTCCAGCAGGGCAAATGTTCGGATACGGAAGGCTAAATGCGTCCAGACCCAGAACTCAGGGGTGTTTGCTTGCAGGGTTTGCATTATTATCATGAGGACAAGGGCATCAGCTGTCGCTTCACAGTCAAGGCTGAGTGCAGGTTTGCCTGTAAACTGAGGTTCAGCATTTGTACGCTGTACCCTGCCCCAAAGTGCAGCACTTACACTTGGAATTTAAAATCAATAGAGGCAGAGCCCAGCTGTCAAATTAATATCTTGCCTCAGCTTGTGTTGGAACATAAAACTCGGCTATCCTGTGACGACTCAATAAGTTTCAAAAGGCACTTGTAAAAAAAAATAATGAAGCCATCTCATCAGAGCATACCCCAAAACAGAGCTATATTGGAAGAGATCACTGGGGGGAAACAAGACCAAGGACTCTGCAAACAGCCATGGGCTCGTCTCCCTGCCCTCCACACTGTAGCTGTCCCCGCAGGGTGTCATTTCCCCACCAGGTGGTGTTCCCCTCAGCAGCCAGGCATGGTAGGCTGGGGTGTACAGACTCCCTCTGCAGCAATGACACAAGAGTTGCATACAAGCCATTTCATATATTGCTATCACTGATCACCCAGCAGTGTGTGAGAGCCCTTTACCCCACCATTTCCATCTCCATTTGACATCACAGCCTCAGAGCCCATGGGAAGACCAGCACTAATGCTATCTCATTACACCTTCCTTAAAGTGCCACCGGTTCTGCGATGAAGTGCTTGTAATGACATCCTCATTTTGAAGTTTTACAGACATCAGCTATAAACGCTATCAACTTCTCTCTGATCATAAAACATCCATCTTCATACAAGATAGCCAGTAAAACTTGGAATCTGATGTTGCAAAAAGAGTGCCTGTGAAAAATAACCAACAGACAGACAGACAGAGATGTTTTGCTACCCTAACCGTTTCCTGGTGGTACCAACACCTTAGTCGCATGCCCTAAGCTTGATTTTTATTTCAGGAATTTACCTGTTCAAGCACTTTTTTTTTTCCTTCCTCTGTGCAATATATATCCTTAATGTGTACATCGATGGAGATATTCACATGCTTATATTTAGCCAGTGTAAACAGCATGAAATAATCTATATTAGAAGAGTAGATGTGTACTGGTACCTATTCCCCAGATGCACTTAACTTCATCTATTTTAATTTTAAATTAAGCTGTATTTTCTTCAAAAGTAAAATTCTGGAGCTGGTTCAAAAAATTACTTTGGATGTAATAAAAAAGCATCATCACATTAGGTGTTACAGTTTAATCTTCATGCTGTCTAAAGCCCACCTGCCCACAGAGACTATATAGGAGTCTCTGAGTTGTTGTTTTACTTTCTGGCAGATTTCACTAAATGGAGAACCTCCTCCAGGGCACACATTTAGAAATCGACTAAACACTTCCAATTTGAATTCTCATTTTTCAGCTGGGTGAATAGTAGTCTAAGTATGAACTTGCAGCTTGCAAAGAAGAATGCAGCTGTCTGCAAAATGTCACATGGAAGGAAAAAGATTTTCCCCTTTTTGGACAGGAGAGGATGGGGTCCAGAGTCAGCTGTGGTGCATCAGTTGGCCAATGGAGTGGGGAAGAGAGACAGAATTTTCTAACAGTCCAGGTGAACTGAGAGGTTGTTGAAGGTTCTTAACATCTGCAATCCATTCACATGAAGCAGCCAGGTGGTTTGTTAGGTCTTTCCTAGGAGAAGAGCTATTTATTCCACTACAAAGCATCTCAGAGTGGGGCCAAGATTTGTCTGAGGCATGGAAACAGATTGGCAGAAGCTGCTCATCCCGTTATCCCTCGAGCTGTGCTTGCTCTGTCAGCATTCCTGGCATCTTATCTCCAGGGCTGTGTTGCTGTGGACCCCTAAAATCACATGTCCCCATCCACTACCATTTTTCTTTAAAAAGAACAAAATGGAAATGAGAACTTCTGTTATCTCTATGGCTAAAGTCTACACAGCAATGTATGTCATGGTTTAACCCCAGCCAGCACCTAAGCACCACACAGCCATTCGCTCACTCCCCCCCCCCGTGGGATGGGGGAGAGAATCGGAAGAGTGAAAGTGAGAAAACTCGTGGGTTGAGATAAGAACAGTTTAATAGGTAAAGCAAAAGCCGCGCACACAAGCAAAGCAAAACAAGGAATTCATTCACCACTTCCCATCGTCAGGCAGGTGTTCAGCCATCCCCAGGAAAGCAGGGCTCCATCATGCGTAACGGTTACTTGGGAAGACAAACGTCATCACTCCGAATGTCCCCCGCTTCCTTCTTCTTCCCCCAGCTTTATATGCTGAGCAAGACGTCATATGGTATACGTGTGATGGAGCCCTGCTTAGTTGGTGGCTGGGGTTAATCAGGACGACAGTCCTTTTTGGCACCCAACATAGGGCTTGAAGGGTTCGAGATAACAACGAATTTGATTGTAATGTGCTACATCAAATTCATAGCTGTTATTGCCATTTAGCTATTAATTGACAGGCTTCTGTGCTTGCCATGGGGCTTGCTTGCCTTACTGTTTATTAGAGTCTAGTGCTCGTTAGTGGCTGCTTTTTGCTTTCGCTGCTTGCTGTGCTGCTGTACTGCTGATCATCTTACTCTGCTGTGCCTGGGAACATTCTGATAACAGCAATGGTGATGCGCCTGGGCTGGCAGATGGCCAGGGCATCACTGCTGTTTCTGTGCTGCTGTACTGGACAGGCTGGAACCCCAGTGTGAAATCGAGATGAAGGCACTGTGACCTGTGGATGAGTCCATGCAGGAGCAGGACACCCCGAAGCATCTGTGGCTGTGGATAAGCCCATGCCAGAGCAGGTACATCTCGAAGTGTCTGTGGCTGTGGTTATGTCTATGCCGCAGCAGGTGTACCTCTGAAGGCATTGTGGCCCAAGGGTAAGTCCTGGAGAAGGTACACCTCAAAGCATCTGTGGCTGTGGATAAGGCCATGCTGCAGCAGGTACACCTTGAAGCATCACTGGCTGTGCATGAGGTCATGCTGGAGGACCTCAAAGCTTGTGGCCATGGATAAGCCCATAACAGAGCAGGTACATCCCTGGAGGGACTGCAGCCATGGGTAAGGCCGTGTTGGAGCAGGTTTGCTTCTGAAGGGACTGTGGCTGTGGGTAAGGCCACGCTGGAGCAGGTATATCTCTGAAGGCATTGTGGCCCATGGAGAAGGCCACACTGGAACAGGTGCCCCTCAAAGTGACGGTGGCTGTGGATAAGTCTATGCCACAGCAGGTATGCCTCTGGAGTGACTGTGGCTCATAGATAAGGTTCCACTTGGAGCAGTTACACCCCTAAGGGGCTGCAGTCTGTGGATAAGTCCAAGCTGGAGCAGGGGCAAGGGGAGGACTTCATTGCAATGTTAAACCCTATGGTCTGGTCCAAAGGGGCCAGGGGTGGAGATGTCTAGGCCAGTCAGTCTCACGTCTGTGCCTGGGAAGATCATGGAACAGATCCTCCTGGAAGCTATGCTAAGGCACATGGAGGACAGGGAGGTGATTCGAGACAGCCAGCATGGCTTCACCAAGGGCAAGTCCTGCCTGACTAACCTAGTGGCCTTCGATGATGGAGTGACTACATCAGTGGACACGGGAAGGCCTACAGATGTCCTCTATCTGGACCTCTGTAAGGCCTTTGACATGGTCCCCCACAACATCCTTCTCTCTAAACTGGAGAGGTAGGGATTTGATGGGTGGACTGTCCGGTGGGTGAGGAATTGGTTAAATGGTCACATCCAGAGGGTAGTGGTCAACGGCTCAATGTCCAGATGGAGGTTGATGATGAGTGACGTCCTGCAGGGGTCCATATTGGGACCAGTACTGTTTAATATCTTCATCAATGGCATAGTGGGATCGAGTGCACCCTCAGCAAGTTTGCAGATGACACCAAGCTGAGTGGTGCGGTCAACACGCCAGAGGGACGGGATGCCATCCAGAGGGACCTGGACAAGCTGGAGAAGTGGGCCTGTGTGAACCTCATGAAGTTTAACAAGGCCAAGGGAAAGGTCCTGCACCTGGGTCAGGGCAACCCCCAGTATCAATACAGGCTGGGGGATGAAGGGATTGATGTCGGAGTTTACCTTGTCCGGTGTCGACGGCAGAGCGGGAGTGCGAATCCGGAGTAATGATAGATCCCAATATGAGTATGGTCATTTTCCTTTATTCATACTTATAACAAGGCTTATATAGTTATCTACTATGGACACGCGCTACCTGCAGCTTGCAGACAGGTTACAGCCTTGTGTTCACGCGCATCTATGCTCTAGCAGATTGGCCCGTTCTTCCTGATCATGCGAAATGCCTTCATGGTCTTGATCTTGTTTTTCTCCTTCCAGCTGCACATTCCTTTCTCCGTTGTTTTCTGCTTAAGTGCCTTGTCATGCCAGGTGGTGCAGTGTTTGCTCATTAAAATCAAACTCAGGAATGTCCGTTAGTGAGATTCCCATCCCCACATCTCCCCCTTTTTGTTTTACTAGAAACACTGCTGAAACAGATCTTTCAATCATTTTTCGTATACATTGCAACAAACAGGGTACACAAACCAAAATGCATATAAATACTATTACACATATCCCTCCTAGCTTGGCTAGTCCTTTTAACCAGCCACGAGGAGGAGCTGTCTGATACCCGCAAGTCTGCAAATGCAGCAGCCAGGGGGTCTTTCTCCTCAGCCACTCCCCCATCATTCACCGGAACGGATGGGGTGGCTGGGCATGCGCTCACAACACCCTTCTCATTGGTAGCTGCCGGCTGGTCCCGCCGATCTCTGCCTCCTTCCCATCCCGGATGTTGTTCCACTTTTGTTGTTTATCACGTGGCGAGGTTCCTTCTTCTGCCCAGGGAAGGACGGTCAAGGTCACCAGCCATCTTTGTCAGCATACCCCTGCTACTGTTTAAAACATGGGTTGCTCATGGATCCTAGATCGTGCCCCTGCTGTATCAGCCACTCCTCCACAGATTGAGAGCAGCCCTGCCGAGAAGGACTTGGGGGTGCTGGTGGATGAAAAGCTGGACATGAGCCAGCAATGTGCGCTCGCAGCCCAGAAGGCCAATCGTATCCTGGGCTGCATCCAAAGCAGCGTGGCCAGCAGGTGGAGGGAGGCGATTCTGCCCCTCTACTCTGCTCTGGTGAGACCCCACCTGGAGTGCTGCATCCAGCTCTGGAGCCCTCAGCATAAGAAAGACACGGACCTGTTGAAGCGAGTCCAGAAGAGGGCCACGAAAATGGTCAGGGGGATGGAACACCTCTCCTATGAAGAAAGACTGAGAGAGTTGGGGTGGTTGAGCCTAGAGAAGAGAAGGCTTTGGAGAGACCTTATTGCAGCCGATCAGTACTTAAAGGGGGCTTATAAAAAAGATGGTGGCAAACTTTTTAGCAGGGCCTGTTGCGACAGGACAAGGGGGAATGGCTTTAAAGTAAAGGGAGGTAGATTTAGACTAGATATAAGGAAGAAGAAATTTTTTACGCTGAGGGTGGTGAAGCACTGGAAGAGGTTGCCCAGAGAGGTGGTGGATGCCCCATCCCTGGAAACATTCAAGGTCAGGCTGGACGGGGCTCTGAGCAGCCTGATGTAGTTGAAGATGTCCCTGCCCCTGGCAGGGGGGTTGGACTAGATGACCTTTAGAGATGCCTTCCAACCCAAACTATTCTATGATTCTGTGATTCTGTGATTCTATGATTCTATGATTGTAATGGAGATACATTTAAATTGTTGTAACCAGGGATTTGAGTTGCATGTTATAGGAATTACTGGAGGAACCACCTGAACCAATGGAGGACAAGGCTTACAAGAAGCAGCGCAAGTGCAGCAGTGACCTGACCTGAGCTGGCTTTGGTGCCCAGTAACTCCACACAACACACCACCTCTCCTGTCCTGAGGGACCACCATAAGAGATGGAGCCCAAAGTCATGGACTAAAGGAACTCAGTGGACATTTTGTGGACATTTGTGGACATTTTACAGACATTTCACAGGGGTGGTCCATAGACTAAGGGAATGATATCTCTGTATTGTATCAAAGGATGGGGGAGGGGGGGCAGTTAATGAGGATGTATTGGATAGTGTGGGACCTGAGCATGACCTAAATGTTACAGAATAAGGGGTGGAGAATGTGCTGGTTCTGGCTGGAATAGAGTTAATTTTCTTCACAGTAGCTAGTATGGGGCTGTGTTTTGTATTTGTGCTGAAAACAGTGTTGATAACACAGGGATGTTTTTGTTACTGCTGAGCAGTGCTGACACAGAGTCAAGGCCTTTTCTTCTTCTCACCCCACCCCACCAGCGAGCAGGCTGGGGGTGCATGAGAAGTTGGGAGGGGACACAGCTGGGACAGCTGACCCCAACTGACCAGAGGGATGATCCATACCATGTGACGTCAGGCTCAGCATATACAGCTGGGGGAAGAAGAAGGAAGCGGGGAACGTTTGGAGTGATGACGTTTGTTTTCCCAAGTAACCGTTGCACGTGATGGAGCCCTGCTTTCCTGGAGATGGCTGAACACCTGCGTGCCGATGAGAAGTGGTGAACGAATTCCTTGTTTTGCTTTGCTTGCATGCACAGCTTTTGCTTTACCTATTAAACTGTCTTTATCTCAACCCACGAGTTTTCTCACTTTTACTCTTCTGATTCTCTCCCCCATCCCACCGGGGGGGAGTGAGCGAGCGGCTGTGTCATGCTTAGTTACCGGCTGCGGTTAAACCACGTCAAGGACTTTAGAAGCATTTCAGATTTGCCTAGAGAAGAGGCCAAATTGCTGTTTATTGTGTCTCAAGCTGTCTACATCTCCCTGTGGCAATTAATCTTAAAAGACATGAATATTTCAATTTAGCCCAAGACTTTGATGAATATGCAAAAGGCCAGACCTGCCTTGTCATTTGTCTGGCTACAAACAGAGCTACAGACATGAGGAACTTTCAGTCTCATGCCTCCCTGCAGGGCATAGGTACAACCACCATGCATCTGTCTGAGTCTCACCCAGAAGCAGAGCTCTGCCCTTCCTACTGGCCAACAGAGATGAACACCCAGGAGATAGTAAGTTACCCCAGTTCCTAGTTAGGCCGCCATCAGGCAAGGCAATAAGATGTCCTTTCACATCTGTTCCCCTTTGCCTTCTACTCTGCCAGACCTCTTTCACTTGTGCAGAGTGGGCTTAAACCACTGTCAATCAACTTTGCTACATGCCCTGTACAATTAGGGGCTTCCACCATCAACAGCCTTCCACATCAACGTGACTATGATTTCAGTGCAACCCACATGTACTGCACTGTATAAATGAGATCACCTTCACTTCATGTGGACTGAGTCCAGCATTCAGTGTAAGTCCTAGAGCTGCTTCATATGAGCATCTCTCCCTACACCACACACTTGTTCCCACAAAGGAATGAGAGAGGGCTTATGGGCCAAATTAAGTTCCCAGCAAATTGTGCTGAGTCAGCCCAAAAGAGTATAACTGCTTTACAGTGCACAGAATGCACAATAGCGGCAAGAGGTCTGTTTTGGGATACCTGGCAACTGAGAAACTGAATATGGCAGTATTTCACACGCACAGCCTCTTTCTGATTCAGGTTACCTCCTGTTTCTCTTTCTAGCCACGTGGTTATGGAAAAGACCATTTATCTACTCCCATGGCTTCCACCAGGTAACACAAGGCAAGTCAAGCAACAGCCGAGGGCTGTAAGTTTCATCGTCTTACAAGATGGTAAAAATAACTGAGAAGTTGTTACAGCCTGAGTCAATCTGGCATAATACATCACAGACAGCAGGTGTCTGAAATATGTGGCACAGTATCTAAAATGCATGATAATAGTATAAAATATAAAAGGATATTACAAAATTGTACAGTTTAGATGACAGATAAAATATATAATTTGACACACCATATATTTTCATCTTTCCTCTCCAGGAAAATTGTAATCTGAACGCATTGCTTGTAAGAGATAGTTGAAATACTCTGCTGTAGAGTCATATGATCTACGGATAGCAAAGGGAGGGGAAGGGACAGGAAAAATAAAAAGAAATGAAGGCAGGATTTTGAGTTCACAAGTGAGAAAGTTTCCTTGTAGCAAACTGAGTTACTTCTTTTTTTTTCACTCTGATTAATGAGAGCTGTATCTGGCCCATATGTCTTTCTAACTGTTTATCAGATCCTTTGCACACTATTGGTACAATAGCTGGAGTGCAGCTACTAAGTGCACAGGTAAGTGCAGACTACTGTTTTTGCAGGTACATGAGCACAGAAAACTCAGAGAAGCCCAGGCTCTGGGGTACAAAGGACTAGAAGCACAGAAAGCTGTCTGGAATATGAACCCCATTTCATTCTTGATCTCTCAGCTGATGGTATCTGACTAATAAACTAAACAAATAAATCATTGATGTTTTATTATTTAGACCCTAAGCTTGAAAGTACTTGGGAAACCACATCAGGAATACATGTTGGAGAATGTGAAAAGGACTGGAAATCCAAAATCTTATGTTTGCCAAAACAAGAGCCACATCAGTGCATTCTCCAAGAAAGAAAACTTGTCATGCTTCAAAGGTCCTTTAAGAGAATCAGTCTTCAATGACATGGCACTAAGAGAGATCTTGTTCTGTACTGGAAACCCAGGCTTTGAAGAGGAGTTTGCATACAGTTAAAGATTAGAAACACAGACTATAAGAAACTGCAGTGTATCATTCTTCTTAAACATTTTTAGTTTCTGCCTCCACTTCCATCCCACACTGAAGTGACAAGCCTCTGAAAAGAGTGGCAGGGTCCTGTGACACATTTAAGTCACCTAAAGTCTCAGACGGGCATCGGACATGACAGCATAGTACCTCTGGGAAGCCGGAGCCATCACTTCAAGCAGTTTTCTGTTCTCTCAAAGCTTGATTGCAAAAATAAAATGAATGTGATAACATTTCCAAAAGTCTTTCCAAAAGAAATGCATGAGACGCATCTGTGAACTCATATAGGGTCATACTGAGTCCCTAAGACCCAGCCCATCTTGAAGGACAGCATACAGTTCCCTCATCCCAGAAACAGTGACAGGATAAAACAGTGGCTCAAGGGAACTATCTACTTTCTCTGTTTACTGGTGCTTACATTGGTACCTCCTCATTATATTGGCTTAGCTCTTTTGATAGATGTCTTTAGGAGTCATGCACTCTTCATCAAGCACCTATTCTGGGCAAAGCACAGGTGTTTGCCTTTCCTAAATATTGACCACGCCCATAGAGACAAAAAAAAAGAGCTATTATGACCTTTCTTTGGAGGTAAGAGCACGATATTCATGGTAGTGCCCAACAGGATGCTGTGAGGCTGCACTACCACTCCAAAAAAGCATGGGTGATGAATGTGCAGAGGAGAGAGAACCTACTCAGCTGGGACCCATCCCAGCTAATGTGCAGTACCTGGGTAAGGAGGATAGTCCTATGGGATCACTCCTTCTGCCTGCAGCCACTGGAGAGAGAGAGAGACACTTTTCATGGTGTGATCTACACCCTAGTCGTGTTGAATCTTCTCTGGAGATCCCTCTATTTTGCTTTGACTCTTGAGGTAGTTTGGGGCAAAAGAACTCCCAAAGGACATGCCTCGGCTAAGTCCTTAGAGTTAGGTGAAATTCATTTTCGCTGCACTCTTCTGTTTCAGAGGGGGCATCTGTCTTTGTTGGAATGTCTTTGCCTAATGGCTTAAATGTTACCATGGAAATAAAGTGTTATTTATTAACATTCATTAAGCACCAGCCTTCCTTTTTTCTATCATGGGTGAATGGGCAGAACAGAGTTTCTTCACACAATTTTCAATGGCTGAGGAGCAAAGAAGACTGATTTGATTCAAAACTAAAGCTCTCCCTGGGAAGCACCAGCACAGCAGGAGCTAGAGTTTGCAGGGGAACCTCAGCTCATCCATTTCCCTCATGCAGCCAGCCACCACCTAAGGGGGTCCCCACCAAAGTGACCATAGCCCTACCCAACTTTCACCACTTTAGCCATCAGAACTGACTCCTAGCACTGTTTCAGTTGCTGTAAGCCTTCCTTCACTATCTCCTTTCCCTACTGCATGCTGCAATAGCACAGGTGTGAGTGAGTTTCCTGAGGTGTCAACACACAACTTTGCTCCTCTGTAATTTTCTTCTCCATTTATACCAAGGAGATATTTGTATCTTAATAATCTGGGTGTTGTGATAGAATTCAACATTTAGAAGATGTTTTTGGCTCCTTGTGAGGGGAGTGTAACTGTTTGCATACCTAATGAGGAATTGTTGGCAAGGCTGTGAGAGAAAATGACCAGCAGAGCCTAAAAATGCAGTCAAGGCAGTGCAATAGATGCAGTAGAAGTGACCTACAGCAGGCAAGGTTAGAAGCAGTAAAGACAGAGAAGGCGAAGGGTGCTTAGAAAAGGGATAAAGAATGATGTCTCTTCTAAGCACTTCCCAGCCCTGCCAGAGGAGAAGATTAGCCGCTAATGAGGGGGTCAGGGAAGACCTTTGAATGTGGCCATTCAAGGAAATTTATCCATTTATATGTTTGATTGACCTCATAGTTACCGGGTGAATCCTTATGTGTGCTTGCTTCCCAAGCACGTACAAATCATCCCTATACTCATGCTACATAAACTGAACAGTACCAAAAGAGATCCTAAATCCCAGGTTAGTTTTCCAATTAAACATTATATATGAAAATGTAAATGCCAAATACAGGCAGTCATGCCAAAGTGCAGGGTTCCTGTGTGACAATAATATTGCCTTTCCTTTCTTTAAAAATACCCTTTTAAAATATATTTTCTTTTTATAACAGTCCCCAAGTAAGCAGAAGGCTGAGAGAGGCCAAAGCAAGCAGCATGTCCTCTTGTGAGATGAGCAGGCGAGGGGGTCTCAACCACAAACACTTCGAGCTCTCAGCAGAGAGCAGCCATTTTCCCTGCCTTCTGCCAGGTGAGCAACAGCACAGGCTTGTAAGACTGCAGAAACAGAGCATGGAGCCCACTCCGACATCCCCCTGTGCTCTCTTACTGTCCATGCAGCACTGAGACCACTAAGTCCCCAGTCCCCAGGCCACGCTCTGTTTTGGGAGCGGGACTGGCAGAATCAGGTAACGCTGACCTCTGCCTGGGCCAGAAGCTCGCAGCTGAGCATCAGCCCTTTCAGCTCAACGTACAATGCCATCTGCAGCAGGTTTCAGCATGGGCTGATTAATAACGTTATTGAGCCCATGTTTTCTTTCAAGCTCTGTCAAACCCACAAGCACAACCTACTCCCACTGCCAGGTTCTTTTTATATCTGTTTTTTTTTATTATTTTTATTTTTATTTCCCCAGACCTTTCTTTTCTAATAGAAGGTAGAGACGATTACACAGCATTTCTAGGCACATTTTGTTATTACAGGTAGGACATACACACACATGGACAGCCCTTACTTATTCATTCTCTGCTTGCCATGGCTTCTCACATCCTAGCTCCAGCGCACCCCAGCTCCACAGGAAACTCCAGCATGCCCTTTGTATGCAACCCCCACCTCCTACCTACCCCCCTTTCTGTCTCCACTCCTCCTTACACCTCGCACCCCCTTCCTTCATCCGTGAGTGTCCTTCATGCACACACAGCTCCCTTCCTCCCTACAGAACCCTTCACCCTCAGGTATCCTTTATACACTCTTCTTTCTTTAAAAAAACCTGTTGTAATACACCCCCACTTTCTTCTGCCGGTGTGCCTTTATTCTCTCATCCACCCCTGCTGGATTCTCCAGTGTCCCTTTTGTGTTGACTTCCTTCAGCCTAGATAACTGTGCATGATTCCCTTTTACTTTTCCTCTTTGCTCTTAACATGAGTTGCTGAGTACATGAGGGAGAAGAAGCTGAGACGCTCAGGAGGAAAACTGTGGGGAAAACAAGTCTTCCCAAGAGCACATGCTTTGCTGTTCCTTACAGGCATGCAGCTCTCTATGGAGAGTACTGTGAGGTGGAGGTGTCCTGCCTAGCAGGATGTCCAGCCACCTGCAAGGCAGAGAGGTGCGGGGAGAGCCAGCTTTGCTACGCTGCTGTGCTCTGGCTGGCAGTTCTGCTGCCTAAGGATAGATGCTGAAACACACTGCTCTCCTGTGCCTTCCCAGCCAACCTGGGCTGTGCTGTCTGGGGAAGACCTGCAGAGGGTATAACACAGGCAGCCTCTTGCATTTTCTTCCTGCACTTTCATAGCTACCAATAATGACCTGGAAATACCAACAATGAGCAGTTAAGCCACAGGTTTCCCACAGAAGAACTGAATGCCTTTCTCTCCATGTCTTTCACTATAGCTATTCAGCACAGCAATTGTTAGTATAGGCCAAGACAAACATGTTTGCTAAGCAGAACAGGAGGAAAACATAGAAATACCCATAAAGCATACACAGCAGGCAGCTGTCTGGCAGGAGGGATATGAAGGAGATGGGTATTTGCAGACAATGCAAAAGTTATTGTGACAGCTGCAGATTGCAAGCCTTCTATGACAAACTCAGAGCCCAGCCGAGACCTTAGGAAAAGGAGAGGAAAGGAAAGCCTTAGGAGAATTCTGCAAAGCCCAGAATAATCCTCGGCTGAAAGGTGCTGCAAAATATTTATGGTGCAGCTATAATGGGCTTAAAAACACAAGGACTTCATGGACATCGGCATGCAGATACAGCTAATTTCTACCTGTGCCCTGTGTCAATCAAAGAACAACACTGGCAAAACAGCAACTTTTCCTTTCCCTGCCTTGTCTGTCTTTCCTAATGGCAGGGCTGAACATCTCTGGGGTGGGAACTTTCCCACACCACGTGTAAGCAGGGCATCGAGCAGAGAACTTCTAACAGAGACATCCCCAGCTAGGTCACAGCTGGCCCTAGCAGACACAAGGGCCTACAACTTAGATGTGCAGTGCTCTCTTAGCTCAGAAAGGAACAAGTCGCTTTTGGTGCCTTAAGTTCAGGCTTCCATTTCTGCTGACGACTTATAATACCCATTGATATGCTGGCTGAGCTTGTCACAGTGAAAGCTGACAGTGACTACCAACACAGAGGGTATTGCACAACTCATGGGATATGGGGCACAGAGACTTGGGGGAGAGTTACCTTTTTTCTTTATTTCAACTTATTTTTACAAATGTCATAGGACTTTTGACTGCAAACCCTTCAACAGCTTTGCCAGCAAGAACTCCAAAGGCTGTACACAGATTACAGTTCAAATAGCGCAGAGGAGTCCTCTGCCCCTCCACTAGCTGTGTTAGATATATTGGATTAGCAGTTGCAATGGTTTGGCTTTTATACTAAAATCATATTTGGAGCAGATGCACTGAGTTTGATACATCTCTGAAAACAGTCCCACTTCACCACAGCAGTTTCAAGTCCTTGTAAGTGCATGGAAAACTCACCAGTGACAATCTTGTTTCCACCTGATGGCTTTATTTAGGCACCATCACAATTGCACTCACATCAACATCTTCAGCTTAGAGTAGACAACCCATGGATCGCTACAAATGCTCAGCTTGGAAGCAGCCAGACTGTTCAGTCACGTACAGCCCGCCGCGATCTGGAAATGAAGCAGAAACATGTTGCCCCCAGGAGCGCCAATCAGCAGCCATGCATTAAATCAGCTGCATCTCCAAAGTGCCTACAGGAGAGCATTTAGTTAGTCAGCAGCATATTCCTTATAATAATTAATGCCTACAATATCAACTTAGTCCTGGGAACTAACAGGCTGCAAAAACTCATCCAGATGACAAAGATGTCCAATCACCAGAGGCAGATGATTGCCGCTGTCCATTTCTTGTTTTGATATGTACCATTTATGGTCCTCACTGCTCAAACAAGGAGCCTCTGAAGTGCTCTCAGGCTCCAAAATGAAACGCTAACAAGCACACGGATGCGGTACGGCAGGAAGCTGGCACTCACTGCAGACCGTCAGGCTGGCTCTAATGAGCAGGGAAGCACATGCAGAGCAGCATCTTCTCTGCCCTGACACTCCCATGCTCAGTGCCCCAGGAAGCCTGTAGCTCTGGAAGGGAGGAAGGAAACACCACAGCATCCTGGAAACCTTCGGAGCAGCAGCAGTTGTTTGCTGGGAGCACCCTGTCTCATTGTGCTCATTAAGGGGCAGGTGCAATACAGTGCAGATGACAAAACTCAGATCCACCCCCAGTGCCTACAGCTTTGTTTTCAGAGACTCCTGCCCTCTGGTCCTGACTGCCTGTGCCCCTGAGCACTGTGTTTGCACCTCTCTGAGAAGTCGGTGAGAGACCAACCTTGCTATTTCTCTTAACTTCCTTGATTCCCTCTTCTCATTGCAAATCCCAGCTGAGAACTTCCCTTGTGTTCTCTACTACATCTTCATTCTTCTCTCCCTTCCAAAACCATTTATTCTTTTAATTCTGCCAGTACTTCGAGGGAGGAGGGCCTGGGCAGGGAGGAAGAATGTTCTATAAGATGAAGCTACATTAGGTCATACTGTTGTAACAAACAGTTCTCTGCACGGAGAGTGTCGTGATCCATATGTTAGTTGAAGAAGAAGAGTGGGAGAGGATCCGGGAGTGTTTTTTCTCCCTTCTGGTTTTATTTTCAGTTTCTAAGGAAGATATATGGTCCTGTAACTAAGGCAGCAGTGTCAACTGCAGGAGATCTGAATGCCATTCGTTGCTTTCTTAGGATTCTTCTGCAGCTGTTTTAGCTGTTTGTGAGCCTTGGACTGGAAATAACAAAGCAAATATGACAACCTTCCTATTTTTCAGTCTAAATCCATTAGTCCCATTCCAATCAGGGAGATCAGAACTGGAGCTGTAATCCAAAATAAGTACATACTTCATCCGCTGCAGACAAAGCATACTTTTGGGACTTTAAGTTCCATACAGGTGCTACTAGTAATTACTTCAAAGTAAAGATTTTTAACCAAATCCTGTGGTTAAGGATTTGAGATGAGAGAAGGTGCTAGAAATGGCAGTACACGGGGAGAAATTAACTTGTAAAATGAAGGCTTTTGTTATGCTGAGCTCCAGTTTCTGAGAAGATCATTTCTCAGTAAATCTGGCTGAATAATTGCTAGTAAATAATTTGGCTGATGGTCTTCTCTCTGTGCTTTGTAGAGACAGCCACTAGCAGATTGTGATTGCTTCAGAATGGTTTGTTATTCAAAATTATTTGATGACATTTTTGCAAGACTGCTTTTATCGGCAGCTCGCTATTTACAAGAGCATCATGCAGTTACACCATGATTAGTGGTAGTATTTCTATTCCCCAGTTACAGAAGTGTAAGCCTGAGTTATCCAATACAAATACTTCCAGAAAATTAATTTAAAATTCACTTTCCTCAGGTGCAAGAGCAAGAAGCTTCAAACCTGTTTTCTGTGAGTAAATATACAATTAAAACTCTACCTCGCTGCTCTTTGCTGACAATGATCCTGAAAGGGCTGTGCATGCAGCCTGTATCAATTCATTTAGGAAGTAAAAATAAAACAGAGAATTGCTGATGGTGGCATTGAAACAGCTCTAGTGTCTGCTATTCGCACCTTTCTTTTATGAAGGAAAGTGGACCTCCACAGTGAAAACCAGAAAGGGAGGTGTCAGCCCTCTGTATAGAGAGTTCCCAGTTACAATAGTAGAAAAACATTGCTCTGTTCAGACTCCAGCACTGTCATAAATTATCATCATTATTATTAAGGACAATCCTATTTTATAGGAGGAAGCGGAGACACCACAAGGTTAGGAGACCACGAGTGCACGACGTCTATGACAGAACTGCATGGGCAATGAACTTGGCTGAGAGCCGCTTCCTTCTCTTCGTAGTTCTACCTTTTGGGGCTGTTCAGCTCTGTAGGGCTTTTTCTGCCTCTTACCACATCTCTGCTGGCATCTTCAGTAATAAACCCACGTTCAGAAGGAAAAAACATAAACTGAGAGACATTCCAGGTTCTGATGTGATGAATAAGCCATGTTGGGGATGAGGGAAAAGGGGATCAGCTGTGTGTGCTACATGGATGAGGATAATGCCAGCAGGGAAGTGTTGTGTTCTTGAACTTCAGAAGGGTTATTATAGATAGTCAGAGGTAAGAAAAAGAAATTAAAACCTATAGAAAACACTTGACAGCAACTCTTTTAACATCACTGTTGATGGCTTCCAACCCTGCTAAAGTTCACTAATGCTGGAGAGTTATGGCCACCCAGTCTGGAATAAAAAAATATTCTCCCTTAAACAGACTTTGGACATATAATTTGTCTTTAACTTTCCTTTTCAAGGCAGCTCTATTTTCACATATTAAAATTATGCAGCTCTGAAATCATTAATATGTTCAGTTACAAGAGCTCTTTTCTAGGAACACTGTAATATTACATTATGTTATCAATCAGTATGGTTTTTTCATTCAGACTATTCTTCTTCCTCCGTGTCTTCTTGCTTTCATTTTCAGTTCCCAACTTTTATGCTACACCATGTTCATCTGCCAGGATACAGAAAAAGGAGAGACTGTCAGGCACAACATAGGCTATTCTTTGTATGAAGATTTGTGTTGTCCTCCAGCTGATTTTCTCTTGAGCTTTTAGTATTTTCATTGTCAGCCTGAAGGGTAAAAAATGTGTGTACCGCGAGTATATGTGTATGAAAGGAAGCTGGGGGTGAAGGGTAAAAGGGAGTCATTCTTTCCTTGTTACTGAAAGCATGCAGACAGATATGCGTATGACTGTATATTTAATTTTTCTAGTTACACAGGACGATAACACAGTCTGATGGAGTTAACACTGAAGTAAAGTAGCTGCAGCATCAGTGTGCATAGCTTTTCACCTTCCTCTTTCCCCCTTATCAATACAGTTAATGACATTTAGCCATCCAATAAAAAGTGGTTTGGGACCTATACTATGCTGATGCGTAATAGAAAGTTTCAGGTTCCAGTAAGGCTGATTCATTCCTCCCATCTGAGTAAAGGCTGGATGTTATACAAGTAAAGGTTGAATGTGATGGAACTGTTAGATGAAGCATGTCCTAGTCCTTTGAATGGAAAATGTATCACCGAAGCAGGCTCCATCGGGCCTTTAGGAGAGATTTCTCTCCCCAAATCTGAGCTATCTGAACATTATACATATCATCTAATCTCAAAGTTTTCCCTATAGTCAACGGATAAAGACGGGTGCCTCCAAATGGGCATCCATCTTCATGAAATGTCTAACAAAGAGAGGATGACTTGTGGTTGGTTAACTTCTCCCTCTCTGAGAGCCTAAAGATTACCTTAATAAAGTTACCTCAGATGCAGAGAGTGGAAGATAAGTAAGATGAATCCCACCTGAACTAGGAATTTCTTCCCAGCGGTGTTTGTTCTGAAATACTCTGTTCCCCTCTCCTGCTCAGAGTCCCACTCACCAAGTAAAGAGATTCAGGAACTTTTGACCCCTTTAGGTTTGCCAAGCCCAAACGGCCATAGGAGAGGAAACCAGGTTTCACTGTGCTAAATGAATTGTCAACAGAAGTTTAATGAAGCTACACTCCCAGACCCTATTACCGACAATTATGTTGGAGCCAGAAAGAGTCCAGTTTTCCAGCCAGGGTGAGATTTCAGTGTATTTATGGAATACTTCAGTGATACTTGGAGTGCATTTGATAGAAAAGTCATCAAAGGACAATAAACATGGACTCCAATAAACATTAACTCCAACATTATGTTTATGGAACCGTTTTGTAATAATTCTCAGTTACTTCAGTGTGCTTAACCGAATTTATTCATCTCATCTATTTAGGCATTAGGCTAGAGACTTTTTGATTCTGCTATTACCTATTTCCACTGGCTCCTTCCTAAAACTTGTAGGAATATGGAGGTGCTGTTATTGTGCAGTTGTATTTTGGAAACCCTTTCACCACCAAATGGGTCAAACACAGAGTTTTACATTTGGGGCATGGACGCTGACTGTCAGAGTTAAATTTTGTCACTGCACACAAATGTAGTGTCTCACTTTACGAGGATACATGTTAACCATTTTTGAAACACTGAAATATGAGAGTGGTGAGATCCCTTAAAGAGAGAGAAATGGTCCATTCTGTCTTCAGATTTGACCAACACATGGTAACTGAAAGGTTAATCTTACCCATTGAGCCATGAGGGGAAGGGAGGGTATTGACTAGTAGCTCAACAAGACAACACTGATTGCCCTGCATGCTGACTAAAACAGTCTTGGAAACAAAACAAGATGTGGCTGTGTAACTAAAGACTTTATAATGTATATTCACAAGCAGGGCAAATTAAGATTGCATAAGCATTTCTGATGCTGACATTTTCTGATTTCTCAGTACTTGACTTTGCAACTTTCCTATTGTTCCTTAATCGTAGGTCTCTATTTACTTATCTCTCTACATATAAGGGTGTTTTGTGACCATAAAGTCTCTCATCTCCCTTTCCCCACTCAAGAGTACAGAGGAAGAGAAGGAGAGAAGGTCCAATTCTTGTTCTGCAGATGGATGGTGGTTCATGCAGGCTGGGTGTCCAGCTCATACCGTGTGAAGTGGGACAGAACTGCTGCACCATGGATATCAGGCCAGTGCATTAAATTAGATGGACATTAAAGGGTAAAATAACAATGCTGAAGATGTAAGAAGTGCAATGACTGCAAAGTCCAAATAGGATGTCAGCTATAAAGCGCCCTTAATCTCACCTCTGTGACAGTTACCTCCAGCATGGAGTGCAGAGACTGTCAAGGAAAGCACCATGTGGACATCCCTCATCATATTTTTCCTTTTGTCACTGATACATGTCACACGCGGGTTCTGCATGACATGTTTCCAGCATAGACTGGTGACTGGTTGTAGTAATAAAAGTCTGCTCTGGAACAGAAACCAGACACAGTTTCCTCATATAACCTATTCCTGTCAGGGTGAAGAACACACTCCAAATATTCCTAAGAGAGATGCAGGCAACTGGCTCAGACAATGGACCCTACTTCTGTCTCTTTGCACTGCATGAAAAGGACTTTTCCTCCACAGATATATAGGGACTTTCCTAGTATTCACAGGGTTGCATGAAGCCTCCATCATCAGAACTGTAGTGTTCACCCCAACTCTTTCATTTAAAGGGCATGCCACTGAAGGTAGGGACAGAATGAAGGAGGGAAATAGCCTGGCACAAACTGGGAGGAGGTCGTGGGACCACAGAAGTCAGCCCTTCACTGTGGTCCCCAATTCAAATGCCAATCTGGACAGATATAAGTTGTCTTTCAGCCACACTTGCCTTGTTTCCCTGAGCTGTTCTGAGCTCAACAGATGGTGCAACTAAGGATCCAGGTAGACAAGCATATGAGGAAATATTAATTTCTTGCCTACTTGTGATCATAGATAATTCTGGGTCACATCTTCAAGTTTAGGGACATTAAAATGAGCACGACAGAGTGACAGAAACGTATGCAACCTTGTGTCCCAGATAGCTTGTCTTTTGGGGAGTTATGCTCTGCTTCTCTCTAATATAGAAAAATAAAACTCCATGAGGATCTCTGATGGGCACAAGAGATGACTTCTTAGCTTTGCACTTCACTGAGCATGAGCAACACAGGCAGCATTGCAGCTCCTAACACTATGCTGTTTACTTGTTTTATTATAATCACAGGAATATGTGAAAATCCAACCTTTTGTTGAGCTTGCAATTACACTTTCAAAACCAGCTACTGGTTAGCTACTAATCTATCCATCCACTCATCTGCAGGCAGAACTCTCAGCTGGCTAGAGCTTTGAAGTCCCTCTGATCCATATAACAGTACACCAAGCCAGCAAATGAGAAAAAAAAATGCCTCTAAAAAATGGTTACCTTCTGAATTTGGACCATTTGCTAGTGTGGTGTCAAGTTCCATCTTGGCTCCACATGGCAGGATTGTGCCACAGTACCAGGGGTTGCTACAAGTCAATTTTAAAATGATCAGATCTTCAAGCTGTGTGACATGCCAGCGACCATACCACCATCACTCCTCTGCTCTCCACCTGCAGAGCAGATCTCTGTTATGATGCAACTTTGTTGACCCATGTTGAAGACTTTTATACACCATAGTATGAGGTATGAAGCTCTTAGCATTATTGTCAGGTTTGTACCCCAGCTGTTCCTAAGAAGGATCACTCTTTGACCTCAAGAAATTACATTTAAAGCAAACTGGATCAGGCCCTGAGTTTTTATTCCTTCCTCAGTCTGTTCCACAAATATCAGCCATTGGAGTAGCATGACAGCAGCTGTATGAATAAGAAATTGATAGCACCACAACAAATTGAGGGCAAAAAGGCTATGATCTCTATTTGTCAGGATAGAAGTAAAGGCTTAGTTATTCCCTGCAAACACAGGAAGTAAAGCACAACTAAGATTTTCCTGGTCAGAATATGGAGACAGACTGACACTACAGAAAAAAAAAAAAAAAGAAAAAGGAAATGAGAGAAAGCAAAACAGAATTAGAAAGAAATACTGGTCAACACAAATACTCTTATGCTTTTCCCATGGTAAAAATGCTCATCAGAGAACACTTCTAAAACTTTCTAAACGACTGTGCAGTCTAAATCCATATTTCAGAAGAGACCTAGCTCTGAGAAGCCTATACTAACTATTTTCCTAACTGATTTAGACATCACCTGTGGTGAATACAGAATAGTCACTCTAATAGTTACAGATCCTATAGACTGGCTAAAGCTAGACAGGCTCAGGAGTCAGCTCGCCATCACTGAAGCTGACCTGAGTTCATCATGAGCTGCAATATTCAGAGTGAATAAAGACCTCGCAATCAGCTCAGGCAAAGCTCTGTGCTGCTCTGCTTATGCTGGGGAAAATGACCAACTGCTAGCTCAGATATGTGTTTCCAACATCCCTTTTGAGCAGGACTTCAGCTTGCAAACCTCTCAGATCAGGGAGGGAGGGATTCCTGAAACACAGCCATCTGAGGAGCTGTCTGCACAATGCAGCATATGGCAGGTCAGGTCCTGAAAGCAGCCTGGTCCACTGGTGAACTGCTGCCAGTTGGCTCATAAACCTGGCTTCCCATTGCTTTAGCAATTCAGCGGTTACTTGCTGCTCTGACTCAATTGCCACCAAATCAGGAATCCCTATTGCCCCCCTGTAGTATAGGCAGATGTGACCTTCTGCATCAGGAGGCTCTGTCCATTTGCATTACACCACCACTCTGGTCACTGAATGCGCTGCCTTTTGGGTACTCCTCCTTGGCACAGGGGCAGGTGTGTTTAGTTCCTATAAAAGGTCACATCTCCACTGACTTCATCTAAGCTGTGACTTTTCAGTAGGTCTCAAAGCAGCAAGCCTTCCTGTGCTACTGCAAACTCTGGAGCGGAGCAGACCTGCAACATTGTCCCACAGAGATGCAATTCCAGTTGCATTTGCTGAGCTGTTAAATAATCCATACGTATTCCCCGGCAGCTGGTTTAGGGGAAAGTTACTGCTTTCAAAAGGTTCCTTATTGCCTATGTTTTCTTATGTAGGTACAGATTTTCCAACTTTAGGCCTACTATATGTTCTCCAGTTTCTAAGGAGGTAACATACTTTGTTATCCATTAGGTAACTGCATTGACAAATTTCTTAGTGGTGTTGGTTTAGTGCATTCAGGAAACTCCTTTCCTTTTTTTAAATCAATGTCTTTTCTAGTTTACCTCCATGAAATGCCTTCACTAATTAAATTCACTGCTCTCCCTTGCATCTGCAGCCATGAAATATCTGTAGAATGTGACCACATTCTGTCCTTTACTCCAGGTTTGTTGGCAATTAGTGGAGTGATTCATGTTTATCTGGCTTTTAGCCTATTTCAGAAAATACTAAGACTAATGTATATCAGCCTACGGATCAGGCCACGATCTTGTCTCACCAGCCAAGTCGTCTAAGACTCACCTCTATATCTCTTTCCCACTTTCCCTCTCTTCTTTCTTCCAGACCTCAGTTTTCCCTCCCGAAGAGCCATGTTCAACTACTTCTCAAGTTAAGCTTTCTATAACTTTTTGAGTTCAGCTGGTTCTCTCCTGAAACTGTTGCTAGGCAAAGAAGGAAAAGGAGGAAGGTGTCTTGGCAGAAAACTCCACATATCTGAGTTATGTGGATTAGGAAGAAACTGATGCCTCGCATTCAACATCTGCAAAGGGTGAAACGAGGTGAATATGAGATATGTAATCCTTGTAATTCCTTTTGAAGGGTTTACTGTGTGGATCTGCTGTTCAATTACCTATAGGCCAGCAAGAAGATTATAAAGGGAAAGAATTTCCTCTGTGACATACAAAGGGACTTAAATCTGAAGTGCAAGTGAGAAGATTTTGCAGGCTGAGCACTATGTCTTTTCTTAAAGGAGGAAAGATGGACTTTTCCCCTATAGATCCGCAGGTTTTATTTTAATTCAGTCCCCTACATTTTTAAAGTCTTATATGAAGTGGGAAGTGGCCATCTCACTCCTACCCTATCTCCTCTTTCATGTGAATCATGCAGCATAAAGTTTTGTACATCCACTGCAAAGACAGATGTGTTATTATCATTTGCTCAGGGCTTGATCTCAGGAAAGGCTGGGATGGAATAGGAGAGCAAATTTTTTTTCTCATTCTTAGGGATTACCACCATCCCAGAGGAATATTGTGATCTCCCATCAGAGCAGGAGAAGATTCAAATTTTGGTAGATCCAAAGCTTGGGCATAAAATCAAAATCTTGGTCCCTTTATGGCACATAAACATAAAGCTTTCCTGCTTCATGTAGGAAGTACACTAGTTGTGACACCCGTAAATGGATAACTAGGACCACCAACCTGCCCCTTCCACAAACAACAATTATTCTGGCGGTGCAAGACCTCACTAAGTCTCTGGGAGTGTCCTCCCTCTCCTCCCTGCAGTCGCAGGGGTAGCAGGGAACATGTGCACATGTGAGCACTGGAATGGACTACAACAGCTGTCTGCTTTCATACCTTAATTTAGTACTTCCAGAGTAAAATTCATCCTTGTGGAGTAAACGAGAGGAGGATCTCAGCTTAGCTATAATAAGACCTTACCCGTAAGCAAGTTGTTTTTATCCAGAGTAGTAATAGGTAATCATGCCTGTGTGTCACAAGCCCTTGTAGTGTGGTGACTTGCTGTAATAGGGACAACATGTTTGCCTTTGTGGCAGAACCATATTTTTACTTTTTACACTCATACTACTGCAGCAGCCAAGGGAGCCAAGCTGTGGGACAAGACTCTAGTGACCCCCTAAATACAATTTAATGCTGAGATTATAAGCAGTATTCCCTGGTCTTCAGAGAGCTCTTTGCCCTTCCCAGAGTCCAAAGGCATTAGCCTGGACTTCCAGAGCAGCGTCCACAGCTGCGCTGCACACCGGCACTGGGAGGAGGAGGGCAGTGCTCCAGCCCTGTCTCTTCAGCTGACTCCAGCTCCTTTACACTCGTCTGCCTCTGGGTTTGTTTTAATAACTCAGATGTCTGAGCATCATTAAAATGGCTCTGACTGGAGCCTGTGATAAGATAGCAATCAGCATATGAACCAAAGTGACTCACTCCACAAATAATATTTGCCTGTACTGTTATGAGAATAATGAAGCCGCTACTGTAAGGCTCCCAGGAGCCAGGTGACAAGGAAAGAGTGGAGGAAGAGGAATTGATTGTGAGTCTTCCTAGAAAGGGGGATGGAAAGGGCCTTTGTAGGACTGCTAGCTTAATGTAGTAGCTTTCCTCTTGGGCAGTTTTGGATACTGATACACATTGCATGCTTCAAGCAAATGTTGCATGGGTTACAATTCCCCCAAAAGGAAAGTCAAAACCAGCATATGTTGGCACTGGCAGTGGGTGTGTCTGAGTTTTGTTGAAGCTTCTGATGCACACAAACATGCAAGGTGAATCACCATATTGTATATTATATTCTTAGAAGAGGCTGAATCTTGGCATAGCAGAGGGTCTGCATTTTGGAAGACAAAATGCAGAGAGCGCATGGCTCCAGTTTAAGGATGTTTCTTTAACAAGACAAAAAACTTTCTTATTCACAAATTCTCCAGCATTCTTAACTTTCTGTATTTCCAAATAACATGGCACATGGTGCTCACAGTTACTATGGGACTAATTGTAGCTTGCTTTGAACTGAAAATACTGCTGTTGACCCAGGGCACAATTCAACTGCATGGGAGCTGAGGGCAGGTCATATCAGCATATGCCTATGCAGAGCAGGGCTGAAATGCCAGGGCCAAGCTGGCCCAGCATTTGCCTGTACTGATTCTGGCTCTACAGGCTGCTCCTTTTCATGAATTCTAAATGTAAATGTAAGAAATGAGATCAAATAGCAGAGGCTTGCATTCCTGCTCTGCCTGCGAAGGGATGTCTCAGAACATCTTCATCTGAACTATGCAGATATAATTAGTCAATCAGTGATAGGAAGTGAAATCTTCCTTGTTAATAACCTGCAATGTTCCAGCGGAAGCTCTCTCAGGCTCCTAAGAAGCCACTTCTTCTAATCTTGCCACAAACTGCGATGAAAGTAGGGGTGTTTCCTTCCTTCTGACAGTCACCTACCTCCTCCCAGCATACTGTTAATGGATCCTTATCAATTTCTTAGGAGTTTCATAGGCAGAGTTCAGAAAAATATTATCCTGACAGAATTTCCCAACAGAAAACCCAATTTTTGTTTGTATAGATTTTTTTTACATATTCCTCCCCCATCCCTCTCAGCCTCCAACCCCACCATGATGATTACTGTTTTTAAATTTCTCTGCAGACAAGTATTTGAATGTGTGGACGTTTCCTGACAACCTCCAGTGCTGATGCTGCTGAGTCTGTGCCTGCTGATCCTGGTCTTTTTAGTATTTTGGGTGGGGTCCTCAGCCCTCTCTGGCTCCTTTGTCTTTTCTTAGAATCACGGTGCCAGGGGCACTGATGCTGCATGGTTCTTGCTTTTAACTGAGAGAGACAGTTACCTTTTGCACATTTCTGCCTCCAAGAGATAATTGATCTCAGCTACATACCTTCTTTTGTTCTCTTTCTTTCCCTACCAAAAATTGTAGTCCCTCTCTCTGTGCCTGCCCTCCCTCTCTCCCTGCTCTTGCCACTGGCTTCAGTTCATTCTGTCTCCTTGCTCCTTCTTACTTAGGAAAGGAGCTGCAGCAATAGCATCAAAAATATTCCACAGATACTCTAGGAGTAGCCTCATGTGTAAGCAACTGAGCTGCAGCTCAGGATATGTAGAGCCAGTTCCCTTTTCTGTGTGTGACCTTGGATAAATTAATTCTGCCCAGATCTAAAAAGGAAGCTAAGCACTTAAAGCGGGACATAGGAAGATTCTGCAATGCTCAAAACTGCCACTCGTCCAATGCTTCATGTTGAGAGGTTCCTCATTTTTCAATATTTAAATCCCCTTCTCACTCCAAGTCCTGCTTCTGACTATGGCCAGAGGTGACATGGTCTTGACAGGGCTTATGCTGATGCCCCACCAGGATCCAAAAGCTTGGCTGTCTTCCGTATGCCTGACCAAAGCAGCTGAATTCAAAGATGCACTGCAAAAAAATTTACCAGAACAGTCTTTGCGAAAGGAAAAGCAATTCACTTCCTTCCAGACGACAGCAGGGAAGCTCTGCGGTGAACACTCACCAGGCAAGGGCAGTCTGTGTGAATGGCGTCAGAGCCACCTCTCCCTAGCTCTAGGGCAATACCCAAAACACAGACCAAGGGAGCGTCTAAGCTCTCTGCAGCCTGTTTATCGAAGCTGATCCTTCTGGCATGAATAAATAAAAGATTCACTGGGCCAGAAAAGGAGGTAACGAGGAGGCTGCCTTTCCAGCTCATGGTTTGCATGGGAGGGGAGAATCCTGTGTTTAAGTCCCTCTTCCAAGGACAGTTTCTAAGTTTCTGGTTGTGATAAACCCATGGAACTAGTATGAAGTGCAGCTGGGACAGTCCTCCATAAGTATCCTGACAACTAGGCTATAAGCTCCACAGAGGAGAGGACAATAAAGATGCTTGTTTGTTCTCCATGTTCCTTTATCGGCTGCCTCACTTGGCTCCTTGCTGAGGCTGGCAGTTGTCTTCACTCTCATCCAGTGACTTTGTGCTCCTCTGTGGTGGGTTAACCTTGGCCAGCAGCCAGATGCCCAGCCAGCCGCTCTCTCACTCCTCCTTTCCACAGGCTGCATGAAAATACCTGCTCCACCGTGGTCCTCTCCATGGTTTGCAAGGGAATCTCTGCTCTGGCACCTGGAGCACCAGAGCCTCCAACAGCCCCAGCCTTGTGGAGCCGTTAACACCTTCACATAGAGCTAACAAGCATGGTGTGGGCACAGGTTCTGGGCCCCACACTTTAAAATAGGAATTAAAATTCTCCTCTCTATTTAGTGGTACCACTTTAAATAACTTAGTATTGTGGTTTGACCCGGCAGGCAGCTAAACACCACACAGCCGTTCGCTCACTCCCCTCCCCGCCAGTGGGATGGGGGAGAGAATCAGAAAAAAAAAGTAAAATTCGTGGGTTGAGATAAAGACAGTTTAATAGGACAGAAAAGGAAGGGAAAATAATAGTAATAATAATGATAAAAGAATATACAAAATAAGCGATGCACAATGCAATTGCTCACCACCCGCCGACCGATGCCCAGCCAGTCCCCGAGCAGCGGTCACTGCCCCCCAGCCAGCTCCCCCCCGTTTATATACTGAGCATGACGTTACATGGTATGGAATGTCCCTTTGGCCAGTTGGGGTCAGCTGTCCTGGCTGTGCCCCCTCCCAGCTTCTCGCTGGCAGGGCGTGAGAAGCTGACAAGTCCTTGGCTAGTGTAAGCACTGCTTAGCAACAACTAAAACATCCGTGTGTTATAAACGTTATTCTCATCCTAAATCCAAACCACAGCACTGTACCAGCTACTAGGAAGGAAATTAACTCTATCCAATCTGAAACCAGGACACTTAGTTACTTCATGCAAAGTGTTTTGGTAGGAATTGCCTCCTACTATGTGCATGGATAATATCTAGCTTTGTGAATCTGTGAATTATGTTGGAGTCCTAAACTGCACTGTAATATAAATAGTAAGAATGACTAAGTAAATTCACCTCATTTTCTTCCCCACCTGTTGTTCACAAGCAACTTCAGAGATAAGATCACTGGAGCAAACAAAGAAATGTGCATGCATGTCAGAAGAGCATGACATAGCAATGTATGACATCTGTCCAACTAAAAGCAGCATTTAGTTGAAATTTTGCATACTCTTAGCAAACTGACCAGAGAATGGTGCAGACTAAGGATTATTTACAGAAATTATTCACCTGCAAAGAAACCAAGAAAAAAAAAGTGCTCTCTGTGGGCAGTTCAGGAACAGGGAAAAAAAAATCAAATCCTAGGTGCTGTTCATCTAATGAATTATTCACCATGAATTAACTAAACACCAGTTTGTATTTATACAGCATTGAGTAACACAAAGTGATGTGCAAGCATTATCTTTGTCTACAAATAAGGCTGGATGGGTTAAATTAAATCAGAGCTCAGAGATATGAACAAAATGCATAAGCTGACCCGCATTAAGTTGTAATTGTTTCTAAAAAAATACAATTTTCTTATTTTTCATTTTAAAGCTATACGCTGAATGCTTCTGAAAATTACATCAATATACCGTTTTTCTGCCCATCTCCAGTGCAGATGTAAAGGGAAGTTATTGATGCAGAGTTTCTGCATCCTTTGTAGGCTGTTATTAGAGTTCCCTCTGCTGCTGACTGTGCAGCTCTACTTGTACTGCTCAGGTCCTGGGTACTAACAGAGGGAGGTTCAACAGTATGTATTACTGAAGTGAATAATACCTCAATTACAGACTGCTGGTCTCCAGAGATAGCACAGGAGAGGCAGGAATAAAAATCCTGAGACTCTGCTTCTGGACTTGTGGGTCATAGTTCTGATATTTCAAGTGAGAAAGAAATATGAGTAATGGCACATTATCATTTATCATATTTGCTCGTCTAACAGTCATGTAGTTTTATTCCACAGACTTTGCCCTCAAAAATTCTTTTGCAGCCACTAGACACATTCCTGAAAGTACAGTACGACACTCGCCAGCACCTTGGCAAAGTAGTTATGGTACGCAGCTGCAAGATGAGAACGGCCCTTACACACGCAACCATATTTTGCAATGTATGCCAGAGCCTGTACCTCATTTCTTTTTTAAAGGAGCTAGGAGTTAGAAAATACTAGAAGCAGAACTGTCCTGTCCCTTTTCTTTTAAGCTCTCGGGTGGGGTAGAGGATGCTTCTCAGGTCCATTTCGCTTTTGCTTGGCCTCACTGAATTTTGTAGCAGATCCTGACACTGTCTCAAGGTGGTGACCAACCTCTGCCTCAGCATGCTCATCAGCATGGCATCCACAGTGGAAACAACCAGAGGGACCAGCAGGACATTGGGTTCCTGCGAGCTTGTGTCTCAGCCTGAGGCCAGCAAGCACCTGAGTTCCTGCTCTGCCCAGCACCGTCAGGACTCCATGGCCATGGCCTCTGCCCAAACAAAGAAAGCAAAGCAAACTCTGCCCGCCAGCACTTATAAATGAATTGTGTAAGAGAGGGAAAACAAGAGAAAAGGGAGGTGACTTACTGATGACAAAACAGAAATTGATCCCAGAGTAACACTCTTAAGACCCTCTGTGACATGCTGGCCCCAAAGGAGTCCTTTTAATTTGTGATCAAGATAGAAAGTTCTCCCAGGAAAGAGAATCTGGATGACTGATCCTCCAGGATCAACTCAAATGTTGAGTTATTTCACTTTCACTAGCTTCCAGAAAAAAAAAAAAAGGGGGGGGGGGGGGGGGGTAGAGACATGGCCCTGAAAGAAACCAACAATATTTTCTTGAGAGATTTCATGGGAAAAAAATGCCCTTCCTACTTCCATGCAGTCCCAGCTACATAAAATTCAGCCAGTTCCTGAATGCAGGGAAATACTTTCCAACCCAACTGTCTGTCACTCCTCCTCACTCTTCAGCATTTTCTTGGTCTCATCCTTAGTTGTCCCTGAGATGTTACATTTGTTTTATTTTTATAATCGCTAAATTCTACCCACAGTCTCAGAGTATAAGAAGTCCTTGATTGCACCTGAGTGCAAATGAGGCATGGGCACAGATTGAGCCTATCCCAGGAGAAAAAGGATGAAATGGGAACAGGGATTCAGAGCTGAAAGTCTCAGCTGCCACAAGCCTTGAGGCACCGTATTGAGACTCTGGAGAGCATAAGCCAGCTTCTGGTTTTTGCTTGGTGTGCAACTGAATGGAGGATCAGAGGATGGTGTCCACTTGAACAAACACAGGCCTCTGCGGCTGAGCTAACAACCAGACATAGGTGCTCCCAGAGTGCCATCCTTCTCAGCCTAAAGAAGGAATATGAAATAAATCAGGTGAAGCAGGCCTAAAGGTGTCTAGTTCTTCGCATTGAAACTATAACACAGCAACTCATGCAGATGTAGGTTTCTACACAGCAGAGGCACCTAGAACTGGTATGCAAAATCCAGCACCTAGGCTGTCATGGCACCAGAGCTAGGCATCCATCCTCATTATGCACTGGTACCAGGTGGTACAAATACTACCCCCTCTCCATTCCGGGGGACTTGCTGCTCAGTGAGACTGTGGAGGTGTTCCCAGATGGTGACCCATCTGGAAGAAGGTGGGATAAAGCATGTGGCATTGCCCTGAACTGGGGGGGAGGGGGGAGGCATAGGAAGCACCTTAAGCACCTGCTTTGAAGTAAGTGACCCGAGTTTGGTCCTGGGGGATTCACTCAGATTATACAGGAAGCCCCTGGCAGAGACAGATGAAAACTCCTCCAGTCCCACAGAATAATCATCTCCCATTAGTCAACATGAGAAAAACTACTTCTTTCCTGCCATTGTTTAGTGTAGACACTGAACATTTTAGGATAAAGTTTTTTTAATATGTTCAGTACTCAGTACCGGTAAACAGAGGAAGAAGAGTAAATTCCAGGCAGGGTCAGTTGGTGCTTTGGTAGTAAGTAATTGTAGAAATGAACCAAAATAAGCATCTAAACCTGCATACCACAGAAATGTTTGAAAGGTGGATCTGTATCTTGTCATTTGAATATCAGATGACAACATGGATATCTAAAGGGTTACTGGTAGCATCCACCGGAGATAGTCCATGGCAAAAAACAAAGACTGACAGCCCATTCGCATTATGAGTTTCATTGAGTTAATCGGATTCCTTACAATGAGACAAATGCTAGTGCATCCACAAAGAGGAACATTGCTGTCCTGCAGGCAGCTTTAAGGAGGATTTGGTTATGTGTTTCAATGAGACATTTGAAATTGCACTCATCGGTTTTCAGAAATCTTACTCATTTAAATTGTCACAGCTCAGTAGCCCTGGGATTTAAGAGGAGAAAAGGGTAAGACTCATCAGCAAAAACTCCTTACTAATTTATCAGAGAGCAGAAAGAGAGCAAATTTTTAGTGAAAGAAATAAAAAAGAGGAACCTGACTGTTTTTTCTGTCTTAGCTACTGGATGCCAAGCAAAAAGACACATCAATGTGGCTGCTGCTAACCTTGGCAGGCTGACAGAAAGAAGCCAGATTATCTGCTGTTGACTTTTTGTGTTGGTGAAATCAGGGGAAGACAGGGTTATGTAAAGTGGAAAAGGGTAGCTTGAAGGAGAGTCAAACTGTCTTTAATCCAGGTTGTTCTGGACAGCTGTAGCCCAGCTCCTGCACTGGAGCTCTTCTGAAGGGTGAATGATGGTTTGGGAGCAAATCTCTCTAAACAGCCTACTGTATAGATATTTTTTTCTTGTCTCTGTGGCTTCAGCCCTGTGTTAAGAGACAAACTCAGTCGTGTGGACATTGCTGTCTCTGGCAGGCAAGCAATTGTACATCTCCCCAGCTCTCTGTAGATGGGGTCTCCCTCCTGCACTAGCTGTCAGCCCTTTCTCAGGCAGCTACACCCCACCTTGTCCCTCCTGCACTTGAATCTGAGAGACCTTCTCACATTCTTTTTTCCAGACGCATGGGTCTGGTAAACATCACTAGCACAGCCCAACCCCAGGCTCTGCTATTTGAACGTGCTTCTCAAGTGATAAGACTCAAATTATAGTCTTAGGAGAAACTTCAGGAGTATGTCAACTTGGGAATAATTTTCTTCTTACTTTCCTTTGTCTGTAAGGTTATGGGAGGTGACAAAAACCAGCAGTCTCTTCTCTGGATGGAAGGCAGGAGAGAAGAGAGGTGAGATGAATGAGAAAAAAAATTCTCTGCTGCAAGTGTCTTAAGAATTCAGCAGGCGAAGAACAACCCTATAGTGCACCATGTGAGATCACCTGTGCCCAAACCTCTGGGACATATCACAAGTACATATGAAAAGAGGAAAGGATCTTTCCCAGACTCAGGGAATTGCCATTGCATCACTGACCACGATCATAAAGGATAGAGAAATATTGGGCAGTGAATGAAAGCTAACAGAGCCATCTCTGTCTAGTTTCCAGTAGGCAAGAGTTAGCTACTACCTGGAAACAGGCACCTTTTTGACAGCATAAGGAGAAAATAGGCAGAAGGCGAGTTAGCCCTGCCAGAGCAGGCTGTAGAGAGCAGACTAGCAGGTGTCAGGGAAGGAACTGGTACTGCTGCAGCCCTGCTACACCAGTCCTGCAGATAAACAGGAGCTGTCTTCTGGTTTTCTCAGAAGATACAATCTAACACATTGTAAAAGCACTAAATGTGCTTACAAGGAGGAAGGTTGGGAGCAGAATGCAAATGCCTAATACCAGTGAGACGGGTGAGTATCAAGCTGCAGGAGTGCCCCTGCACAGCAGCACAGCTCCTGGTCAGCACCCACCCCATGAGCACTGGCAGAAATTACCCCTAGCCATGCTGCTGGGAAGGAATGCCGAGGAAGGGATCCGTATGAATAGGAGAGCACCTTCTATTCCTGTTATTCATATTCTCATTCCTCTGGATCTGGTGTGCTGCTATCGGAACCCATAAATGGGACCCAATGGTGAGCCACCTCCAGGTTCCTGCCCTTCACACTTCTGCCAGTCCCACAGACCATGAGAAATCACAGCCATGTCCAAAGAGGGTGGTTCTTTAATTCCAGATTGAAAAGGTTGCAGTTTTTTGGTGCTCCGAAAGCCTCTGATTTAGTTTCCAGTCACTAGCATTTTTAGGAATGAAAAACAAGTTATGGAGTCTCTGCCTGCTTCACAGGCTTTGTACTCTGCTGCTCACTGGTTTACATGCTATTGCCCATCCCCCAAACATGTTACCTCGCAGGTAGACTGACTGTCTAGACTGAGCATGACCAACATAATCTGTGAGAATGGTTTCATGCTGGCACAGTCTTAACCATAAAGATGTTTAAAATTCATATAAGCCTTTACAGCTTTGCCAGAAAGAAACGAGGCAAAATATCTACAGGGATAATCACCAGTGAAATCACCAAGCAGGTATTAGTAAGAATGTATAAGGGACTAAAAAAGGTGGAAGATACGGGGAGGAAACAGGGCATGTCTCCAAGTCTTGGGAAATACCTGTCCCTGTAGTGTTCTTTTGCAGCTTTTCTCGGCTGCAAGCAGTAAGACTTTCCTTCTGTGTCACTTGCCTGTTAAGCAAGGAGCTAATACCCTTCATAAATGAATAGAAAAATAAGGAAAGAAAAAGCAAGGCCACCTACATTCATGACTAAACCTTCTTATTTAAATTCAAACTCCTCTTCCCTTTGTGTGAAGTGAAAAATCAGCGGTCCTGATTCGTGACTTCATTACCTCGGACGTGTGGCGGTGGCTGTGCTCCACAACATGAAGGCAGGTGACAATTGCCTTGCTCTGAGCCAGGCTGATTAGGGTATTCATTTCCCTGGCTATTTCTAACCAGCCCTGCAGTCTGGGTAGCGTTACTGCAACACCGGTAACGTCAGTGAGTCTGATTCTCTGCTGTGTAGTCCAAGGCATATATATCAGTATCAGGAGTGGAGTTCAGTCTTTGAGATGTTGAGGGAGATAGATTGGTGGAGCCACACCTTACCATCCCTGAGGCAAAGGCAGCAGATGGAGGCTCCGCGAGAAGCAGAGGATCCCCTGCCCGCTTGCCACCAGGCAGAAGGAGGGGACCTAAGCGACGGGGGGGAATGGAAACAGGTCTCTGCTCAGGGTGCCAGGCGAACCCCCGCCCAGCCTCCCTCACCTTCCCGGTTGCCCTTACAGAACAGATATGGGGCCCTGGAACTTGAGGGCCAGGCAAATGAGGATGTAGAGGAAGGTCCATCCAGGATGTTGCCTAGGGTGAGGCAGTCAGCCCCACGCATTATGACTGCCTCTGCTAAGAAAAAAAGGAGGGTAATTGTCATAGGCGATTCCCTTCTGAGGGGAACAGAGGGCCCGATATGCCGACCGGACCCGTCCCACAGGGAAGTCTGCTGCCTCCCTGGGGCCCGGGTCAGAGACATCACTAGGAAACTCCCTGGTCTGGTACGGCCTTCCGACTACTACCCGCTGTTGGTTATACAGGCTGGCAGTGATGAGGTTGCAGAGAGAAGTCCTGCAGCGATCAAAAGGGACTTCAGGGCACTGGGGTGACTGGTTGCAGGATCAGGAGCACAAGTAGTGTTTTCCTCTATCCCTACAGTGGCAGGGAAAGATACTGAAAGGAGCAGGAAAACACACCTGATCAACACATGGCTCAGGGGCTGGTGCCGTCGGCGGAATTTTGGCTTTTTTTGATCACGGGGAGGTTTACATGGCACCGGGCCTGCTGGCAACAGATGGAGTTCAGCTATCTCACAGGGGGAAAAGGATCATTGCTCATGAATTGACAGGGCTCTTTGAGAGGGCTTTAAACTAGGTTCGAAGGGGGAAGGGGATAAAACCAGGCTCACTAGAGATGAGCCTAGGGGTGGCATGCCAATGCTGGGGGCGAAATCGATAGCCCAGCTCAAGTGCATCTACACCAATGCACGCAGCATGGGCGGCAAACAGGAGGAGCTGGAAGCCATTGTGCAGCGGGAGAGATATGACTTAGTCGCCATCACAGAAACATGGTGGGGTGACTCTCACGATTGGAGTGCTGCAATGGATGGCTATAGACTCTTCAGAAGGGACAGGCGAGGAAGGAGAGGTGGTGGGGTGGCCCTGTATGTTAGGGAGTGTTTCGATTGTCTAGAGCTCAACGATTGTGATGATGATACAGTTGAGTGTTTATGGGTAAGGACGAGGGGGAAGGCCAACGAGGCAGATATCCTGCTGGGAGTCTGTTATAGACCACCCAACCAGGATGAAGGGGAGGATGAAGCGTTCTACAAGTGGCTGGCAGAAGTCTCTCAATCGCTAGCCCTTGTTCTCGTGGGGGACTTCAACTTCCCGGACGTCTGCTGGAAATACAACACGGCAGAGAGGAAGCAGTCTAGGACGTTCCTGGAGTGTGTGGAAGACAACTTCCTGACACAGCTGGTAAGTGACCCTACCAGGGGAGGTGCCTCACTCGACCTGCTGTTTACAAACAGAGAAGGACTGGTTGGAGATGTGGTGGTCGGAGGCTGCCTTGGGCTTAGCGACCATGAAATGGTAGAATTCTCCATTCTTGGTGAAGTAAGGAGGGGGGCCAGCAAAACCGCAACCATGGACTTCCGGAGGGCGGACTTTGGCCTGTTCAGGACGTTGGTTGAGAGAGTCCCTTGGGAGACAGTCCTGAAGGGCAAAGGGGTCCAGGACGGCTGGACGATCTTCAAGGAGGAAGTCTTAAAGGCGCAGGAGCAGGCTGTCCCCGTATGCCATAAGAAGAATGGGCGGGGAAGACGACTGGCCTGGCTGAACGGGGAGCTTTTGCTGGGACTCAGGAAAAAAAGGAGAGTTTACCGCTTGTGGAAGAAGGGGCAGGCGACTCAAGAAGAGTACAGGGATCTCGTTAGGTCGTGCAGAGAAGAAATGAGAAAGGCAAAAGCCCAGCTAGAACGCAATCTGGCCGCTGTCGTTAAAGACAACAAAAAAAGTTTTTACAGATATATTAATGACAAGAAGAGAGCCAAGGAGAATCTCCATCCTTTATTGGATGCAGGGGGGAACATTGTCACCGAGGATGAGGAAAAGGCTGAGGTACTCAATGCCTTCTTTGCCTTGGTCTTTAACAGGCAGACCAGTTATCCTCAGGGTACTCGGCCCCCCGAGCTGGAAGACAGGGACGGCGAGCAGGATGAACCCCCCATAATCCAAGAGAAAGCAGTCAACGACCTGCTACGCCACCTGGACGCTCACAAGTCTATGGGGCCAGATGGGATCCACCCGAGAGTGCTGAGGGAGCTGGCAGAGGTGCTCGCCAAGCTACTCTCCATCATTTATCAGCAGTCCTGGTTAATGGGGGAGGTCCCGGATGACTGGAGGCTTGCCAATGTGACGCCCATCTACAAGAAGGGCCGGAAGGAGGATCCGGGGAACTACAGGCCTGTCAGCCTGACCTCGGTGCCGGGGAAGATTATGGAGTGGTTCATCTTGAGGGCGCTCACAAGGCATGAGTGGGACAACCAGGGGATCCAGCCTAGCCAGCACGGATTCATGAGAGGCAGGTCCTGCTTGACCAACCTGATCTCCTTCTATGACCAGGTGACCTGCCTAGTGGATGAGGGAAAGGCTGTGGATGTGGTCTACCTGGACTTCAGTAAAGCCTTTGACACTGTCTCCCACAGCATTCTCCTCGAGAAGCTGGCGGCTCACGGCTTAGACAGGTGTACTCTGCGCTGGGTAAAAAACTGGCTGGACGGCCGGGCCCAGAGAGTTGTGGTGAATGGAGCTAAATCCGGTTGGCGGCTGGTCACGAGCGGTGTTCCCCAGGGCTCAGTACCGGGGCCGGTCTTGTTCAATATCTTTATTGATGATCTGGATGAGGGGATCAAGTGCACCCTCAGTAAGTTTGCAGGCAACACCAAGTTGGGCGGGAGTGTTGATCTGCTCGAGGGTAGGAAGGCTCTGCAGAGGGACCTGGACAGGCTGGATCGATGGGCCCAGGCCAACTGTATGAGGTTCAACAAGGCCAAGTGGTGGGTCCTGCACTTGGATCACAACAACCCCATGCAGCGCTACAGGCTTGGGGAAGAGTGGCTGGAGAGCTGCCCAGCAGAGAAGGACCTGGGGGTGCTGGTTGACAGCCGGCTGAACATGAGCCGGCAGTGTGCCCAGGCGGCCAAGAAGGCCAATGGCATCCTGGCCTGTATCAGAAATAGTGTGGCCAGCAGGAGTAGGGAAGTGATCGTGCCCCTGTACTCGGCACTGGTGAGGCCGCACCTCAAATACTGTGTTCAGTTTTGGGCCCCTCACTACAAGAAGGATGTTGAGGTGCTGGAGCGTGTCCAGAGAAGGGCAACAAGGCTGGTGAGGGGTCTGGAGAACAAGTCTTATGAGGAGCAGCTGAGGGAACTGGGGTTGTTTAGCCTGGAGAAAAGGAGGCTGAGGGGAGACCTCATCGCTCTCTACAACTACCTGAAAGGAGGTTGTAGTGAGGTGGGTGTCGGTCTCTTCTCCCAAGTAACAAGCGATAGGACGAAAGGAAATGGCCTCAAGTTGCGCCGGGGGAGATTTAGATTGGACATGAGGAAAAATTTTTTTACCGAAAGAGTGGTTAAACATTGGAAGAGGCTGCCCAGGGAAGTGGTGGAGTCCCCATCCCTGGAAGTATTTAAAAGACGAGTAAATGTGGCACTTAGGGACATGGTTTAGTGGGCATGGTGGTGTTGGGTCGACGGTTGGACTCGATGATCTTAGAGGTCTCTTCCAACCTTAATGATTCTATGATTCTATGTTACTGAAGGTGTACAATGCAGTAAAATACATGATGGTTCACCGGTTTACAGCTGCAGTAACGTATTAGTGTAACAGACTCCAGGTATTCTTTAGCGATCTTTAAGTCTTTCTGATGCTACTGAATGTGGCAGGTAAAATAATGTGCCAATATATTGTTTTTGTGTAACATGCAGAAGTTTACCCTCACCACCCCCATTACATTTGATGGCAAACTATTTACTGGTCTTTTACTTACTTCTGATTTTTTCGTGAGCATGAATAACTGAAATTTTACAAAGTTTAGCATGAATTACTATTACTATTATTACAAATTGCTGGCAGTATTTTAACTCATAACTGAGAATTAGTATTTAGTTTGGAATGCAGGACTTGAAAGTTGAATTGTCTGGGTTATTGCAAATTGCCTGCATTGTCTTTGAGCACCTCATTTCCCCAGCTGTAAAATGGAGAGCTGCCTTATCTCACACAGAGATTTTGAAGCTAAATACTCAGTAAAGATTGTGAGGTGTTCTCAAAGACTCCAGAACTAGGGTCTGTATAATTAACTAAACCAGATAGATGAGTGCCTCACTGGCTGCAGCTTGTTTGCATAAATTATTCAGGGAATACTTTATGAAAAACTAATACAATCCGGATTGTTTCATGAACAATTCATGCACAGGAAAAAGAGGTTAAATTAAACAGTTTATTCATATGTAATAACTGATTCGGAAAGCTTTAGTAACTTTTATGAGCCTTCACCAATGAAGAAATCAGGGGTGAAAGAAGGTGCTGAGAGCCGCAACAGGAATTGACACCAGAGACAATAAGAGAATTGAGAAACCCCCAGCTTGCAGGTCAGCAGACAGATCATCTGGATATCTGGGTTCTGTTTTTGAGCCTCCAACTTTTGATTTATAAAATAACTCAAAGTTTTTCCAGAAGTATCAAATCTGCAAAATGAAACCTCCCCAACCTTTCCCCAATCATACCTCTGACTCACAAGTATCACAACAATAGCTCTTCTGAAAGACAGTTATAAACATTTGCCCTGGCCATGCTAGGAAATGAGCTTCTCTGCTAACATTGGCAGTCCCAGGGTTTGGCTGCCTGAATGGTGCCTGACAGTGTGCAAGTTCATAATCGTGAGCTTAGGAGTTTGTTTATTAATTTTATTAGCTTCCGGCTCCCAAAAGAACACCATGAAGTTTTCTGAAAAAAAGCCAAGGTCATTATAGTGGCTCAGTAATGCAAGCAAGGTAGGGAAACTTAAAAGATACTGTATTCTGTGTGTTACTGTGGACCAGCTCTAACCAAAACTGAGATGAGCTCTGGTTCTGCCATTTGGAAAGCAAACTCAGCCTCTGAGTTTATGCTGAAGTAATGCTTTCCGAGCACCTCTCTAACCTTCTACAGATGTTTCCACAGACCATGGAAATGTTTCTATTCAGATGAGATTCTATAAGATCATTTCTTTTTATGCAGCATACGTTGTTTAACAGTCCTTTCTGCTGTTTCTTTTCAAAGTCACTTCTGTTCTCCCTGTCCTCATAAACAATTTTCTCAGTGTCCTCTCATCAGACCTAATCTCCTATAAGCAGATTGTTCTTCCTCTCAAATTCACAGTTATTGATGGGCACGCATCTACCACTTCCCAAGCAAGACACTCGGGGACCAACTTTCATTTACAGAAGGGCTTCTTTTTATCCTGCTCTGATAAGCAAAAAAGGACAGGTGTTTCTATCTGTTTCAGGGTAAGGAGACATTATTGGCAGTAAGATGCAGGTTCTCAGTTGAAATGAAATGGACCCTGTTAGATTATTTTCACTACAAGATTGCGTAGGGGCCTCAATCAGAGACTGCAGCAGCGTTCACACAGGTAATGAAAAGATTTTACAAGTGTATGGTCTTGTAATTAGACTCTCATGACTGGATGTTTATGTCTGCACTGAATCCCAGTGAAGTGAGGTAAAAACACATGCCCACCCAGCTCCAGTGATTAAACCAAAGTTGAAGTTGAGAATGAGTTAAAAATGTCATTTGAAAGAATAAATGGGCACGGAGGATCTGGGAAAGAAATACCACAGCATCAGGAGAAGAATATTTTCAGGTTGTATTCAGATCTGAACATTACAGTCTAAATTGAGTAAAAATTTCTGATAGCCCTCCATATTAGCCAAGCAAATATTTTTTTAAGTTATATAAGAAAATAGGATTTATTTGACTAGGCTATTGAAGTATAGAGGGGATTTATGAATTAAATATTATTTTTAATAATATCAATATTTCAAGAAAGGCAAGGAAACCATCAGCAGGAATCAGTATGTTTGTCAGACATTGAGTTAGAAACATAAAGGCCTCCACTGAAGGAATAGCTAACATTTGCTAATTTGTCTTTAATTACTGCTGCTGAAATATCTTTTTCTTTTGGCCTTGATGTCTTGCAGTCATGTTTAAATAGGGCTTTGACAATGCAAAATCTTCTGCGGCGATTAAAAAAAATCCCCTCATTCAATAAAATGCTGCAGTAAAAGATCACCTTTTCTGCCAATTTCAGAAAGCTGTATAGGTCCTTTTGTGAAAATATCTCAGCACCTGAAGGTTTTCGGTGCATTATCCCCATAATTTCTTTGAAAGTCAGGAAAGCACTGTAATTTCCATTTCACAGGTGAAGACAGAGAAGTGAAAACAGGACTCATGGCCATCTGGTCTCTCCCTCACATGAAATGAGATACAGCAAAGGCAGATTACCAGACCTGAGAATTAAAAAAGAGCTGCCTAGAGTGAAGGCCAGACGTAGACCAGATGCAGTCAGTGCAAGTGAAGAGATCTAGAGAACTTCCTTTGGGAACAAAATCAGATATTTAGGTGATGAATTCAAACAAGTGACACAAAACACCGTACACCAGCTTAACCCTGGAAATACCTACTCAACATCCACTTTCAGGACTACAAAAAGTATCTCTAGAGTGCCTAATGCATTGAGAAAGAAATTCAGAGCAGAAAACAACCACACCTCTGTATCTGTACCCTGTATCCACCTACAGACCAGTTACAAGAGCAAGCCCTGGGAAGCAGGGTATGTGTGGGATCAGATCCCACGAAGGTAAGAAATCCAGGTGTCCCACGCTTTGCCAGCACCTAGGCTGGAGAGCAGAGGCAGCTGTCCAGAAAGGATGGGATTGCTCAGAGGAGGACTTTGGGATCATTCATCCAAAACAATACTCCTCGTGTAGCTTTTCACCCCAGGAAGAGGAAGAAATTCAGACAGGCTTTGTGCCCAGCGTTTCATACTGACTACTGAGTGCAGATTAGGAGCTACCTGACTCTCCTCAGAGAATGTCTATGCACGTAAATGCCCCTCATCTTCTTCAAATTTTCAGGATCTTGCCCAGGATTATAAAGGAGGTTCGTAAAAGAGCATAGGTTGGAAGTGGAGTTATCCAAGCCCCAAATCACCCTCCTTCATATATAAGACCTGCCTTTTCCTACATATATAAACAGGTTCCAAATGTCAGACACATAGCAGGTTTGGGCTAAAGTATTTCTAAGCTAGATAGGGACTTATCTAGTTCACATCAATTTTAATGGAAATCATGTGCCTGAATACACCAGGACTTCGGAAAGTTTTGCCCTGATTTTTCCCTAGTGTTAGACTAGCCATTCTTAACTGAGGATGGAAAAAAACAAAATGAGCAAACTATTCTAACCTGGAGTCCTTGATCTGATATATATACATGAAGATCTCATACATCCTTCTTCCTCCGTGACATATTTCTTCTTCTCTCCCCCCTCCCCCTTTTTAAATATACCTACTTTGTTCATATTCTGGGCCAGCTGGTGGACTTTTAACGCAATAAGAATGAGAAATCTGATAATGCCTTGAGTGATTGATTTTTTGCTGAAATGGAAGTGGATTTGTTAGTGGAACTTGAGATCAATATTGTATTTATTTATTCATTTCTGTCTTTGGTTGAGTGTAATCTTATAGTCCTTGGCACTTAGACATAGACCATTTGTTAAGAAGGCTGTTGAAGATGTTACAGTGGGATTTATTATGCACTTTTACAGATTTATTTCCTGTTAGATAATTTCATGGATGTTTCATGTACTGCATATTGGATAATAATATAAAAGGACACCATGCTTGTAAAATTGAACGGAGTCTTTATTAGTAGAATAATTTACAGAGACATTGCAGCTGCAGTTGGCAATCTCACCCTGAATATCCTCACTGACTTCCCAACACCTTTTCAAAATTGTCCTCCTGGCTCTTTCCTCCACGTTTCATGCATTGCCCACTCACCTCTTCCTCCTTTATGTACTAATCATTGGTTTCCTGGGGACAAGAGAAACCACTGCTTACATCAGTGGTCCAAGGCTATGAGTGATGTGGACTGATAACAAATAGTAAACGAAAAACAGGGGCAGTGAGGTAATTAAAGGTAGAGGGCCAGATGGAGTCAGTTATAGCTCTCTCTCACCCTGGCACAAATCAAAACATGCACAGAAACAACACAAGCCTATGGCAGAGGAAAAAATACATGCAGGAGCAGCACTCCTTTCAGCTGGACTTACTCCTTCCCCTACTCCCTCTGACCCCTCTCCCCTCCTCTTTTCTGAGGGTATGTGGCAGCTGGGGCTAAGGGCAGCACAGCTGTGTCTGCCAACTCTCTGCTGACAGAATGATGGTAAAAAGGTAAAAGGGTTATATCTAGTCAGTGGAAAGTCACCTTGCTCTGCTCACATGGGAACTTTAGGAGATCTCAGAGGCCCACTGTCTCCTCCTTGTCACCTCATGACTGATTATAAGCCAGAAGCAGCAATGCCAACAGGACTGTATCAGGGTCAGCACCACGGCTGAGAACAAGTCTGGCACATCCTAGAAGTACATTTAGGGCAAAAAGAGTGGATGACTTCAGTACAGGATGAATGCTGTTCTCCATACCCCAAGTGAAAGTAGCAATTTAGAGTCAGTCAAATTGTTTTTCCCCCTGCCTGACACAATTTCAGAAAGAGTAAGAGTATAGGTAAGAGGCTCCCCTTATGGGCTGCTGGCAGTATATTCTTGCTTTGCCACATCTGAATGACTACACGGTGCATGAAGCAGAGGGATCCTGGTGCTGGGAGCCACTGCACTGTGGGGGGATTCTCCCAGCACCCTGCCCTGAGCCTTTCCTGGGTCCCTGGGGCTTTCTTCCAGTGCTATTCACTTGCCAGCACAGGGAGCAGAAATGTCCAAATGACTTGGAGTCGCTGTCCATACTGTATTTATTGCTAAGCATATTGCCAGAGGCTTTGGAGCAAGCCCTAATTAGCTTCAAAATGGAGCCCACTTCTTCTCTTCTAGAACTTCAGTGAAGATTAGAGTCTTAAGCCAGATATGAATGATCACATACTGCCCCCAGGAGCCGTCTGAGCACCATGGCACAGCACACAGGGTGGGCTTCTCAGCAGAGTCCAGGCTGGCAGCCAGATCCTCTACTGACATCAAACTCTTTGGAGTTCAGTGAGTTTTATACCTTAGTGAAGTTCTAAAAGTAGACTTTTAGATAACTGTGGTGTATTGGACTATGCCTGTAAAATTGCAACCCAAATCTGACGCTTCCACATATCAGTATGGCTTGGATTTTTCAATGATGTCTAGTTCATATCACAGAGCATGGAAAGCATGAAACGTGCTTTTACTGAGGGAAGAGCATGGATGGAGAAGGGACATGTGCCTAATGCAGTCTGTAAAGTGCACACTAGGGGAGTGTGGTACATCCAAGGAGCACATTGGTGTTGGAAAGAGCCCACTGGTGTACCCAGACAGTGCCTGTCCACATCCATGCCTCTGCTAGGTCCTCCTTTGTGAAAGTGAGCAAATGGCAAGCTGCCCCCAGCAAGAGGGGCTGGGGCTCACTTGGGAGACCTGCTAGCAGAGGCCCTGAGGACACACAGCTGCAACAAGCAGCTCATGTGAGGGAAACTTGGGTGTTCAAGTGGTTAGATGAGGGAATAGGGTCTGCAGGGAAAATCTTCAGTGACTGGGGGCTTATAAAGGGGGCTTCTAAAAAAGTTGGCGGCAGACTTTTCAGCAGGGCCTGTTGCGACAGGACAAGGGGGAATGGCTTTAAACTAAAGGGAGGTAGATTTAGACTAGATATAAGGAAGGAATTTTTTACGCTGAGGGTGGTGAAACACTGGAGGAGGTTGCCCAGAGAGGTGGTGGATGCCCCATCCCTGGAAATATTCAAGGTCAGGTTGGACGGGGCTCTGAGCAGCCTGATGTAGTTGAAGATGTCCCTGCCCCTGGCAGGGGGGTTGGACTAGATGGCCTTTAGAGATGCCTTCCAACCCAAACTGTTCTATGATTCTATGACTGTGAAGGAGGAGCTGATGGTGACGTCTTAGATCAGTCCTACCACCTGGGCTATTTGCCTCCATTGATACAACCTGCCTCTGGCCTAAATTCTATGTATTTCGGAGCATCAGGAAAAATCCCCTGTCTTCTCCATTCATATCTCCTTCTCCTAGCCGTCTGACCACTGTAGCTGCCAGCACTGTCGCTGAAGGGTCACAGTATTGCTCCATCCTGCACACCCCGACTTCTCCCCAAGCCTTACAGAGCTCCCAGTGTCACTTCATTACAGCTGGCTTCATCCTGGGTGGTGAGGTGCTACTGCTGCTCCCCACAGCAGCAATGTTTGGCAGGATCCAGCCCTGTATTGCTTTCATCAGAGTGCAAATTGCTTTCCACTTTCTCTCAGTAATTCTTCAGACGTTCTCCCCACCCTCCACAGTGTGACTCTTTTCTTTTTCCTGGCACACATACAGCGAGGTAGGCACACAACAGATAAACCAAAAGCTAATAGCAAGGCATGTAAAACACAATAGATGTGCTGGGAATCTATATATCAACACCGATGGGCATCCTTATGTGCGCTGCATAGCTAAGCACCTCTGAAAGAGGCTGGACTGGGACTACATTGCACAGACAATAATGGATTACTAGCTACAACCCCCAAACTAACTAAATAAAGGAGACAGGCTTCTGGGTTTGTTCATTATTCTTATAATCCTAAGTTAACAAAAACTCAGGGCTGTGGTGGGGATAAGACATTCTCCCACTGCCCCCTCCTACCTCCCAGTTACAGTTTTGGATTAGTGCAATGAGCTGCCTAGGGTGGTTTGGCCAGGACCCAGGCTCCAAAGTCACTCATCCCTGACAACTGCTGAAGTCTGAACTGCAGCAGCTGGGAAATCTTGGAGCTGGGCTGGCAGCCTGCCTGGAAAGCAGAGGCAATTTCTATGTCTATATCCCGCTCCTATGAGAGTTGGGGGTTTTGCCTTCTGTCCTCCCTCACTGCCATGTGCCCACAAGCAAGGGAAGCAAGAAGGACTGAGGGAAAAGAATAGGTGAAACAAGTGACTCTGTGGAAAGCCACCATGAGTGGTAAGATATCTGCATCCTACAATGGTGTACAATAGTACATGGACACAGAAAGACACGGACTGAACAGCCCCTCGATATTCAATCAAGAGGAAACTGGGAAACCAAGAAGGAAAAAACCAAGAATCTTACTGGAAAAGCACAGTGTGTGCATGTGTGTGTCTCGGCACTGTATTTGTAGCTAAATGTAAAGTGGCAGCTACTCTTAAAGACAATCCAGATTTTACATTCAGATATTGTTGGAACAGCTACATCACTCAAAGGTATTACCTCTTAAAACCTCACACTTTTCTACAAAGTTGGCAAAGGTTTTTTAATTATATTTCCTCACTACGCTCAGCAACAGAGTTTCCAGGGAAGGGAGCTCCCAAGTCATTCAACATGGTCACTGCCACTTCAGTTTTCAGCTCTTCCCCATTTTGACCAAGACCGGTCTTCCCTCGAGCTCAGACAGTCTGGTTTTTGCCGTGCAGTGGCTTGAAATATACTTTAATGAGGGAAGAGATGATTCTCCTTAATGAGCTGCTGAGTAGCCCTTTCAGAAAGTCCCAGCTTTACAGAGAAAGACAGTGACACCATTGAAAAGGGACTATTACTGGTTTGGTTATTTTCCTTTTATTGTCCAGTTCTGTTACTCTTGATGTGATCTGTCAGTTAATTGGTGTACCAGTAATGAAGAAAGTTCTGTCATACTGAGTGCAGAAAAGTCAGACAGGAAAACAATGCCCATCTTTTCAGACCTATACACGGTGCCCTTTGCATTAAAACAAACAGAAAACGCTTTGAGTGTGGCTTCAAGATAAATGTTAGGACAAACAGACCGGTGATACAGAAGCTGAATATAATGAGCCAGACTGACCTCAGCTCTAACTTCTCTAGTTTTATTGGGAACTACAGGTGCTCTGCACCTCCAACAGTCTCCAATACCTTAATACCTTGAGCACCCAGCATTTTGGTAGATCATGTTAGGAGCTTAAATTAAAGAAGAACGGTAGTGTAAATATATCTCTGTGATAGTGTGGGTACCATAACCATCCTGGAAAAGTTTCTTTTTATAATCTGACAGCATATTGACTGAGTAATTGTGGAGCAGAACTTGTCAACAGGGAAGGGGCTTATCCTAATTACACAGCTTATGTGTTTCTTCTTATAGGCCCATTATTGCCATACTCTTTGACAGGCTCACAATCACAAATTTATTCTACCTTCACAGCAAAACCGCTGTGAAACAAGGATGTCGTATTCTACAAAGGGGCTGAGGCTGGGGTGGAGGCAGGTTCCAGCCTCCCCTGTAGCCCCTGTTTTATCCTTCTCTATCTAAGTGCTGGCACCTGCTAGCCCTTCACAGTACTGGAACTTCACAAAATAGGTTCTTCCCTGAGGGCAAGGGACTAAGGTCTCCCTCTGCCTGCAGATGGGCCAGCACCCATTACAGTCTCCAACACATGGTGAAAGAGAACAGACATTTTGGAAGATAGGTAGGTAGGTCAAACTCAGGACAAAATAGGTCAGCAGGGAACTGAGATACAAGGCAGACTGAGTAACTTATCTGGACGAATCACATGGGAATCCACACTCTACATAGCACAGCAAAACATTGAGGGAAGCTCCTTCCTCGTCTTCTCTCCACTAGTGTGCATATGCATTTCCAGGCAAGGTTTTGCTGTGAGTAGAAATGTTCCAATGGTGATTGGTAACAGCAGTTTTCCACTAAATAACTTTATCATGAAATCCAAGATGGCCAGCCAATGCACTTTCGCCTTTTCTCTGCAGAGGTTATAATACACACAGGTAATGCTAACTCTCCAGGCTTTGTTTTCTCCTCTCCTGCCACATGGCACAGCTTTTATTTGTCATGCCAAGATCTGATATCTCCATGGCACTCTCCAAGCAGCACTTTCCTTCCATAGTAACTGGCGCTGCAGCCAGGCCTTGCTCTGTCATTTCCATTGAGATGTGCACTGAACTGTCCCTCTGGAGGACCACAACCACTCTTTCTGGCTTATATCATGAGGGAAAACATTCCCCTTTTCTTTCCCTTCACGTGCAAATTGGCAGCACTTAAGAAAACCAAAAAAGACAGATTATACCAGTGGAGGGCATCCAGCTTTGAACTCCTGGCTCCCTTTACTGTTTGCAGCAGTCATTGATTAGCTTGGTAGTCTCAGTCACATCACTCCTGGCCATAACATCAAGGACAACACCCTATGGAAGTAGCAGACAGTCACTGCTTCTGAAAATAAGGCCACTCATTTCTTCAGACCCGAGTTTCACCTTCAGATAGTAACACCTACAGGTCACACAAGGGACTAGCAAGACTTCATCAGCACTTGTAACAGCACTTGGAAGAGCCCTGGATGAAAGGGGCTACAGCAGCCATATGCTTATCCAGGAACAAGGACAGTGAGGAAGAGGGGAAGGCAACTCAGAAATTTCTTTTGCTAATATAATGCCAAAACACAAAATAATACCCATGAATGGACTGTACCAGGGGCTTCTATCTGACAAGCCAAATGAAATATGACAAGCTCCGAAGCAGTATGGCAAGCTTTATCAGGGAGGAAATGAGTGGAGTGTGTATCTGGCTGTCACCAGGAGAGGAAGAAGGTGCCAAGCCCATATCTGCTCCCAGCACAAAGAACCGATGAGCTGCCCTGAATGACAATAGCTCTCATCAGAGAAGGATACAAAGTGCCTGAGAAGTGATAAAAAAGCAGCCAAGCTTTTCATTATCCTAAGTGCATCCCCTCGTTATATTTTCTTTTAAAAACATCTTTTGACCAATTTTAATGCAGATGAGAAGTTGCCAGATTGACAGCCCTGGAGACTAAAGACCTTCCTCATTATCTGTAGCCTAGACAAGGGCAATAAAGCATCCCTCAAGCTCTCGCTGCTCTGGCAACGTGCCTTCTGGCCAGCAGGATATGGAGTGGAGGGAAGGGAGCTCTTTCTGAACACACACTCAGCTCTTGACCCCTGCGTGGAGCTACCTGCTAGCTAGCTCGGATTGTAGCCTGTAAGATGTGTGGAACAAGAATGTACGGAGGATAATATTTTAATTTTATATTACAATAATATAAGTCCTCAAGCAACCGGCAGTACGTGGTGGACTGCATTTCACAAACACAGTGCCAAGAGAAGAAGCACTGTATAAGCCGACATCTCTCAATGAGCTGGATTCTTACCATCAGACTAGGAGAAGTTTAGGGGGAAAACCAGATCCCTGCCCTGCCTGGGGTAACATGTTGCCAAGCAGCTGGTGGGTAACATCTTGACCCTGAATGGAGCAGAACCCACCGGCCCCGTGTGCACTCCAGAGGAGGAGCTGACTGTATGCAAGGCAGAGATTTTCCCTTTGCAGAAACAGAGCGGTACCTTTCCTTTGAGGCACTGCCTTACCTTCCTCTAGCCCCTGCTGAGCTTTGAACCCGCATGGAAATGAGAGACAGTTTGCCCATTTTCTTTCAGCGGGGGAATCCAGCAGGAGCTGGGAAGTGGTGCTTGGTACCAAGACACCTCCCATCAGCCCTGATCAGAGAGGTCACACCATTGTGCAAGGCAGAAGCTCCCAGCTCCTGTTGAGATAAGAACCATACTCCCTGTGCAACAGTGCTTCTGTCTCATATCAAGTGCTGAAAAAGACCTTTTTTTTCTTCTTTCTTGCTATTAATATAATAATCAAATTTCCGGTTCAAAGACCTGCATATTCACGTTGGAATAATCAGGGCGCTGAATTCAATGGGCCTTTCTCTGCTAAAAAATTACACTGTTTTTGCAGGACTTACTTGTAGAGAGGAGGGGAAGGAAAGATTGCCTGCATTAGAATCACTAAGCCACAACTTTCTGTGGCAGTAATGTGTATTATTATTCTATCTGTTGCCATAGACATTATTAATGCTATTATAGTAGCAGCTATTATTATAGTTAATATAATAGTATTATAGTAATGCTATTATATAGTATGGTAGTATTATAGTAATAATTAATATTATAGTAGAAGCAATTGCTGCGGTCCTAGTCATCTTTGTTCATCATAGCTGGCTGTATCTGCACCTGTGTATTCAAAGACAATGCCTAGCTCAAAAAGTAAACTGTTTTAAAAATAATAAACAATGGTCGGAGTAGGCTTAAAGTACTGTCTACTTTCTCACAAGATGGTGAATTGAAAAAAGCCTTCAAAATGAGCATGAGGTGGAGACAGTGACGTAAATCAGATCATAAGATGCTGTTTGCATCACTTCCCCTCTAAATGCTGTACAAACACCAGGTCTTGTTGTGTAACTTGCTTCAACATGACTTGGAGACCTTGCTTTTCAGAGAGAGGCCTTGATCTCAATGGAATAGCATGATCCATTCTTCCCCTGTAGGAGTTTTGTCTTGCCTGCTCTGAGCCTCTTATTGTGAGTCCCAGGAGTTTTTGATGCCTGTCTCCAAGAGTGTCAAGTAAAGGGTTAACCTGGAATTTTCTCTGGGAAGAGTTTTTCAACAGGAAGTACAGTTTCCACCAAACTGAATTATTTTCGTGGTCATCATTCTTTTTATGGTCATCTACTACAGGTTTATGAACAAAATATGTTTCCCCAGATCAGGAGATACTTCAGAAGTTTTTCAGTTCAGTGAGTTTACACGAAATGTTTTGTCTGCTTCAATTCAGAGCTAAAGTACATTCTGTCTATCATCCCAGATACCTCTTTGCTTTCTCTCCTTTCCTGGCTCAGCCAGGTGGCAGCTGTAATGTATTTAATGCTGTTCAGCTGAAGGCTCAGGTGCAGATAGCTGAGCAGTTGCAGCTTTCTTCATGCTTACATGTGCAAGGCAGGCTCCTCTACAGTAGGACAATGTTGGAAGCCAGCATTGCTGCAGACCATAATTTAGGTATGCTTATTCTCAAACTCTTTTTTTCCATCCCAAGCATATGAGCAATTACTTTGAAATGTTACAGATTATTTTAAAAGCTAATATTCTGGAGTATGCAGATCTAATATGGTTCATCAAGTCTTATGTATGTAATCTATTGCTGGGTAAGCTGTTTTAACTGCAGCATCCATAGCTAGGAGGTGCTGAGCTCTGCAGCAGTGCTTCCAGGTATGGGAAGGAATAGGCTTGACTTGACCAGCCTTGCCTCTGGCCTGGGGCACCAGAGGAGGCTCCAGTGACTCCAAAAGCTCGCAGATGCTGTTAGGGCAGCAGCCAGGGAGCACTGAGATGCACAGCTCCCCCCACCTGTCACGCTTTCTGACTTTGCACAAATGTACAAGCTACACCTTAAACAGATTGGTGGAGTTTGTTGTTGTTGTTGTTTTTATTTGGCTGGTTAAACATTTTTGGACCCGGTCTGTAATCTGTGAATATTGTGAGAAAGGAAGCATAGCCAAGGTTTAAAAGACTGTAGCAGGAACCAAGGATCCTGCCTGAACTCTGAAGTTTAACTTTGCCACTACTTGAGTCTCTGTACTTTGTGCTTATCACATTTTTCTTTACACCTTCAAAGCTAGCTATCATTTCTTCCATATGCAGAAAAATTGTAATTATTCTCTTTGGGAGAAGACAGATGGGATCTCAACGTTTTTTGGTAGTGTTGGTAGTCCGTTGACTCAGCAAACCAGATTTCACTTCTATTTAAACTGCTTTAAATCTAGTTTTCAAGCAGTATAAATTAGAGCGAGTTGTCTATGTCTGCATCCAGAAGCTACATAATTGCTCTTTATGTTCAGCACAAACCGCTCAGAAAGCGACATTCTGAAGGAAAAGTTTCTCTGACAAATTCTTCTTACACCATCAAGAATTTGTAAAAGGAGTTGCTTTCAAGGTGGTGAATTTTTCTAGGAAAAATAGCTCCTAAGGTTTAGGGTTTTTTTAGGGTGATACCTGATTTTCTTTTTCCTACTCCCTAGTCACAAACTGTTACCAAGTCTTCAAACTTCTGTAAAATGTGTTTTGTCCCCTGGAGGTACAAGGAGCATTTTTGATGGGGGATGGGGGGTGTTTTGGTTTTTAATATCCTGTACTTTTATACAAATCAGGCCTTCCAGCTACCTTTTTTTACAGATAAATGTCTCCTCATTAGTTTTTCAGCCCACGTATGCTTTGTATGCTATGCTATATAGTTGCATTTGATAAGATTGCAAGAAAGATGCTATTTTCTGATATGGAGGTAGTTTATCTCCCTCGCTAGTTGTCATGGCATTTTTAAAAGTTCTAACAAAACATTTGGCTTCCCCATAAGATCTCAGAGGGCTGGGGCAAGATAAAACAGGTTACATTTAATTAACCTGCTAAAATGTTACTGAATTCTATGGGTGTAAATACTGGTACATTACCAGATATTACATAATTCTTTACATAAAGCAAAAATGAAGTATAAAGTCTTCATGGCACCACTAGTATTAACCTAGGATAAGTATATAACTTCTGGTCATTTTGACTGGGTTTCTATGTCTCACCTGGAGACTTTGAGCCTGAAGGCTGCATCCTGAGAGTCAGAATAAGCCCTGGGTTGTACAAATAGATAAAGTTTCGTTAGGGAATGGTTACTTAATTGTCATCCCCGAGGAAGCCTCCTGGGAACCTCTGAAAACTGTAGTCCTTGTTAGCATCTCATTATCCAGCATCTTGCTTTTATTCATTTTGCTTTGCCATGGCTTTAATACAAACCATGACAGGATGCACTTTGGGAGGGCTATTTAAAGCTTGCTAGGGACATACGTCCAGGCACTGAGTCAGATGCTCAGCTGGTACGCTACGGTGTGCCTCCATCAGCATTGGCATGAGCAAGCCCATTCACGCAGAGCAAAGGCATGGTCCTGTAAATGATATAGCAAATCCAGATGTGATTTCTGCCTGTCCTTTGAAATTTTGTGACTATGCTTCCTCTTTTTTTGTCTCTTCTAGTTCTGCTATGTTCTGAGTCATCTCCTTCAGCAGCCTCCCTCGTTCTCATTTATTGACTCCATTTGCTTGTACTCGTGATTTTCCTTTTTAAACCTCTTCTCTAAGCAGCTTGTGCTAATGCACTGTCCAAGCTGCTTTGCTATCTGCCCAATTACACGTGCTTGGTCTTTTGAGATTTATGGCATTTTGTGTGTTTATAATGGCAGATGCCAAGTGAGCCCTTTCATTTACTGCGATGAAAACGTAATTGTTTTAAATTTCTCCTCTGAACTGGCTGCACATTTTCAACTCATTGCTTGTTTCAAGACATCCTGTGCTTGATAGCTCTGCTCTTAGCCTCACTCAGTCCAAGGTCTGCTTTTCCAAGCTGCTCCTTTTGTGGATTATGTATGAATAGGACCCAGACAGAAATCTGTCCTACCGAAGCACCCCTAAAAACTCCCAGCATTGGAAACACACTCCCATTTCTCTTCGCTCAGCTAGAGAAGAGTATCTCTGAGATTTTTTTTTTTTTCTCTCTCCTAATTAAATGGAAACATTTCTGGTTCATTTATCAGCTGTTGTAAATCAACATCACTGAAGTTAGTGGGGCTGTACTGATTTACGCTCATTGGGAATTTGGCACATGAGCCAAGCTTAGTAGCTTCTCCATGAAATGCTCTTTCATTGTAACTCTCTCTAGCTGTGCCTTTCTTGATGATAGAAAATTTGGACCTACTATTGTTCTAACAACAGAACAGCATCTTTTTTCTGTGCTTTTTGTCTAGTGTCATCATTTAGCAGTATAGCTAAGTATAAAATATTGCTGTCAAATAATCTCACACTTCAGTCTGAAAGCTTTTTATGTTGACTTTGCAATGCTATAACTCATCTTACAAGTTGCAAGGTTATGGAAAATAAGGTGTCCAAGGCCAGAGTCTCCTAGACTCATCCTCCTTGCAGTGTCCCTGTGGTGCAAATACCTGGGGGTTTGGCTGCCACAAGAAAATGTTCTTCTCCCTGTGTACATAAAGTTTGCACTGGGGCAGAGTCAGTCTGATCTCGACACTGGGTGCACTGGTGAGCCACAAAGATTCAGGGTTGCAGGCGATCACTGATTCATACTGTCTTCAAAGCATGAGAAGTCCTTCTAGCTCCTGGCACCAGGGACACCTTGGCTGAGTCCCGTCTCTGTCCTGGGGCATATGCATGGTTCCTTCCAGGGTATACGTATGGTCTGATAAAGTGAACGTTCGAATCCAAGACCAATGGCAGGAAAGTCCTGGATGGGAAAGGTGAGAGAAAGCAGTTTTGAGCAGTCTGAACTAACTCCTACGGATCCCTTCTTGGCTGTAGACTTGGCCTGGCTTTGCCCGCACACGCAGACAAAATCCTGCTGTTCTGACTCACGGCTGTGTTACTATAGATTTATGACAGTAAAATTCAAATCTGATTCGTTTTTCGCCTGCTTTTCTGACATACAGAAAGTGCTTCAGTTCTCTTTCCCCATCCCACCTCAGCTTGTATTACCTCTTTCCACATATGTTGTTGTTTTCCCTTGTGAGAAACAGCAACTAAAATACTTCTCTACTTTTTCTTCTTCTTCTTTGCTATTTAGTAGACACTCAGCTAGGCTGTTTCCTTGGGGTATTTCTTTCTTAGGAAACAGAAATCAGTCATTTATTGACTTACTCATCCAAGCTGTTCAGTTTTCTTTCCTTCCCCCACCCCTCTCTCCAGTCTGAGTTTTTAGCTGAGGAAGCAGTGTTCATAGCTAGGCAATGCCTCTGCCTCTGCAAGGATTTCTGTTAAGTTTGTCATAACAACCTCACCTTCCACCCCTTGCCTGCTGGCCTGTTTATTGTCCCCTGACTGGATGAAAAGGCACTGAGAGAAGACTTCTGTCTGCATATTCCCTAGGGGTGACCCCTGTATTTTTACAGGTTTCAGAGCGTTGTAAGCTGCATGCATCTTCCCAGACCAGATTCCAGCCCCGAGATGTGTAACTGCTGTATATATAGACCAAAAATGCAGCCCCGGCCTGAAGAGCTTCCAAAGTCAATGTAAGACAAGTAAGAGAAATGAAAGGGAAGGAGACAAGTGGACCAGAGTAAAAAGTGTTACAGGCAGCAGCAAGTCCCAGAAAACCTTTCTGAATTTGAAATCTTTTCTCGGTTTCAGAGCCAAGGGAAGCTTGCAAGAGTGCTGTGATGGAAAGCCAAAAAAAGATAACTGTGGAGGGTTATCTCTTCTCACACATGTGGGGAGCAGAGGGCAAAAACATGAAGATGTTCAGTGGAGCAATTAAAAGACAAGCATTGAGAGCTGCCACTCAGGGCCAGCCAGATGTATGGGAATTTGTATGTTGTATCTCTTCTGCAGATGGAAACTTTTACTAGCAGGAGGCTGTTGGTCACTTTTCCCTATCACTTCTGCCAGTTGCATACTTTTTGCTTTTATCTGGAAAGCAGGTGAAAATTTTACTGCAGATTAAAGGTCTGGAATGACATTTTGCTACCTGCTGTATGTTGTTAGCAATCGTATTTACTTTGTTTGAACTGGTAACATTGCACAATGAGAAATCACAGAGAGCCAGCACTGTTGCTATTGCCTGAGTTGTGGCACAACAGTGCTCTCTAACAGGCAAGATCTGTTGCCAGGGTATGCTAGTTAGTTCTGCTTAAAGATTTGTTTGGGCATCTGTTGCAATTTTGCAGGACCACAGTGATCCTTCATTCCTGGTCCATGTGCAAACTAATGATCTGTGCTGCAGTTTGTCTTTTAATTAACTTCCAGAGGGGCTGCTCACTGAGATGCAGATTATGAACTGAATTACTCACAAAGGCAGAGAATTAAGGAGGTGCATGCTAGCCTCCAGTGGCAGGATACAGTGAGCACTGTGCCACTGAGTCTGAGAAACTGGAAAAGATCTTACACGGATGATCTTGCAAACAGGGTGAAGTTTGCCAACCATTACTCTACCCCACTATCAAAGGTGCCAGAAGCCAAGCAGATACCGGAGGGGAAGGATTACTTTGGACTTTCTTGTGTAGTGACTTATGCTGGCACTGCTGTCTATCATTAGGTACAGGGTACAAGGCTACGTGGACTGAGTTCTACCACTCTAAGCCTTCTCAAAATGATCTCCTTTTTCCTAGATATTCAAGCTGTTAAGCATTTGGAGAGAATTACAAATTACATACAGCCATTTTACTTTGGAAGTAGACACTGTCCTTCTGTGTAAAGGCATGCTGTGACCGAGGGATGTGCAAAGGCCAGCAGGCAGTACGTGGCTGGGCAGTCTGCCTGCTGCCAAGCTACAGGCAGACCTAGCTGTAAGCATCTCCCCAGCAAAGCAAAACACTTGAAGCAGATTGGTCCAGAAACTTCTCAGAATTATGCCAGGTCAGCGTGGACCTCTTGGACCCAGTGATAACCCAACCCAGGTTTGGAAGAGTATGTGCACATGTGGTAGGATAGACACTCTGAATGTAGCTCAGGCTCTTCACCACGGCTCTCAGTTTTTCCAGGATGAAAGAGGCGGCTTTGGGAACACTGCCAGGCTGCTCTGACCCTGCTTGTCCCCATAGCCCCTTAGGCTGCCGAGTCAGATGAGATCAATTCCCACCAGGTCCCTTCCTAGTCACCAAATATATCTGACAGCTCCTGTTTATAACTGATCAGCATGCCCCTCCTGGAGGGAGCATGGTGATGTCTTTCCTTGCGACACATCATGGCTGAGGTGAGGGGAACAGTACAGGCCAGGATGAGCTAACAAGGCCCCAAAAATCAGCTCAGTTATAGAATAAATATCATTCAACTTGCAAGAAACAGACAGGTGATTTACTGACCTGACATAGGAGGATCCAGGAGCTACCATCGCTGTTCTGATCCTAGTACTGTGCTGATGGGAGCAGAAATATGCAGAAAGTATTTTCCCTCTGGGAAACCACCACCCTCACTTGAGGAATTTACTGCTCCATCTTTGCTGCTGGGGATCCCGGGATGGGCTCTGTGGGTGAGCTTCAGCCTGCTTTAACCACCTGAGTGTGAGATATGCAGGCTTACATAGGTCTGTGGTTTTCCCTCTACAGCCAAGATGGTAGGGAGATGGTGGCATTTCCAAAGAGAAGCTTACCTGAGGCAAGTGGGATGAGTCGTTCTTTGAAGGTGCCCATCTCTATTGACTGTGCGGGAGCCTTAGACCCCCAGCCTAGACTGAGCACCTCACTGAAGTTAGGGGAGATGAAACCCTAGGTCAGACCAGTAGTTTCTACAAAGAAGGTGAAAAATATTTGTTCCTCAATGTACTTTTAATCTCCTAAATTACATACTCACTTCACCAGAAGGAGGTGTCAATCTGAGCTTGATAGAAAAAACAGGGATGTTTGCTAAGTCTTAAGCTCATTGTAGCTTTTTAGCTTCCCACCAGCTCCCTATTGGAAAGGATGCCACCTGCCATCAAATGAAGGTAGCTCTTACTCCAAATTTTAACTAAGAGAAATTGGAGCAGAAGACAGACCTGAGCTAGACAAATAGAAGGAGAGAAAGGTGAGGAAGGGGAAAAAGGAAAAAGAGGAAAAGAGGACACAGGAAGTGATAGACCGGAGAATGAGGTACAACAGTACTTGGGGGATAGTTCAGATTCTAGGGAAAATGTAAGCTCCTGTATTTTGGGGGAAAGACTCCTCACTGGTGAAACAACAAGGCCAGGAGAAAGGATGGACTTCAGAAAGACAAGATGGTGTTTTTCAAACGTATCCTGGAACGTTAGTAGCCCCAGGCTGCTGCTTAAACCTGAAGGGAGCAGTCCTGGACTTCTGCTGCTGCATATCCTCTTCATTAGCAAGACACTATATTTAGGTCTCTCCTGACAGGTGGGTGGACCAGAGATTGGCAAGCAAGTTACAGTGAAATCAGAAATGACTAAACTGTTCTTGTCACACAAGGTGAACTTGAGCTCAACCTTTGGGGGAATTCAAGAAAATCGTTGCCTTTTTTTTTAACTTTTCATGCAGTCCTAATGAAGAAGATAGTGCTGTGGGTGATGCCACTGTTTTAAAATATGCACACAAAACAGCACAAGCCTCTGTTGCTTTACTTGGGAACCAAATCACATTAGTAGCAGTTCTTACAGTTACATCCTCAGAGCAGCAGGGACAGAGCAGGACCTTAGCATGTACAAGGCATTGCTTTCAATAACTCTTGCTCTTTTTCACCAGAAAAAGAAATGTTAATTTAGAAGGGCAAAAGTCTTCTAGGCTTACACAGAACTAGGTTTTGTCCATGCATCTTTGAACTTCCATATGTGATAGAGAAGATTTAGTCCAACCAGCTGAATACTACTCATATCCCTAGGAAAAAGAAGTCTTTCCTTTCCTTTATCCCTCTGCCAGATTGCTACTACAAGCCTGCTTGTTTGTTTTTTTAATTTATGAGGTAAGATAGAATTTAAATAGTAGAAATCAAAATTATGTTGAGCTACCAAATTAATTTGGAAGATATGACTACGTTGTCTGAGACCGTGAGAAAACCTGATGTTCCTTACTAATACAATGATGCCCTGCAGATGCCGTGAGACAGGTTTAAAACACACAAAAGGATGTTTCTCCCAAAGTGTGTGGTACAACTGTGGAACTCATTGCCACAGAACGCTTGTGGAGGTCAAAGGTATAAAAGGGCTGGATAAAGGGTAGATGATTACACAGAAGGCCGATACCCCAAACAGCTATTAAAGTTAATGCTCCGGATGCTCTGGATCTGCAGCACAGGAGATGAAGGTCTATCCTAAAGACTAAAGAATTTATGCCTGCCCCTTTTTTGGTTTTCTTTTTTTCTTTTTTATCGTCTTGTTTTGTTTTTTGTTGAGCATCCACGTTATTGATTTCTTCCAGAGACAGGATGTGGGTCTCAATGGTCCTTTGGTCAGTGTTTGGACAGTTATTCTTGTGCTTTTGTACTTTTGCCTATGTCAGCAGAGCAATGCTCCTGTCAGCCCAACTAATGTTATTTAAGGAGGTGATAGGGCTACACAAAAACAGTTACAGAGACAGGTGTAGCGTGGGCAGACCCTTAGGAAAGGTTACTCTGTATTCATGGGAAAAAGCCTTCTTCCTTGATGCCACATTGAAAAGAATAATGAGTTAGTTCTTTATGCATTTCAGGTAATGAGCATCGTTGTGAGACTTATGAGAAGGTACAGTAGTTGCAAATTGAATACTTTATAAATGTAAACAAACCAAATCCCAGGTGAAAGGCATTGGCTGGTTTTTAGCTCCTGGGAGCAAAGAAGAAAGTGTTTATCAATGAGAGGTACGTGTGGTTCTTCACACTTAGGAAATATGCATTAAATTTGCAAAGAACGGAGATAAAGCCAAACACCTTGATTAATCCTATCATGCATTGCTTGAATGCAAACTTCATTATAAAATGGAAATGGAAAGTATTTTACTTTCTTTTCTGACCCATGCTGAATGCATATAGCGGTTGCTGTTCAAAACCGGCATGGATCCTATATGATACTCAGGAACTGTTTTTTCCCAGTCTTTAAGCTGAACGGGATGAGTTGAATTTAGCTGTAGATGAATGGAAAGAGAACTCAGATTTTCATCTATATATTAATTTTATGGACAGTTTAACCCACTCAAGGTTGAGCTCATCAACAGATACTCAGGAGCACTTACCTCTCTAGGCAATGGAGCGCAGTCACTGAGGCAAATACCTAGGGGAGCTCTGGATTTACTGCTTGAGTCAGGACAACCCACAGTGGCCTCCACCTTACAGACTAATGAGGCAGGGACAAGATGATTATTTGCTTTTCAGGCTCTGTGGTTTGCCTGAGAGAGGGCATTCCTAAGCAAATATTTCCCAATGGGAGTATTTCCAATATCATTAAAAATAATGCTCCTGGATATAGTATGAAAAACCGGAGAAAACATTAGGTTTACAGAATGAAGATCTCATCCCCTCCGAGATTAAATGATGTAAGCAGGAGGTCATAGGCTAGGTCATAGGCTTTATGCTGAATCCCTGCCTAAGGGTGAGTTTTACCCATTGCTACACAAATATCGTTAGCCTGTTGAAAATCTGCCAGAAATGTTTTTCGGTAGTTGCTGAGCCTTGATCATGAGGGTAAAGGGAGAAGATATCCTTACTGACCTTTTCCATTTCTTGTTTCTATCATTCTGTGAACAAAATTGCTTATTTTGCTTTAGGAACTTAAGTAAAAAGCTCTCTCTTTTGGCTTTTTTTTTTAATGTCCTTAGCAATTAAGATCATTTCTTTTTCTTTCTTCTTCTGCCTAGAATTAAGTCAGTTTGATAAGAAAACCACAGGCCAGTGGTACAAAATGCATAGATTTTAATAGGAGATCACACAGGGAAAATATCCTGGTTTTATTGAATTTAGAAATGAGTACCTTTAAAATAAAAGAATGCTTTAAAACCTTGGCAGTTCAAAAGACAAAGGCAAACAAATCAATAAGGAGACATAGTTTGTATGTTATTTTGGAATATCTTTTCTTGCAACAGAAGATATAAAAGCAAATATTGATTTACCCTGGTTGGATTTTGATGGTTACAAGGATCCATCAAGGAACTATCAAAAGTTTGAAAGTCACGTACAACACGAGTAGTAATTAACTACTGGGTTAGAGAATATGCTGCCTCTGCAAAAAAAGTAAAAGAAATAAAAAGAAAGAAGCTAAACAATGGAGAAGACATGCAGTCTGCTGTCCTCACCTTAGTCTGAAGCATGCTTGACTGTCTTACTGGATATCGCATGCCCAATGCATCCCTGAAAACAAGCCCCAGCTCTTCCCTCCTGACAGGCAGACTCGCTAAGTACCCTTCTTTGCTCGGTCACTGAGCAGAGGCACTGACCTGGCATTAGGACACAACTTCTGTCTTGCTAGAGATGGCATCTTCTGCGGTAATGCAAAAACAAAGTCCTGACTACTCGTTTCATTCCCATTGAACCTTTAAACAACCTGGCTCCCATGTTTGAGTGTACATGGAAATACTCTGTTTAACTGATGAATACACGACAAAGTAGCACCCACTTCTGAACATCTTTCCCTTCTCTTCATGAATACATCAGACTCAAAAGTCTAGCCCCAAGTAGACTTTTGACCCCACAAGGGGAAAAAAGTGCCAGACTCTGCTTCTCATTAGGAACGTCCCTCCTGCCACTGATTTTAGATGGAAGGCTTGCTGTGTAAGACAGCGATGGATGGCAGATGGCTACATAGAAACTGTGACACCCATTTTAGACAGGGTTTCCTAGCCAAATTCCAGGATACTTCATCACATTGTCTGCAGTCTCAGCTAAATTTCATAGGCTATTTCTTTGACTTCCCTAAACAGTCATGCAGCTCCCCTCAGCAAGGAGGAGTAGCCCGAAAGGGCTTGCACTGCAGACCTGAGTGAAATAAGTGAGTTACAAGCTTCCAACTCCAAGGTTAACACTGATGACATGAGTCAGGAAATAAATTTATGAGTAATATGAGTAAAGAAATATATTTAACTACAAATCACAAATGTAGGTTAAATCATAATCACAGAAAAATCCCTCCAAAAACCCTGCATTTGGGCATTCTTTTTATTTGTCTTCCACAGATGCAAATTTTAGGATTTGGTATTTCCAAGCTTTTATCAGCATCATATAGCTAAAATTTTTTTTTAAAATGAAAGGTGAGGAAATCAGGCCATAACACGATTCCAGCTGCTTGAGCTCTGAGGAAGACAGCCGATCACAAGATTTGGATGAGCACACTGGACTAAAACCAGTAGTTAGAAATCAGTGTAGCCCTATTCAAACCAAAGATATTTCACTATTGCAGAATCAGCCAAACATCTGGCTAGTTATTGCTAATAATAATAAAGTTAGGTCCACCCTAGGTATCAAGACCTGTTCTGTCTCCTGTGTATTTCCATGAGGTCTGCAGTTTGCTCTATGGAGTGACCCAACCACCTCCTACCAAGTGAGGACTCACACCAAGCTTGTCTCAATTGGAGGCATTTCCATGTGTACTGCTGAAAGTAGAACAGATATATATAACTGGTTTTGGGTTTTGGGTTTTGGGGTTTTTTTTAATATTTATCATATAACTACTAAATGAAAGGAATGCATTTTCCTTTTTTTTGCAAAATAAAAGAGCTGAGCAGAAATATGAACGTATGCAAACGACGAGAGGAGAGGGACTCGGAGCAGGCGCTGCCCTGCTGTTGTGCAATAGGCAAGGGACACCTTAAGAGCCATCCTATATGCAAGGTTGGCTCCAGCACTTACAATCCTACATCATGCTACAGCACTTCATCTCCTGCTGCATTATACAAAAAGAAACCAGTACACCAGCCGGTGACATAGCAAGCAGACTGCTATGGGTACAGTTCTGCAAGGGCAAGAGTTGACAGATACAGCACCACATTTGCTCTGAGAGATCCATGGTAGATGAATATTTTCTCCCCCCGCCCCCCATCTCCATGGGTTAACTCACATCTTGGCAGTGAAGTGACTTACTTTCAAGTCGCATTCTGTGCCAAAAGATCAGCAGATCATAGAAAGTGCCCAACCATGGGACCTTCCCTTCTCTACAGCACATAACTCCTAGGGGGCTCACTACCACCTTCCTCGGGCAGGTTGGCACAATTAACTTGTCCCTGCTTTTGCCAAGCCCTGCCACCACCTACGCACATCATCTCCCACACTGACTCAGACACAGTTTACAACCTTTTTGCTGCCCTGAAACCCCCTCCCTGCCCCTGTGGTTACTGTCGCACTGCTTGCCCTGTCAACCATTCCCTGCTCCCCATCGTGTTCCTCTACCTGTCCATGAAGTGCTACCACCGCTTCCACCCTCTAACCCTTCCTGATCTCCCAATCTGCCCCGCCTTCGGATCAGCCTGGAAGGAAGCAAATATGCCTCTGAAGGATGAGCTGTTGATTCTCAGAATAAACTGTTTACCTCACTTATATTTCATGTCATTTAAGGTAACAAAAACATACATGCCCCACATGGAACAAGGCCGGGAAGAAAAGAGATGGTGACAGCTGTAGGGGTGTTCCTACATTAAGTCAAAATACACACCAAAGTCCAGCATCTTCAAGTAATGAGACATGAAGATAACAGGCCATCTCTCAAGCCTGCTGGCCCTACAAGACCCTATATACTGACAGACTCCTTTGGCTTGTAAACTTGAGACAATATGACAAGATAATTGGGAAGGGAGCAGACACATGTCACACTGAATTAACCAAGTGTGACCGTTATTTTTCTACCATGGCAGAGTGCTTTTAAGGAAAAACTTTCCTGATTCTCGGCAGTGATGGCTCAAGCACAGCAACAAATAGAGCTTGCTTCGGTCTTCTGTCACACTCATTGCTGCTCCAGAGAAGTGGGGAGCAGAGACCTGGCAAATGGTTTTTCAACTACTGTAGTGGGTCATTCTGAAAGTATCAAGTGGTGATGAAATTTACATCATATTTACACCTCAATAAGCTGAGGTCTTCTGACTGCCGGAAAAAATCCTTCTTTAGCTGAGGGGTCAAACTGAGGTTCCCATCACAGATCGTTCATGATACTTTATCACTGCAGAAGGGTTCGTACAGCCTTCCTTTTGGCCTTAGCCAGAATTCTGGCTTGAACATCCTTTGACTACCTGCTTACTCCCATCCCCAGCTCAGATAAAGTATCGCCCTTTAATTCCTGCCTTAAAATTCAGCATAGTGTTGCAGGGACCTGCCACGTTACTGCTGCACTCCCTGCCAGAACTAGTCACAACCAACAGTGGAAAAGTGGGAACTGTCAAAAGTTCCACTGTCAATGGTGGTCCTGGCTCAGGAAGCCCAGGACAGCTCTGTCCTGGTTTCGGCTGGGATAGAGTTAATTTTCTTCCTAGCAGCTGGTACAGTGCTGTGTTTTGGATTTAGTACCAGAATAATGTTGATAACACACGGATGTTTTAGTTGTTGCTAAGCAGTGCTTACACTAGTCAAGGACTTCTCAGCTTCCCATGCCCTGCCAGCGAGAAGCTGGGAGGGGGCACAGCCAGGACAGCTGACCCAAACTGGCCAAAGGGACATTCCATACCATGTGACGTCATGCTCAGTATATAAACGGGGGGGAGTTGGCCGGGGCGTGGCGACCGCTGCTCAGGAACTGGCTGGGCATCGGTCGGTGGGTGGTGAGCAATTGCATTGTGCATCACTTATTTTGTATATTCTTTTATCATTATTATTGTTGTTGTTGTTGTTTTCCCTTCCTTTTTTGTCCTATTAAACTGCCTTTATCTCAACCCACAATTTTACTGTTTTCCCCCGATTGTCTCCCCCATCCCACTCCGGGGGGGGGGAAGGGGGTGAGCGAACGGCTGTGTGGTGCTTAGCTGCCTGACAGGTTAAACCACAACAAGCTCTTAGCCGGGAGGGTGTCCCAGAATGGACCCTTTTGCCTGTGCATCGTTCCCCTGCAGGTTTCCCACGTGCCCATTATGGGCTGGCACGTGGGATAGAGGGACTTTGCTGTGATTCTGGGGAGGCATTTTAAGTTTGCAGCTGCCTTTCTCCCAGGAAAAAAATCTGTTTTCTCTTGCCCAACGGACTATTTATTTCCCTGTGTTCCCCCAAAAGCACTGCACCAAAATCACATGAAAATTCAATGACACAGTATGTTTCATAAGGGGGGCATTTTCCTGAAAAAGTTCATTTAGAGAGAAACCAAGCATGGTTGTTATAAAAATATCCTGCAACAGCTCCTCGTGTGCCTGAAGGCCGGTTCCTGCCTCAACAGCAGCAGAGGCAGAGGCGTGGGGCTCGCGCTGGGGCCGACGGGCAGAGCTGGGCAGCCACCGGCTGTCTGTCTTCCCCGGCTCCACCAGAGCAACAATCCTTGACAAAGAGGAAAATGTTCTCTCCAAAAGCTTTTGAATTGCCCAAATATACATTTATGACTGAATCTTCTCCCTGTATCCCCAGAGATTAGTATGAGCTCTTTGGTGTGCTGTTTCTCACCTCTGAACTTTAAACTTTGCCCCTTTGGTGATGATTTTTTGATTTGCTGTGACCCTGTGTGTTAATAACAACTCCCGACTCCTGGAGTTGTTCCACTTGACTCCAAAATTACAGCGGGGGGTGAGGGGGGCCAACACAGGGGTGAGCTAATTGGGAAAGGCATGACCTAGAGCCGCGCATTCGGCCATGCGGTGTTGCTGCTTGCCACCCGCGAGCGTGACAATGGGTGAGAGCAGAGCCCTGCCAGCGAGCCTGGTCCTCCCCGGCTGCCAGCAGCAGAAATCCACTGCATCCTCCCATGTCTCCATAGAAACTTCCCTGCCATCTGCAACAGGCCCACAAAGAGCTTTATTTCTCTGCAGCTGTCCCTTAGCGTAATGTATACAGAAAAAAAAAGGGTGAGGAGATCAGCAGGACTTTCATGCGGCAGTGCTCGGTGGGGTCATGGCAGTGCTGGTGAGACAAAAGCAGCTTCAGCATGATATTCAAACTGGGATGCTTCTCTGTGTCTCTTGGCTGCAAGTTTCAAATCCACTTAAGGGACTTGAAGACTCAGCTTCCATTAATATTCAATGGAAAGGGACCACCTAAGTCCTCCAGGCACCTGAAGAGTTATAGCACTTGAAAAGCCAAGGCAACGGCTACAGGTCTTCTGAGGATAAATTTCATCTTGAGATTTGTGGCATCTTGAGTGAGGGTGGAAATCGTAAGATATAGACCCAGTGTCCTTCTGGACAGAAAGGCAAAGGCTAAAAAAGGACATGAAACGATGAAAAAAAAAATGCTTTTTTAAACTCTTTTCTGAACTTATGTAAGCTCTGTCAAGCTTGGGGTGGGAGTACAAATCATTCTGCTTTTTAATCTAAGCCAGTTCTCAAACATATCGCAGAACTAATTAGAATTTTTGCAAAGGCAAAAGTTTTTCATTGGTAGATGGCTTTTTATTTAAACATACTGAAAAGTAAATATGATATCATAGTGTCTATTTCTTATGAAGTGTTGGATGGCATTCTTGAGCACATTCTCAGAATTGTTACTGAAATGATCATCAAGAATTTTTATTTCTTGGTTCTTTCATAATCCTTGCTAGATTTTTTTTTTTAATTTTTGGTAGATGCAACACAAAGAATTTCTAGAGCGTATTCTAAAAAATTGCAGTGTACTCTAAAAATAACAAAAACAAATCCAAAACTCTGTAAAATGGAAACAGTTTGCAAGTCTCCACATAATATATATTTCTCAATTATGAATTTCTATCACCAGCTTTTCCCAAGAAAAGTTTTCTGTATGTTTGGGAACATTTTATCATGATACTGTGAAATAAATAGTGGTGCCATTATAGCAACAGCTGAGTGCCAATTGTTCGGTTCACACATTCCTATTTTCCTAATGCACCCACTACCGTGACATCTAGGCTGATGCTGTGACAGAGACTGTCCTGAATGGAAAGGTCTAGGCTCAGCTTTTCTCTATAGTCTGTCCTCGACATCGTCTGCCTAAAGACTTATAACCTGTGAAAGACTTATAACCTGTGCAGAGGAGAGAAACATGAAAGGCGAGGTAATGAAGGGAGGAAGAAAGATCCATACCCACAATGTGATGAGAGAGCTAGGGTGAAGAATGTTTCATAGGGATATTAATATTTCCATTTACACTGTTCTGTGTGTGGCATCCAGATAACAGCAGGAGAAATACTTACAATAAACAGAAAGGTAAGACAGATTGGCCAGAATGGAAATAGTTTTAAAAATTTACTACTACAAGGTGTCAGTGGGTAACAAGAATTTACCATCGCTGCCAACCTCAGCTTCCTTCAGGGACCCGAATATACAACATCGCTCATCTCTAGGCAAACTGCTTCAGACAAAGAGGTAGGGCCTTTATAAAGTTATTGTTCTCAGAGGTAATTAAAACTTCTATCATCAGATCTCATTGAGGAGCAAAGAGGTATTGAAAGTAAATGGAGGAAAAATAATAATATTAAAAGAACCTCTTGGCGCATCTTCAATTAGCTATGCTGTCTCCGGCAAGTTAACTGCATGGTTCATTACTGATGAATAACTACCATTAAAGTAATGGACTCAAACCGGCGAGACTGGGATCACTCATCTGGGGAACGTTTAGTACCAGACCATTTGGCAGAAGCTTTCCCAACAGACAACGAGGGGGCACGAGGGAAGTGGGCTCTCCCCAGACCGGGTATCGCCATCACATAGCCTGTGTGCACTCGGCCCAGTCTCATACAGCTTTTCCTCACGAGAAAGCACCGTAAAAAATTATGACTGGCTTTGTTTTGTTTTGTTTTGTTTAAAAACAAAGGTGTAACAGTAAAAAGATATCCTTCAAACCAAGAAGGATACAAAAAGGTTAATACCCTTCTCCCTCATTCCAACTGAAATCCTGGGAAGGGGAGGGCTCAGCGGGATGCAGGGGCCAGATTCGGTTCACTTTTACACCATATTCACTTGCTCCACTTTTAAGCCTCTGAATCTGGGAGGCTGGAATCTAGTTTCAGTAAGAGAGGAGTGAATCTGCTGAAGAAACAGAGCAAGTTTTGCTCTTCATTAACCTCACGTATGTCTAGATATATTCCATAAGTTCAGTGATCTGTAGCTACAGCCTGAACCTCCTCTCCTTTGCCCCAGCTCCCAGACGGTGTGATCTCTGCCAGCCACCCAAAGTGGCTCAGGCCAGAGCTCTCCCACACTCAGAGCAAGGAGGTAGGCAGTGCTCTGCAGAACTGTTCCAGGAGAAAGGAGTTTTAATGCAAGCATCATCCGAGATGCAGAAGGTTCATTTAAAACATTGTGAAAGAGCTTAAGTCTTCCAGTGATAAATCCTGGGAGTCCTTGCAGAATCACATGCATCCTCGGCACATAAAAGAAAGAAATGGGAGTCAGGTCCACTTGTTAGTTGACCTCCTACACCATCTCCCCAGCATAAAGAGGGATCAGGACCTGTGAAGCAAGCAAGAGGAGACAAAAGAGGCCACAGTAGCAGTATATACAGTTTCTTTATCAGGATATACTTTTTATGGCTTAACCACATAAATGGATTTGGAATAGATCCACAGCTAGGATAAATCAGCTAAAATCCCCTGACTTCATTAGAGTCCTGCAGATGACCAGGAGACGGGAATCAGCCCATTATTTTATTTATCCAGAAGTTTTTACTCAACAGGATGATGAGGATTTTTGAGCGTGGGTCCACACCTCTCCACCTGCTGCAACACAAAAATCTCTTCCTTCAGGAAACCCCAAGCCCAGGTTTGTTCTGCTGAGAGGAGATGAAAAGTCATCTGTTAGAGTGCTGGGCAAGTGCTTTACTTTCGCACTCCACAGAAGAGAAATAGCTGGTAACAGGCAATCAGCGCTGAAGCAGATTCAGTATGGTGTCCGATGAGCAATTGGAGAGGGTATTAGTACACAGTATCATGACAGTGGTTGCTGCCTGAGAACTGCATGATATTTGTCATTATGGTCCCCTGAAGTCCAGGGGGAGTGACAGAGGAAACAGCAGGGTCAGAAGAGTCCCTGGAAACTCATCCCTCGGCCTCGTGAGCTCAGGAAAACGGGAACAGCAGGACTGAGCCACATAGATGGCCCATCTGTCTCCATCCAGCATCAAGCAGTGATGTGCACGCACTGCTGTGGTACAGCCTTTTCGGTGCCTTTCCTGAGCATACATTTTAGGTATCTCTATACAGAGCTGTCTGTAGCACTTTTACAGTTCCAGAAACAATATGATTTCTTTAAGATGTTTGCCCTGCCACTGTCTGGCACTTTTTATTCTGCCAGGAGCTAAGCCTTGACACTTCTGCTGAATTTTAAGAGAAAAATCTTTCTTCTTGTTTCACCTGAATGGGAAGTCTGTGACAGAAAGACTGCAAGAAGGAGGGGGAGTGGGAAAGGGATTGACTAATTTAAGCATTGGAGTTGCCTTTCTCATGCTCTTCACAGCAATGGAGGGCTTGTCTGCACTCCTACCATCCCAACCCCTTTTTTCCCTGATACCCTAGGTACCAGCACATCCAGAGACCAACCTCCCCTCTCCTAAAGCTGTTCTGATTTTCCCACTCCTTTGTCCCTGGTTCTGCCCTGACCCACAGCTCCCCAGAACCTGCCCCTCTGAGTACGGGGTCTGAGAAGTGGAAGGAGCAGCAGACGCCAGCATTAGTCCATGCCACATTACGATCCAGCTCAGCAGAGCTGACCTGAACTTTGTATGGTATAAAGAAGTCAAAATCTCCAATAGCAGCTGCAAAGCAAGTAACCACACTAATACCATCTGTACTACACCCTGGGGGTACTTGGAGTAGTATATTAAAGGCGCCTTTTTAGTCTGCCTGCTTTCATTGTCTATATTAACATTAAAGGGAGATATCAGAACAAAGCCAGCACAAGAGCAAGCCTGGGGAAGAGAGTCTGGGGGGAAATGACTTTCTCAGCCTCTCCTAGCCAGCTCTGGACTAAGCAGCTCTCTGTATTGATGTTTCATTTTCAATCAGCTGCCTAGAATTGTCAGGCCATTTCAGTGGGAGATGTCAAGTTGTTCCCTCGCTTTCCTGGAAGTTTCAGTGCAGAATCCTTGATTCAGCAGATAACTTTTTGGCTGTCGGCAAGGAATTAAGAGACCATCGTGGAATTTATGGAGCAAGAATGGCAGTCTTTAACACAGACATAGGATGAATGGGAATGAAGCTCAGTACTGCTGTCTCCCCCCTTCCTGAATGAAAGAATGATACAACTGAAAACACAAGGTTTTCTTATGCAGATCAGGATCACCCCTCACTTCCCTGACAGGGAAATATCCCAGCCCTCAGACATGGCTCACGCCATCCTGCTAAGTGGCTCCCATGATCCAGCATCTCTCTGCCATGAGCAAGACCCCAGGACCACAATTCACTCCTCCCATGATGATTACCCTATATCAACTGCCCCACACAACCTCAAATTCAGCTTTTATTCTCTGCCAGGGCCTGAGCCAGTGCCCCATGGCCCTGCCATGTGTGCCCTGTTCCAGCCGCTGCTTGTGGCCCTCATGGACTGCCCTCCAGACATCGCGCTCACACCCACAGCCGCCACAAACTGCCCCAGGATCTCTATCCCACACACTCAAGGTTAATGCTCCATAAGGAAGACAACTTCCTGACACAGCTGGTAAGTGAGCCTACTAGGGGAGGTGCCTCGCTTGACCTGCTGTTTACAAACAGAGAAGGACTGGTGGGAGATGTGGTGGTCGGAGGCCGTCTTGGGCTTAGTGACCATGAAATGGTAGAATTCTCCATTCTTGGTGAAGTAAGGAGGGGGGGCAGCAAAACCACAACCATGGACTTCCAGAGGGCGGACTTTGGCCTGTTCAGGACGCTGGTTGAGAGAGTCCCTTGGGAGACAGTCCTGAAGGGCAAAGGGGTCCAGGACGGCTGGACGATCTTCAAGGAGGAAGTCTTAAAGGCGCAGGAGCAGGCTGTCCCCATATGCCGTAAGAAGAATGGGCGGGGAAGACGACCGGCCTGGCTGAACGGGGAGCTCTTGCTGGGACTCAGGAAAAAAAGGAGAGTTTACCGCTTGTGGAAGAAGGGGCAGGTGACTCAAGAAGAGTACAGGGATCTCGTTAGGTTGTGCAGAGAAGAAATGAGAAAGGCAAAAGCCCAGCTAGAACGCAATCTGGCCGCTGTCGTTAAAGACAACAAAAAAAGTTTTTACAAATATATTAATGACAAGAAGAGAGCCAAGGAGAATCTCCATCCTTTATTGGATGCGGGGGGGGAACATTGTCACCGAGGATGAGGAAAAGGCTGAGGTACTCAATGCCTTCTTTGCCTCGGTCTTTAACAGGCAGACCAGTTATCCTCAGGGTACTCGGCCCCCCGAGCTGGAAGACAGGGACGGCGAGCAGGATGAACCCCCCGTAATCCAGGAGGAAGCAGTCAATGACCTGCTATGCCACCTGGACACTCACAAGTCTATGGGGCCGGATGGGATCCACCCGAGAGTGCTGAGGGAGCTGGCAGAGGTGCTCGCCAAGCTACTCTCCATCATTTATCAGCAGTCCTGGTTAACGGGGGAGGTCCCGGACGACTGGAGGCTTGCCAATGTGACGCCCATCCACAAGAAGGGCCGGAAGGAGGATCCGGGGAACTACAGGCCTGTCAGCCTGACCTCGGTGCCGGGGAAGATTATGGAGCGGTTCATCTTGAGGGCGCTCACAAGGCATGAGCGGGACAACCAGGGGATCAGGCCCAGCCAGCACGGGTTCATGAGAGGCAGGTCCTGCCTGACCAACCTGATCTCCTTCTATGACCAGGTGACCCGCCTAGTGGATGAGGGAAAGGCTGTGGATGTGGTCTACCTGGACTTCAGCAAGGCCTTTGACACTGTCTCCCACAGCATTCTCCTCGAGAAGCTGGCGGCTCACGGCTTAGACAGGTGGACTCTTTGCTGGGTCAAAAACTGGCTGGACAGCCGGGCCCAGAGAGTTGTGGTGAATGGAGTTACATCCAGTTGGCGGCCGGTCACGAGCGGTGTTCCCCAGGGCTCAGTACTGGGGCCGGTCTTGTTTAATATCTTTATTGATGATCTGGATGAGGGGATTGAGTGCACCCTCAGTAAGTTTGCAGACGACACCAAGCTGGGCGGGAGTGTTGATCTGCTCGAGGGTAGGAAGGCTCTGCAGAGGGACCTGGACAGGCTGGATCGATGGGCCCAGGCCAACTGTATGAGGTTCAACAAGGACAAGTGCCGGGTCCTGCACCTGGGTCACAACAACCCCATGCAGCGCTACAGGCTTGGGGAAGAGTGGCTGGAAAGCTGCCCAGCAGAGAAGGACCTGGGGGTGTTGGTCGACAGCCGGCTGAACATGAGCCGGCAGTGTGCCCAGGTGGCCAAGAAGGCCAATGGCATCCTGGCCTGTATCAGAAATAGTGTGGCCAGCAGGAGTAGGGAAGTGATCGTGCCCCTGTACTCGGCCCTGGTGAGGCCGCACCTCGAATACTGTGTTCAGTTTTGGGCCCCTCACTACAAGAAGGACGTTGAGGTGCTGGAGCGTGTCCAGAGAAGGGCAACGAGGCTGGTGAGGGGTCTGGAGAACAAGTCTTATGAGGAGCGGCTGAGGGAACTGGGACTGTTTAGCCTGGAGAAAAGGAGGCTGAGGGGAGACCTCATCGCTCTCTACAACTACCTGAAAGGAGGTTGTAGCGAGGTGGGTGTCGGTCTTTTCTCCCAAGTAACTAGTGATAGGACGAGAGGAAATGGCCTCAAGTTGTGCCAGGGGAGGTTTATATTGGATGTAAGGAAAAATGTCTTTACTGAAAGAGTGGTGAAACATTGGAACAGGCTGCCCAGGGAAGTGGTGGAGTCCCCATCCCTGGAGGTATTTAAAAGACGTGTAGATGAGGCGCTTAGGGACATGGTTTAGTGGGCATGGTGGTGTTGGGTTGACGGTTGGACTCGATGATCTTAGAGGTCTTTTCCAACCTCAATGATTCTATGATTCTATGATTCTATAAATCCCGCTGTTTTGCCCTGTTTTCCCCAGGACCACATCCCAAACGGTTGTCTAGGTCATACCTTCACATGCCTAGGTCCTTACCCACATAACCCCAGTCTCCTGTGCCAAGCTCTCCATCCTCCCTCAGCTCCTCAGCAGCACCACTGCCAGCCCCTATGCTGCTCTGGGATGACTGCTCATCAGGCTGCATCACTTCCACACATCTGCCATAGTAAACAACCTCCACTTCCCCAAAGAGCCTGTTTTCCCATCACCAGGGTTATTTTATTATCCACTCAAATTATTAACTCTACTTCATCTGAGATCACCATGTCTATAACATGCCTATAACATGTAAATAACATTATTTCAGGTTCCTCACATACACACACACACACACAGAGGACTTCTCAGCACTAGTCCAGGTCAGAGACCCCCCAAACCATGGGGCTCAGCTGCTCCCCCCCACTCCTCCACAGAAACTGCACTTTCAAACAAGAGGGACACATTTTTCCTGATATCACAATCACAAATTTCCAAGTGCTGACACTCGAAACAGCCTCCATCTGCTTCATTAAAGAACAGAGCTGTGGGTCAGGCTGTTTATTAGGTACTAAAATTTAAATTGAAGCAGTTTTTGAAGAGCAAACTTTCCCGACGTGGCATAAAAGTGCTTAGATACCCAAAAAACACTGCATGGACAGATTTAGAACCCATCTCAGGTTTTGTTTGATTATTTATTTATGGTATTGTTATTTTTAAGACAAGAGCAGTTTATCTTGTGTGTGAGCTCCAGTTGGCTGGAAGGATAGAGACCTACCTACAAGCACATTCACCAGTCTCTGAAATAGCAAAGGTCCTCATGCCTCTCCATGTGAGGGTAATTCCCACTCTAAAGCTTTCCTTCTCCCCCAGGACCCACTTCCAGCTCTGTGTGAGGAGTAAAACCCAGAGTGGCAGAAGGCTAGGGCTCATCAGACTCCCTTGAGAGCCCTGTTGGGCAAATTCACTCTTTTATTGAGATGAGTTGTTTTCCTACTTTAGTTGGTGGAATAAGCAGCTGTCTTCATGGAGGTTCACCCCAGCTTTAGACAGACCTCTGCACCGCTGAGGGTCACTCGGGGGTTGTGTCGACCTGAGTCCAGCCACCCAGTGTTCCTGCCTCCTGTTCCTGCCCAGGGAAAGTGGCTTCTGCCCAAAAGAGCTTCCCTGGGCTTGCTTTGAGTAACAAACAACAGACGTGAACATCAGCTCAAGCCTGACCAGTTTTGGCAGCTGACGTTAACTTGCAAAGACACCTGCAGAGATGAAGGAATTCAGAGTCAGGTATTAGAACCTTTTCAAAGACATTTAATTAGACCAACAATGCCTCGGTTTCGCAAAGTGTTTCTTTTTACGTTGTGCTTGTTAGAAACCCTCAATCATTCATAGCATTATAATTTATGGTTACGGTTTTGTGTCCCGGTGAATAATTTAAGCTGCATGGGCTGTGAAACTTTTATTACTAGGTTAACTCTTCATGTTTTTTCTATGGCAGCTCTTTGAAACGCAAGCCACTGATGCTGTAACTGGTGACTCACCGTCTTAGCCAGTATTTTTGATGTAAAAAAAAATCAGTTATTAAGTGGAATATTTTTCTCTTCAGAAACCAGTCCTTTTAACTGTTTCTTATGCAAAGCAGGCACGAAGCTATTTATGGACAGGAATTACATTCCCTGAATCTGCTGATATTGCTAAGCACCTGGCTTTAGTGAATCTGAGCACAGGAAAATTTAGACTGAACCTCAGTTAAAAAACTGTGCTAGGGAGCCCCTTCAGCCGATGAAATATTTTTTCAAGGTGATGAAATATATTTTCAAGACGCTGAAGTCAGTGGAAGTGCTTGACCCTTCTGAGACTGTACCAAACAAAGCTATAGACCTGGTGTTTGCAAATTTTCATAGCCACTTTAGCAGTATCACTTTCTTCAGCGTTGGCAGCAACAGAAACAAGAGGATTTGCATGCTGAAGCATGAGAAGGCATTTAGCATTCCTGTACTAGTGTGCCACGATTTAATATAAACCATTTTCCATAGTATGCCACTTATATTGTGTGCTAAATACCTGGTATAGCATGGCATGCATGCCAGTAGTGAGACACCTCACACAGCTAGGAAAATACTGACAGTAGATAATTTAATATAATTCTCTAAACTAAAAATCCTACCAGAAGCTTCCTTTCCTCCTTCCCTCTTCAACCTACTGTATTTGCCATTAAAGCTTTAATTGCATCCTTTCGGAGTGCAATCCTCTTCTCCCCCCCCCGCCTTAGGGGCCTTTATTGGATTAAGCAGAATTTCTGGTGCACGATTGCTGTGAGATATGTACAGGGCTGAACTGCACCCTCCAAGGACCAACTGAAATCCATAACCAAAAATTGGATAGCTGTAGGGACTGGAAAACAGGGTCATTTCTCCTCTGGAGCAGTAATTTGAGTCAAACCCAGGGAAAGCTGACAGGAGACAAATTATAGGCTGATACCAGCATTCATGGCGGCTCCGCTTGTTTCAGTGGATCTGTGCCAGCTTACGCTCTCCCGGAGTCTGCCTCCCTTGGCCTCAGTGGTGTTGCACCAGCTGGTGAGCCAGACCAAGGCAGACACCGACATTTAGCACCCCTCATCCTGCGAGTGAGCAGGATGCCCGAGGGTGTCCGGTGAACATCTATGCCAGTGCCTTCCTCTGCCAGTGCCAGCCAAACTAGCACACACCATGTCACATGCCCCACAGCTTAAGAGCACACACAGGGACATTGTGACCAGGGATCAGCTGGCACGCACCTAGGTCTTGCCTTAATGAAGTTTTTGAGTGCTTCTGAGCCCCTGTAGAGTTCAGGCTTTTCCCCTGCCCCCCCGAGGGGAAAAAACTAATGAGGCACTGGGGTCCCTGTGTCACTCAACCTGTCACTACAGCGTTGGACCTTCGATATGGGATCTGTCTGGTCAGAGGCTCCTAAGGCTCAAAACCTCCACCCCATGAATCCATTGCCATAGTATCAGTAAAATGTGGGAGATACCTTACCTTGGCAAGGGCAAGGTATGACTAGGACAGTCAGTGATGATTTTTTTCAGTGATGTGACCCACTGGTTCCTGTAGAAAGACAGGATGGCAGATCCTGTTGTGAATTTATTGTGTTAAGGCAAGCAGCCAAACACATAAACCAGTGATGAGCTTTATTTGCAGTACAACAGAAGAAAAGAAACTTCTTTTTTATCATGCTAATCCTTATCCATTTTATATCTTTGCTCAAGGACTGCTTGTAGTATATTACAGGTGAATCCTTCTCTGGGGAAGGGCTGATGAGAGCCCACCCTGAGCATGCAAAAGACATAAGCTCTTCAAGTGCTCAGACCTGTAGAAGGAAAACAAACAGGACCACGACAGCTGAGGAGCCTGTGTGTATTTTTGGATTTCACTGAAGCAAAGACTCTCTGGGATACAGATTAAGTTCTCTTACTCATTGTTCCAGCTGTCTCGAAGCGGAGATGACAAAGTCTCTCATAAACAGATTGAAAGGCCATTTGATTTCACTGTTGCTTTATTTGAGTACCTCTGTGTCCTCCACTGAAATGTTATTGTGTGCCTTCTTCGGAGATACTCCTCAGTGATTACCAATTACGACACATTAGGTGTACATGGAGCATTAGAGATCACAGGCCAACATCTGTTCTTAATTATAGTGGCATGAATTTAATAATCCCACTGACTTCAGCAGAGACACTGATGGTTTACAGAAATATAAATGAAAACAGGATTTGGCCTTTGCAGTCTAGACCTTACATTAGGGCACATCTGTATCTTCTCCTGAAAATTGAGAGTATTAGGAACAATGGAAATATTGTTAACTCAGTGTTTTCGTTACTGCTGAGCAGCGCTTACACAGAGTCAAGGCCTTTTCTTCTCACCCCACCCCACCAGCGAGCAGGCTGGGGGTGCACGAGAAGCTGGGAGGGGACACGGCCGGGACAGCTGACCCCAACTGACCAGAGGGATATTCCACACCATATGACATCATGCTCAGTATATAAAGCTGGGGGAAGAAGAAGGAAGGGGGGGACATTCGGAGTGATGGCGTTTGTCTTCCCAAGTAACTGTTATGTGTGATGGAGCCCTGCTTTCCCAATCTATGGGGAAGACGGGGGGGACACTTTCACCCGCCCCTTCACCTCCCCTTTCTCCTTCAGGCTAGTTACAACAGCTCTTGAGAACTTTGAATATCCTTGGGATGTTCAAGCCAGCATGGTCCTATTGCTATGTCTCCTGAATGTGGTTCAGGTCTTGTTTAAGGTTAAGCAATTATTTAAGAATACCATCCAGAGATCAACCCCTGCGACAGGCACTGCAGCTACTCCAACCCCCGCAACATGGCACCCCAGAAGGAATTGGGTCAGACAATGGGACTCATTTCCGAAACAACCTCACAGACACCTGGGCCAAAGAGCACAGCATCGAGTGGGTATATCACATCCCCCATCATGCACCAGCCTCCGGGAAAATCGAATGATACAATGGACTGTTAAAGACTATGCTGAGAGCAATGGGTGGTGGGACATTCAAACACTGGGACACGCATTTAGCAAAGGCCACCTGGTTAGCCAACACTAGAGGATCTGCCAATCGAGCTGGCCCTGCCCAGTCAAAACTTTTACATACTGTAGAAGGGGATAAAGTCCCTGTAGTGCACATAAAAAATATGCTGGGGAAGACAGTCTGGGTTATTCCTGCCTTGGGCAAAGGCAAACCCATCCATGGGATTGCTTTTGCTCAAGGACCTGGGTGCACTTGGTGGGTGATGCGGGAGGATGGGCAAGTCCGATGTGTACCTCAAGGGGATTTGATTTTGGGTGAGAATAGCCAATGAATTAAATCGTATGATGTTAATTGCTATATAATACCGTATATCATCACTTCTACGGTGGCTGTATGCCATATTGACAGTATTACAGTAAGAATCACCTAGATTAATGAAGAATGAACTTCAATGAAACCGAGCAAAATGCAGTGATGATAGAACCGGTCAAGTGCAGCAGTGATGGGACCAAACCTGGCTTCAGCATGCAACAAAGCAGCACCACACACCAACTCTCCTGCCCTGAAGGACTGTTATGACAGATGGAGCCCAAAGCCATGGTCTAAATGAACTCAGCGAACATTTTATAGAGATGGCCCATAGACGAAGGGAATGATATCTGTGTGTATATATCAAAAGACAGGAAAAGTGGTGGTGATTAATTGGAAAGTATTGGAAAGTGTGGGACCTGGGCATGACATAGATGGTATAGAATAAGGGGTGGACACTGTCCTGGTTTTGGCTGGGATAGAGTTAATTTTCTTCCTAGTACCTGGTATAGTGCTGTTGTTTCGATTTAGTATAAGAATAATGTTGATAACACACCGATGCTTTAGTTGTTGCTGAGTAGTGCTTACACTAGTCAAGGACTTGTCAGTGTCCCATGCTCTACCGACTGAGAAGGCTGGAGGTGCACAAGAAGCTGGGAGGGGGCACAGCCAAACTGGCCAAAGGGACATTCCATACCATGTGACGTCATGCTCAGTACATAAACTGGGGGCAGTTGGCTGGGGGACGGCGACTGCTGCTCGGGAACTGGCTGGGCATCGGTTGGCGAGTAGTGAGCAATTGCATTGTGCATAACTTATTTTGTATATTCTATTATTATTATTATTATTATTATTATTATTATTATTATTATTATTATTATTATTATTATTTTCCCTTCCTTTTCTGTCCTATTAGACTGTCTTTATCTCAACCCACAAATTTTACTTTTTTTCCCTGATTCTCTCCCCCATCCCACTGGGGGGAAAGGGAGTAAGCGAACGGCTGTGTGGTGTTTAGCTGGCTGCCAGGTTAAACCACAACATCAATTTAGAATGAAAATTAGAGTCATTATGCAACCTATGTGAATGGAAAAGAACTGAAGGTAGATGTCAGGTTGAAGCCTTTCATCTGGGTTTAAATAACATCACAAATGGGAGGAAGTCATGCCAAAAAAAGTTATGACTTCGTAGTATTTGCTTGAAAGTCACTCTACTATTCTAAATGTTATTCACTGTTTTATTTGAGGGGTAATTTTTAGGTATTTTATGATTTTTCCTCCTCTAAACTTGACTGGGAAATATTACTGTCTTTGATTTTAGTTACACTTGTGACTTCTGTAAGTCCTGAAAAAACAGAACTCTTCTCTATACTTTACAAAGAGTTAAAATGAATACAGGGGGAAAGAAAGTGTAAAAGAATTTTGCCTGATGCTGCTTAGCATCTCCTTCCTTTTTATTCAAACACAGAATGAAGAAAATACCGTGACAAATCTTTTCTGAGCCAGCAGGAGCTTTGTTTGGTGCAAGCTAGGGAAGAGATTTGGATCATTCCTTATTATTGCTGTAACTTGTTCTACCTATTTATCTATCTACCTAAATGCCCCTCATCACCTGAGCACTTAATATTTGAGGATCTGTTCTGAGTCCTTGTTGCAGATCAGCAATAACAGAGAGTTTATCTATGCTACAGGTTTGTTTACAGGTGGTTATTTATTACCATTGCTGTTTGGTATCTTGTAATGCCCAAAACCAAGGATAATCATCTGTTATGTTCATTCTAAGTAAAAAAAAGGTATATGCAGGGACTGCGGAGACAGATAATTATAGAAAGAGCACCATCTATTGTCAGGTAAAAAATATTAATGCTGTTTATAGGCATAGAGCTTCAATGATGTGGAGACAGCTGTGGGATTTGGACCTATGCCAGAAGCTAAACAAAAAGTACTCTGAATGCTTTTGGCCCCAAGATGAAATGGTCTGGGCAATATGAATGTCTCGTGTTATGCCTCATAAAATATGAGACACTGTAGCTTACATAGGGTTGGGAGGTTTTTATGCCAGTTTATTTATAGGGGCCTGTTAGAAGAAGTGGGTCATGAATGAAAACTGAGTGATAGCTTGGTGAATGGGTACAGTTGTGATGTTTGATGGGATATTTGGATGACATGGGGGGAAAAAAACGAGGCATGAGAAGCCCCAGCTGGCTGCATGCAGTGCTCAGGTCTGGGGCATGGTGCAGTGTGGCTTGTGCCCAAACACAGTAGCTGCACAACACTTTGGCTGAGGCGGTGGGTCCTGCCTCTCCGCCAGACTCAGCAGCTCCGGAGCAGCCTTGATCCGACATGGACAGGGTACTGCCGGGCAGCCAAGGCCAGAGCTGGCTCTCTGTACCATCCTCCATCAACCAGTGCAGACAAGCTCAGACCTCCTTCTCTTACTCTGCCTCTCAGCAGACACTGATAAAGCCCCTGGACCGGTCTAGGGTTTTGCCAGATTTATATTTGGAGACGGGAAGAAGGGAAGGAGATAATTCCTCGGTGGCTATTTGGAAATACTGACTCATTCCAGGGAACACAAGGTGTTATGCCAAGCACTTCATAAATCATTTATTCAGCTCTCTGCATTTTCAGTAGACAACCTTATTATTGGTTTAATGTCTTCATAAAAATGACAGGCAATGACTCTCCAGACCAGCTTGTGTGGCCTTTTCTGCTGCAAACAACAGAAAGGAGAGGAGGTGCCAAAGGAAGAGGTGCCTGGCAAGATCATGGAGCAGATCCTAGAAACTATGATAAGGCACATGGAAAATAAGGAGGTGATTGGTGACAGCCAACATGGCTTCACTAAGAGCAAATCATGCCTAACAAATTTGGTGGCCTTCTACGATGGGGTTACAGCATTGGTGGATAAGGGAAGAGCAACTGACGTCATCTACCTGGACTTGTGCAAAGCATTTGGCACTGTCCCGCACGACATCCTTGTCTCTAAATTGGAGAGACATGGATTTGACGGATGGACCACTCGGTGGATAAGGAATTGGCTGGATGGTCGCACTCAAAGAGTTGCGGTCAACAGCTCGATGTCCAAGTGGAGACCAGTGACGAGTGGTGTTCCTCAGGGGTCGGTATTGGGACTGGTGCTGTTTATCATCTTTGTCCGTGATGTGGACAGTGGGATCAAGTGCACCCTCAGCAAGTTTGCCAACGACACCAAGCTGTGTGGTGTGGTCAACACGCTGGAGGGAAGGGATGCCATCCAGAGGGACCTTGACAAGCTTGAGAGGTTGGCCCGAGCAAACCTCATGAAGTTCAACAAGGCCAAGCGCAAGGTCCTGCACATGGGTTGGGGCAATCTCAAGCACAAATACAGGCTGGGCAGAGAATGGATTGAGAGCAGCCCTGGGGAGAAGAACTTGGGGGTACTGGTGGATGAAAAGCTGGACATGAGCCAGCAATGTGCGCTCACAGCCCAGAAAGCCAATCGTACCCCGGGCTGCATCCAAAGAAGCGTGGCCAGCAGGTGGAGGGAGGTGATTCTCCCCCTCTACTCCACTCTCGTGAGACCCCACCTGGAGTACTGCATTCAGCCTGGGGTCTCCAACATAAGAAGGACATGGACCTGTTGGAGCAAGTCCAGAGGAGGGCCATGAAGATGGTCAGAGGGCTGGAGCACCTCTCTTCTGAAGACAGGCTGAGAGAGTTGCGGTTGTTCAGCCTGGAGGAGAGAAGGCTCCGGGGACACCTTATCGCAGCCTTCCAGTACCTGAAGGGGGCCTACAAGAAAGCTGGAGAAGGACTTTTTACAGGGGTATGTAGTGATAGGACAAGGGGCAATGGCTTTAAACTGAAAGAGAGTAGATTTAGATTAGATATAAGGAAGAAATTCTTCACTATGAGGGTGGTGAGGCACTGGAACAGGTTGCCTAGAGAAGCTGTGGATACCCCATCCCTGGAAGTGTTCAAGGCCAGGTTGGATGGCACTTTGAGCAACCTGGTCTAGTGGAAGGTGTCCCTGACCATGGCAGGGGGGTTGAAACTATATGATCTTTAAGGTCCCTTCCAACCCAAACCATTCTATGATTCTATGAAGCCAACAGGAATGAATGATAACTTCTTTCCCTTTCCTTCATAATCTTTCCCATGTAACTGATCCTGCCTTGGGACTTCCCACACACACAAAAAAAAAAAAAAAAAAGTTGCAGAGACACCTCAAACCATCAGAAAGAGCATCTCATCAACTGCATGCAAGCTAATGACTCAGCTGCTTGACACTTGTGTCCCTTGGAAGAGCACTTATAAATATGCAGAAAATTCAGTGATACAGGGGCTAAAGGAGGGCAATATTTTTGTCCTCCAAATAGATGCATTTATAAAAGAACATGCCTCTACCTGGAGGCTTGTACATGAGGATTGGTATGGGGAATAAAGCAAAATACAGATATTGGTCCAAACCACCAGCGAGAAGTCAGCTGTTTATAGCAGGGGTGAGGGAAAGCAGGCCCTGTGTGGGCCAGGCAGCCAAGGGGCCAATAACATCTACCAACTACGCTGCAGGTAGACAAGCACCAGATGGGTATGAGCAGGGAACAGATGAGGGATATGGAGATGAGGGAAAGCAGGCAACTGTCAGCAGAAGCTACAAGCTTGCTTGTCTGGTCCTCTGATGAGTTAAAGCCCCTCTGATCCCCGCAGTGACTGACTGTGAAGGAGGCTGTGCTGGGTTACTGATGCAGAGGAAAGGGGAAAAGCATGTTGACGTGAGCACAGGGGAACTGACCATTTTGTCCTGATACCCAAAACTACGATTTCCTGCTTCATAGTAGCTGGAATCAGAGCTAGGAGCTTGCTACTGATGTGCAAAAGATACACCCAGGGATAACACCACCAAAAACAACAACAGGGAATCTCGCTTTTCTTGGCTGCCTGGCTAGTTTTGCATAGCCATGCAGCAGGTCTTTGCTGACCTCTTCTTTCACTGCTGCTAGAGGCTCCCTGCCAGCAAAGGATGGGGCTAGCCAAATGCAACACATGAAAGGCAGTGCAGTCTCTGGGGAAGAGCACTTCCCAGTGCTGGAGATGGCCAGAGACCTGTCAGAAAACACTGCAAACCCCCTCCAGCTTGGTTTGGGCTGGGGAAGAAGGGGGCAGAGGTGATGTACTTTGTGTGTTCCTCCCGACCCTAGAAGTGCACAACAGCTTATTTGTGCCCTGTTCCCATGAAAAGGGCTTGAGCCAAGGCGCAAAGCAGGATCCCGCTCTCCTTTCCTCTTCCATTCCAGATCCCCCCTTACTTGTCTGTCCCCTGTGAGGAGCACTTCGAGCAGAACTGATGCAACAGAGTGCAAAAGCATTTCCTTCAGCAAATTATGAGCAAACCCCAGGCTGTGAGTCAAAAGGAACATTTCTACCCTTCAGGTCTCCTATCTGCAAATGCAGTTGGAATGAATGAACGAATGAATGAATGAGCAAATATCTTACGAAGCACACAAGAGCATTTATTTCCTTCCCAGGTCTTTCACGTCCAGTGTTATTAATTGACTCAAAGGTCAAACCACTGTTTGTATGGTCAGGGATGGGAGAAGAAAGAGAACTATTCTGCTTGACAATTACTACATTTTCCACAAGGGATTTTAAAAAATATATTATTATTATTTTCAATTTAATGGATTTTGCACTCGTGAAAGGAGTAGTGGACATGGTGTTTCACATGTACACCTTCCTTGAAAGAAATGGAGGACTAGAAGTCCATTTGAATAGAAATTCATCTCTTTTCAGCCTATTGGTGCCAAACCACAGTGCCTTGTGTCTGTCTCTTCTGAGCCCACGCCTCAGAAGATTTATGCAGCTTCAGTAACTGCACTCACAGACTCTTTTTTCCCCTCAGTGGTACTGTTTCTGGAGGAAAGAAATACATGAGTGCCAATCAAGGCAAGGCAAGCCGAGAGTGAAAATATATGTGCTCTGGCTTCAGTATCTAAACCAGGTCAAGTACAAGAACCAAGCAAACTGCCATTGTAAGCAGTGAAAAGTGATTTTTTAACCACTATATCAGTGTACATAATCCAAAGAAGGATACTGCAGTGGAAAGATTTTTTTATTGTTTTTATGTATGCAGGCTGCATGATGTCAGATCTTATGTTTCCCTTGAAACATACTGAATGTGAGGTAGAGTGGGATTAATCTGCTTCATCTCCTCTGTAATCTAGTACAACTTCTTTCTCTTTCACTCTCACCTTCTTTCCTCCTTGATTACATGATAATCTTATACAGCCTTTTTCATCAGTAGATAGTAAAGTGCTCGACAGTGATGAGGGGTGTTATAGTCTGTATTTATTGATGAGTGAACTAAGATAGTGAAAATTGCTGAAACCACCCAGCAGCAGAGCTGGGAGTAATACCCAGCCTTCCAGTCCCTTATTGGAGCCCCTCATCTACATCAGCTAATATAATAGGTTGTAAAGCACTACAGTGGAAATACTCAGACTGTCATTTCCTACCTATTGTATGTTTCACTTGCAATTGCATTAGATAAACCTGATAAAGGGAACTTCAAAATACTAATACTAATACCAGACTCCACAGTGGGAAGAACGGGAAAAAGTAAGAGCAAGGTGCAACTCAACCAGAAATATCCTGAGAATTCATAAATACTGGAAGTAATACAGAGAAGAAAACAAAAATTTCTCCCCTGTCAAGTGGAGCAAGCTCCAGCCATACAATGTTCATTTCATTATCTGAGGTTTATAAGGAAACTTTTTTTTTAAGCCTCAAGCACATGTATGATAAAGTAAGGGTGAATTTTCAGAGTTGATTATTTGTTTGTTTGTGTAGCTATTTATTTTTCTAGACAACATTAAATAAAGCTTTCTTCCTGATGGAACTCCAGGCTGGAGTTTTGGGATTCAGGGGAAATTGTGGAGAAATGGGGAAATGACAGCTGAATTCTCAGACTTACGCAGTGCCAAGTGCAGCAGTTCTGGATGTGTGATTGGCTTGACTGCTATGGAAGGAAATGCTAAGTAGGTGATCTCATGTTTTTAAAAGAGAAGAACTAAGGAAGCCATGGCTGAAAAAGGAAAATGAGTCTCATCTTTAATATCTGCATTCATCTCAACAGCAAGATGTTTCCTAAATACCTAGCCTGTGAAATTCTAAGTAATATCAAACTTTGATAACAAACGATGGTGAAAGTCCTTCCCAGATTACATCCATCTGGTGACTTACCAGACGTGTATTGAGTTTATATCATGTTCAGCCTCACGAGAATTTTTAATCTTTAAAAGTAGTGCAATGAGAGGAAAACCAAAAATCTTTCTACTCTCACATCACCCTTTCTCCATTAAAAAAAAAAAAAAAATCACATAAAATGTTTGAAATGTAAGAAATGAACCTATTTTCCAAAAGGATAACTAGTCCCACATGGAGTTTAATTCTTGATAAATCACTATTTCCAGATGAAAAACACTTCCTAGCTTCCTAGATGTTCCACTTACTGAACTGAGCTCCAGTGGTGCTGTATAAGAGCTGGCACCACAAAGAGCTCCATCAATACAGTTGTGGAGCTCTTCACAATGACACCAAGAAGTCAGGGGATCTGGGCTGTTCCCTAGCTTCAAGAAGTGTTGCAAAAGACAGGGAAAGACAAAGCTCTTACGGAAAAATACAGATGGGAAAGAGTGTGCTACATTAGTCCTCAGAAGACCTGTATTCACCTGCTGGTACTCCCCCAACTTTTTCTGATAGTCTGGAGAAGCAATTCAGCATGTTCAGATCTTTTTCTGTAAAAGAGTGTCTTAAGACTTCTCTTTCTCCCCGTAATCATTATTAGGAGTATAATCACATCCAGGTGGGACTGTCTCTCACTAGCTATCTGCTAGAGAGAGATAACATCCAGCGGAAGGAGGCCCTGACCTCGCCAGCTCATTACTGTAGCATAAACAATAAAGACCAAGAGCACATTGCCAAAAGGGCTTCTTTTTCAAGGGCTGCCAATTCAGAACCATTTGCCAGCACTGACTTTGTCTAAAAGGATGAGTACCAAGGTAACGATGACATGAGCCATCAGACCCCCTGGAAGCACAGGTGAGCATGGACCAGACCCCACTAGGGAAGGCGCGTAGTGACAAGCTGTCCAGGAAAACGTGACCAGCAGTGGGCTTGGCTGGTGTGAAATGTGAGCTGTGTGTGACACCCCAGCAGACCAGAGAGGCTGTGCCTTTCCAGAGGCAAGTGACACTGTCCCTGTTCTCAGAGGGACCACAGAAAAGCTCACCTCCTCTCTAAAGCTTCAGGGCCATGTGCCTTCCCCTGTTGTGAGGCACAATACAACATGGTGCAAGTGAAGTGACTTGAGAAAGAGGAGAGATTTGATTTTCAGAACTTGATAGATACTGCTTCCAGTGTCTAGATACAGTGGAACTCCTTCAGTTGCTGGAGGGCCTCTGTCAAGTAGAGCTTCTGCTAGCACAGTTGCCCTCTGCTCAGGTGGGCGAAATGCAGTCAGCCCCTTCTGAAGATACAAGTCCTCAGCTTTCCAACAGCTCTGCAGCCTGGAGCGAGGAGTCCTCTACTCGGGGGCAATTTCTTCTTAACCCTTCTTCAGTTCATCTTTCTTTAGCAAGGAATTTTCTGGGTTTGTTCTTCCTGCAAGTGTCTTAGCAACTTTGCTGTTCATGGGCATGAGAAATCACCCCCCTCCATGGCAGGAGGAAGTGTGACCCATTACATTTGGCATCTCCAAGCAGGAAGGAAAATGGACAGAAGGGATATTTCACTAATTTCCAAGTCTGTGTTTCCTGTGGTTATCCAGTATCCAGCACACTCGATAGCCAATGGTAGGAGCAAAGTGCCATGTTTGGAGTCTTGCAGTCTTTCCTAAAGCAGGGCATCACGCAGCATGGCAGTCAACAGGCTTGGCCCACCTCTTGGGGGGGAATGTGGCAGCCATCTCAGTAGCAGCAGCAATAAAGGCAAAGGTTTTAGGAGAGTAATAACTCTCGCAATCTTCTTTCTGCGTGCTTCTCTAACCTATCCCATTAACTCTCTGTGGGATATCTTTAAACACAAATGTGCTTTCACAGTGAAGCCAGCTATTCAGGAGGAACAGCATCAAGCTTGCAGAAAGGAAGGAAATCTTAGAAACAAAATCAAGTCAAGCTGATACTTATGCTCAGGCCAGAGGCATTTTCCCCTGCTGGTGACTTGTTGAACTAGGAGGTAAGGAAGCCAAGGACACGATCTGTAAAGAGAAGATGCAATTTCCCAGTCAGTCAAAGCAGCTGCAGCCAATGCTCTTTGAGACCACAGTATCAGCAGAGCATCAATAAGACCTGCTTGCCCTGTGCTCCTTGAATTTCTGCCCTAGCCTTCTGAAGAAAGCTTCTCAGTCTTTCAGGACTTCTCCCATAGGCAAATTAAGGACAAAATCTTAATGATCAAGGTCTGACCTCTGGACTAGTGCCCTACTCCCATAAGCTGGAGTCCAGCTGAGAATTACAGGGAACATTTTGGAGTAGAAAGGGTATTAACCTTCCCTTCCCTTTTATTTTTTTCTTTTTTCTTTTCCTTGAAATGTATCTCTCATGTTGAAGCCTGATGGAGGTATAGAAGATGGGAGGGGAAGGGAAAGAGAGGGAGGTGCAACTAAGCTGAAAATGAATGGAAGGTTATGGACAAGGTGATGAGAATAAATTGTATGTCCAGGACTGGAGGAATTATGGCATCTCTGCACGACTTCGGGCCTTGAGGGACTGCATGTTTTCTGAAGGAATTCTAAAGAGATTGGAAGCTCAAATGGGAGGGGAATGAGAGCTTTGCAGTGTGAGGGCTCAAGCGTGCATGACCGTGTGCGTCTGGCATGAAAATAATTGAGTCTTTCTCCCTCTGAAAAAGACAAAGAGGAGAGCAGCCCAGGCCATGCCTTCGGGGAAATCAGCATATGCACAGAGGAGCAACTGTGGTGTCTTGGGCATCTGCTGTTTCCAGCAGGGAACCAGCTTATTCCTTTGGAGCTGCCTGGTAATTTTCTTTTTCAGACCAAAGCCTTCTGAGAAGAGGGGGATTTGGTGGGCAAAAGAGCACTCTGTTAAGATTTGTTTTCTCAAAACTTGGATCTGACATTCACCCACCATCCAATGTGTTCAAATATTTCTCTCACCTCCCGTAAGCAATGCACACACATACAATACTTTCACTGCTCCCTTTTTCAGTATTACTGTTTATATGAGGATTGCAAGGCTCTTTACAAAGAAAGGCTGGTATCACCATGGGGAAAGGCTAGAATCCAGGATAGAAGCTGTTCTTTCAAGGACATACAGCTTTAGTGCAGCAAGATCAAAACTTGATACCAAATTTCCAGGTTCTTGAACTGGCCTGGTTTTAATATTCTCTTCAGCGTTTTCACAGGTTTTAATTTTATTTTCAAAGATTATTGTGGCACAGAAAACTGGTTTTGTCTCTTTTTTATGGGAGAACCAAGTTTTTCTTATGCACTTAAAGAAGATAGGCAAAGAGGGGCCAAACCTGCAGAACCAAAGGCCCCAGAAAAACATGCTTGAAGCTTCTTACAAATAACTGTGCAAGCAACCCAGTGCTCTTTGTCACATAGGCATGGTTTCAAGGGCTGCAAAAAATAACCAACAGCCCAAAGGTCTGGGCTGAGCCCACTACCAGTTTCAAGACAATTTCCCAGAGTGCAAATTTTGACATCAAGGCAAACTGTCTAAACATTCACCTTTTTTTTGTCAGAGACAAAGACACTTCATTCTTTGCCTGCCACCCAAAGACTATATAACTCCTTTGGCTTTCACTTCATATGTCTCTGAAAGCCTGTTCAAGGTAGTCCTGTACCCACCCCACGCTCTGCTCGGCGCTTTGCCCTTCAGGAAGCAGGGATGGAGGCCCACCACGGCCACGGCTGAAGGGGAGCAGCCTGTTGCAGGCTCCTTCATGCAGTCAAGGTCCTGCAGCTAGATGAGGATTTAGTTGATTTTAGTAGTGTTCTGATTTTTTAAGGTGCGTTGGGAATGGGTAGTTTGGAATGAAGTTGTTACTAGTCTTCTCTTCCACCCTGCCTTTTATTTTCTCCTTAATAGACATTAAAAAGCCATCCAGTGAGAAACTCTGCACCTGTATGCAGTAGATGCCTGAGTTTCCAGCACACACCCAACAGCTTTCATCCAGACACGCACTCCAGGGAGGAGAAAGATTCACCCATGTATTATTTGCAAGGTTAGGGGGCCCAAGCTTTAGGTGGGTGTTTCCAATGTCTCTGAAAACATGTGCCAGGTGTAGAGACACAGGAGAGAGGCTGTGAAACACCCCCAGCACACACACACATGTAGGAAAAGAAGTTCAGCTGTCTTCTCTAGGATTTCTTGAACCTCCCTGTGCCTCTGTGTGTGCACTGGGGTTCATCTGGGGAGCAAGTACCCTGCATTTGTCCATGAAGGAGTGAGAAATAGCTTCCATCTGTAAGACTGAATCCTACAGGGATGGCTTCCTTTGTGATATACAGTATTTATTTAACTAGGCCCCAACAGCTGGAGCGTGATGCTGAGTCTCAGCTGGACACAAGTACTTCCAGCAGAAAAGTGATCACAAACACTCACTCAATGCCCCAAGCAACTGCTCGTAGCCCTTTGCTGCTGCTGCTCTCTGTGTCTATTTTTACCCTAAGATTTGTTATGGTAAAGGTTTTTCTCTTTGCCCAGAAGTCTTGGAAACTGCTGCTTCTTCAGAACAAACAGAAGTATGTGGAACGGAGCGAGGTTTTGGTGAAAAACTTTCTCACCCCAGATGTCAAAGTCAGGAGAAGAAAATCTGTTAGTAAAGTGATGAATAGAAAAACAGGAAAGCGGGATTCTTTGGAGAAGCAGTGACAAACTTGCAGCATTGCTCAAACTTAGGAGTAAGCCCCCACAGAGGGATCATGCTCCCTGCTGCTGGAAGGGCTGCAGAGCCCAAGCAAAATGCCTGCTATCCTACAGGGAGTATCAGCACAGCTGGACAGCTCAGGATTGTATCACAAGAGCAATTGGGGAGAAGAAGCTCTGAGGCCTCCATCCCACTCTCGAAGAGCCCACACGTTTTCAGCCTGCATTGAGGCACACCTCTGTTTTTGCAATTCACCAACCTGAATTAATCTGAATTGTCTTAGACTTGTAGCTTTATTTCATAAGCCCCTTTCTGAGCAGTGACTGGAAACTGCCCTTCTTCCTCTAAGTGTACGTGCCCTGTAGAGCCATGTTGGGACAGGGAATGTTTAACCAAGTCATGCAGAAGCAGAACAGCTTGCACCGGAGGGGCAGAGAGCTCCGTCCCAGAACAACCTGGCATCTGATGGCTCAAACATTTTTTTACTGTCTTGGAGAGAGGGATTAAGTTCCCTCCTCTGCCTGGGGAGGTTTGTGTTTTTTCCCTGCCTCCAGCACAACTGCTCTGACGATCAGCCTAGAACAAGCTACAGGGAGCAAAGGATTCCCAAATTCTGGCCAAGCGTTGGCTCCATTCACATCCTCTGATGAACCCAGCTGGCATCAGCTTGCAGGAGCAAACTTTCTTCCTTGCAGAAGCAATTTCTTTACCGAGAAATTATTTTACCTTCTCTTTAGCGTACACAGTGAATTTCAAGTACTGGTATTAAAAGATGTTTCACTATCAATCTGTACCTGGAAATCATGGCCCTAGCTGTTAATCTATGCCCCTACTGTCGTTGCACTGAAGTAGGTATAACTCTCCGTTAGTGCAAAATTGCTACTGCAGCGCCAGGGGCGCCCAAATTGAATCAACTGTCTGTACTTCGTCTTCCCTTTTACTTTATAGAAAAACAGGATTTAATACTTTACTGCACAAATCAGGCTCTTCAGGTCTGCAAAGCTCTCCAAAACAGAAATTAATGATAACAGTTTTCATCCTTAGATATCAAAGTGCTCTGTGCAGGTGGGTGATTACACCGTTTCCTCCATTTTAGCAATGGAGTAACTCTTAAATATATGTCTTTCTGATCTGTTGAAGACCAGACATCAGGTGAATGGCAGAAGAGCTAAATCTCCTAATTCCTAGTCTGTGCTCTGTTGACTGACATTGCAAAAGCTGGGGGTGGGAGGATAGAGAAGGGAGAGGTGAGGAGAGCTGAGACTACATCTCAGGCATTTAAATCAGAGTCTCCAAACACTCAGGAAAACATACTCTGCCAGTGTGCCCACAAGTGCTAAATGGCAGCTGAGTGCTTTCAGAAAGGGAACATGACAAACATGGGCACAGCCACCATTTACTGGCAATTAAAAACAAAAATGTGGTGTGCAAGTGAACTGCCTGCCACTTTGTAATTGAAGAGCACTTTGGAGTATTTATCAGTTCTATGACCAAGAACACATGAATTTTTTAATAATTGCTCCATTCACGTCCTCATCACCGCACACTGAACTCGGCCCATTTAAAAGCCATTAATTAATCATTTATTACTGATTACACTTCACAATAGCATCCCAGATTGCTCCTCTGGTGGTGGTAGTAAACATGTCATGGCAGTCCCTGGCTTCACATTTAAGAGGACAGCACATCAGCTGTCTCTAATAGCTCATAACTCACCCAGAAGTGCTCCTCTGCCTCTTTATTACTGCAGCAACTCTGGAGCTCGGGGTAGCATAAGCTCATCCATGGTATAACGCTGTTCCTCAGGACATATGATATGGCTGTGAAACCCTCAGCCAAGGCTGCAGGGGGTGATCGGGCAAGGCTGCTGGGAACCTACTCCAGGACCAGATGAAAATGTGACCTCTTCCAGGACTGGAGAAACAGCATGACACTTTCTTCTCTGGCCTTCCCTGGAGACACGTGGAGAAGTGAATCCCCCACTCATGCTAAGGTTTTGTTCCAAAGGCCATTTTGTTTCAAAATTTCCTGGACTGTTTTGAACCACTAATTAGACCATTTCCACCTCAGTCACAAATTGTCCGTTCTACCAGCATGGGTCCGTTTCTGGTCTAGAAATTTCTTTTTAAGCCATCTGAAATAGCTTCCTGAGTCTGCCTCTTCCATTAACTCTTCAGATCTCCTGTGAAAACTTCTTTTCCCCTTTGTTTTGTGCTCCAGCACTGGTTCCCCCCTTGCTCTGTTCTAGTCTTTGTAAATTATTCACCATCCAACATCCTTCACACCACCATTTCCTGTAATTTATAGTGTCTACGATGTTGTATTATTTAACACTGAAAAGCATTTCAGGATCCAGCTTGAGATGTATCAGGAAAGATGTAATGCATTGTGTTGTGTTGTATAAAACCTAGCCAATAAAATGGAAAACTATTAATAGCTTAATGGTTGTTGTCTTGCTAATGTCTCAGTCTTTTGTGTTCATAGCAAGCTTGTCACGTTTATTCCACTGCGAAGGGGGCAGGAGCTTTTAAACTTGTTTGCTTCCTCTCAGGGAAATTGCTTTTTTCTTTTCAACTAACACCACATGCTTGTTAATGGAGTATGACTAATATCCATGTAATAAACTTCTTCCGTCAGACAGTGAAGTCCATTAAATAATTTCCAGCAAAGTCTTAATTCTAGATCATAAGTGCAGAAGGCAAGGCCACAGCTGCTGGCAGTTTATTCAGCTTTCATCATAATGTCATATCAGACTAAATTATTGAAGATGACTGGCAATTTACATATCTCCTCTCTAAGTCAACCAAGCTAGAGTTCCCTTCACTGCGTTACACCTCACCGCATTTATAAATCTAGACTAGCAATCCAACACGTTTGCATATTATATAGTGAGATGAGCGTAAAATAAAGTTTTCTTTGGCAGGTGTGGAAGAACAGAAGCCTATTCCAGGCAGAAAGCATAAAGGCTGGGTCAGCACCTCTTGCCTGGTGAAGGATATGTTGTCCACAGCCTCTTAACCCTTTTGATTTCAATGACCATATGACTGACAGTATGGGAATTTGCCCAACATTGTGGGATTAATTTTGTTGGGTTACTCTGTCTTTACACCAGAGTAAGAAAGAGGAGAATTAAGTTCATTATATTGAAAGGAGCAAAGAAGAGTTATAAATCCAGACTAGTTTCTATCTTGAGTAACAACATATCTTTCTATTAATTGTACTATGAAATTCACACTGGTTATGTTTTAAATGCACTAAGTTCAAACACCTTCTGGAGCTAGATCAGGTATCCTCTGTGCTATGGCTATGAAAGTTGAGTGTCACTGACTTCTGTTTTACATTCACATTCCAAAATGATTCATTTAAAGACCAGGATAAAAACAGATGTATTATTCAGAATTGAGTAATAGCTTTCACCAGACAGTGACGACGGCTGGATAGGATACATGGGTTTTTTACATGCCATGTAAGCACTTGATACAACCCCAGGTGTTCAGTAAAAAACTTTACTGGGAGGAAAATAACAGAATTTCAAACTCAACTTCATAATGAAGATATCTATATGCAGAATCTACATCCCTACTTAGGCATCCACATTAAGTGGTTTCATTTTTCAGAAAAGCAGGTCACACTGGATCTGATTTTGTCTCATAGCTTCTGAAATCAGGCTGCTTCTGACATGCCTTGAAAAGATGTTTTACGGTTTATTCAGCTATTCACTGCTTTCACTGGGAGCAGTTCACATCAATATTTTTAAATAACTTACTCTTAAAGTGCAAATCTAACCAACCTAGTCTGAAAACCTCACCCTTTTTATATGACTGTTTATCAGGAACATGAGCTCAGCTTTTAGTCTCTCAGTAACAGTAATACTCATTCCACAGGGAAGTTATGATCTTTAATTCCTTAATAATATCATGCATCTGGTTTTGCATGTTTTGAACTACAGTGAATTCCTTTTCGTTCCCTTGATAACATGTCAGCCTTGTGTTTACTATCCCAATTGTGTCTCAGCTTAGTTAGCTATGTTCGGTTAACATATGAAAGACTACTCACTGTAACAAGAGCACACCACCTAATATTTGCCTTACCTTGATTTTACTGTTATTTCTCTTGCTAAAGCCAAAGGACATAAAGTGTAATTAGCTGATCAGTATCTTATTCAGGAAGAATCTTGTAAAAAACATTGTAAAAGTATTAAAATGTCTTAAATGTATTAAAACAGGGTTAGGAATAGGAAAAGAAATTACAAGAAAACAATATAAATTACTGCTTTCCAGAGGGATCTCATAATTCACCATCGTGTAGAATATCACACCTGAGCCCTACCTTCAAAAAAGTGAGATAAATGGACACAAAAATAAAGTGCATAAGAAAAAAACAACTAAAGTCCGGCACATGATTACACCAGCAAAGTGCATTAGAAAACTGATAATTTCTTACTGTTAAAGCTTTCCTTACCAAATTATAAGAACTGGGGACAGATTAATCCAATGTTTTCCCCAGTAGAGCAGTAAGTAAGGAAATTACAAGATAATGAAATCCACAGTTAAGAGTAAACAATACAAATCCAGATAGGTACAGTGTCTGCACTTTTTGTCTATGTGACTGCAGGATATTATTGATTACGTAGTACTAGGCTGAGAAAATGAAATGAGGCGGCAAATTGCAGAATCAGTTGGTAGCTACCCTGAGCAGTCCAAGCCCTCTTACTGAAAGGCATCCCAGTAGGAGATTTTCCTTAGGTAGTTTCTCCTCTTTATAAAGCTGGTAGTTCTCTAGATTTATAAAGCAAAATTGTCAGGAGAATGCTGGGTGGAAAAGTGCCAGGGCTTAATGGTTTATGCAGCCATTTGCTTGGGCAGTTGCTTTGTGGTTGATTAAAACCTGACAGTTTATCCATTTTTCCTAACTAAATAGGCCAGTCTAATAAAAGCTATTACCCGTCTTACCATCCTGGCCTCTCTTGTGCCTGCACACCATCCCTTACCACCCCTTTGATGTGTGTTACTGTCCCTTCTACCGCCATGCATGCCTTGGATGAACTGGGCCACATCCCTACTGCTGGTAAGGATTTTGCAGCAGCAGGCCAGGACTGCCAGAGGGCACGAGCTTTTGTGCTTTTCTCAGCCTGTAACTACCTCCTTGCCTTCCTGATGTGCTCCAAAGAATAGGGATACAAGGAAATGTTCTTGTTTGGTGTGGTAGAGAGGGATTAGGGAGCTTCTCCTTGATCAGAGCATGAGTCCTCCCCCGGTGGCCCTCTCTGCCTCCTCTGCCTTGGAAGCCACCACAATCCCCGTGTCCTCTACAGAAAAAAAATTCCTGGAGATTTCTAGAAAAGCCAAGGCTTGGATAAACCATCCTGTTTTCTCAGATAAACTTATCCAGCTCTTTCACAGGCAGCACACAGAGTCTTTATCAGCTCAAGCATAAATGCAGATTTCACTCAAACAAGTTATAAAGCAGAATCATAAACAGTGAGGAGTGCCACGGTACCAGGGGTTAAACCTTTACAACTTTGCTTATGCCATGTCTGTGAGGTCAGGAAATAAAGAATATTTTGCACCAGAAAGTGTGTGTGTGTCCAGTTGCTCAACAAAAAGCTAGGAAGATGCTCAGTCTTTAGTAAATGCTGTTTGTTGGTTCCTGTTCTGAAAGGCAATAAAGGAAGGGGCAGAGAAAGGCTTCCAAAATGTTGGCATTAATCTAAGCAGCTCCAGATAGAGCGATTGTGAAGAGAAACCAGAGACACTGAATGCATCTCAACTGTTATACATACAGAGAAATGTTGGGAATCAGCTGTTCAATCTACTTCAAGTTATTACACTCAGAAAGGGAAGTGATACCTTAGTCCACAGAGAATCACCACTTCATGATATTGTGCAAACAATATTGGCACAAATATGTGCCATTTTATCATGATGACCCTCAGTGTAAAAGTAGCTTATATCAACAATTTTCTTGTGTATTTCCACCTATCATTTTACATTGTCTTCATTTCTATCACTGAAATGAGCCTAGAAATCAGCACAAATAGCAAGGAACATCCTAATGCATGAGATTCAAGGAACCCAAACTGCAAAAATTTCACTATGTTATCTTAGGTTCTCCAATCCAGCTGCAGAAGGACAAAAATGAAGGAAATGCCAACATGTCAGCATCTAGGGTGCTTCCTGGGTGAAAAGGAAAGAACACTGATATACTTAAAAAAGAGTTGTATTGCAGCTGGTTAGAGCAACAAAATTATCATGACAAGAAGGTAATTGTCTCCAGAGGGAGCTGGCTGGGGGCTGGCAGGTTTTCAAGGAGGTATCTAGTTCAAGGCCATATGTTACAAGCTGTCCTTAGAGAAGTATTATAGGCAGAGGAGATGACAAGAAAACTGAAGGACTTGGCAACCTATATCCAGGGGAGACCTTAAGCACTGTGCAGAGAGCACTCTGATGCTACCTGAAGTAATGCACGCTTACTCAGTTGGTGTCAGTGAAAGATGTCAGCAAAGATTTCAGCCCATGGATCCAACTAAATGATCACTGCACCAACATACCCAGAGCAGGCAGACAGATTTAGCTGCACCTTGTCTGTAAGAAGCCCTCAACATCATATGGCAAAGGCCATTTTGTAAAGGAAGAATTGCTCCTTAACACCTGAAATATCTAACATGCTTTATAGCAATTGTGCTAAAGATTTCCAAAATCATGCTGGTTCTTGACAATGTAGGCTGCTTTCTGCAAAAATCTGGATACAAGGGAGTTAAGCAGACGGTGTTTAACCAGCAGCAGCAAGCTATTTAGTTTATTTTTATGAAAACATAGCATTACATGCTATTTCTAGGTAATGTGAAAAGTCCTTGACAAGTTACATGAAGTAGAAAAGAGCACAGCAACATATTAATTTTAAAAATGGTAGTGGAAAGCAAATTGCTAGAAGCTGGTAATGTAGTCTGCTTTTCCTTTCAGTCAGACGCTTGAAGATGTACTTCTTCCTCTTCTGCACTGAGAGGGCAGCCTGCAGAAGTCAAATGGTCATCTTCCCCAGCCAGCACCCTCGAGTTCTACTCCTCCCTGAAATAAAAAAAGCCTCTTCCCCTCCTGAAAAGAGAAGTAGCCTTGGACTGAGTGTGATGGGAAGCAACACTTGTATGCCTTACTGCATTTTTTCAATTCAGTTCCTTCTCTCCGCCATGAAGAGAGAAAAAAACCCAGAAAACGTAGAAGATGCCACTGCAGGTCAATTCTGGGTGAAATCTTTAGGATTTCCTCATAGATAGTATTGCCAAAACCACCTGTTAGTATATCAGTAATGCCTAGTGATACATTCATTTATTTACCTGGAAGAATGGACCTGTACCTTAGGCATGAGCTCAGAACACTCAAATTCAATTCCCCCCTTTTGCTACAGCTTTCTTACTGTGACCTTGATCAAGTCACTGAATTTCTCTGTGCTTCATTTCCCCATTCATAAATGATGGCTCGCCCATATCACCAAAGGATGTTCTTGTGAGGTTAAAAATGCCTTCATCTGTCCAGCTCGTCTGCCAGAAAGGAAAGAGAAAAAACAAAATGGGGAAAAGGTGGTACCAAATAAATACTAAATAGAAATATCAAGAGAGTGTATACGGGCCAAAATAATATCACGTGACATAGAAAAATCTAGGAAAAAAAAAATCAAACTCCAGACCTGATTCAGCTCTCCTGGATACAAGTCTAAACTCAGACCTAATTTTACAAAGACATTAGTGTGGGATAAGGATAGGCTTGCACAACCGTGGGTCAGTATCTGCATGGGGAAGGGAGCTAGGGAGATGTGGAAATGATCATGCCTGTCACAGGAGACTTACAAGAAACTGGAAAGACAATGATGAAAAATGTTGATGATTTAAGTGGGGACACAGAAGGGCCAGCAGTCATGGAAGAAAACAGCAGCTACAAGAGAGAGAAAGGTAAGATCAGATTAAATGAGAAAAAGCAGGGAAAATCACAATAATACCAAAAAGATGTTGTCACTGGGCACCCTAACAGGTAGTACATGAAGTTCCAAAATAACAAATTCAATGTTGCAGGTGGAGGTTGTTCTCATTTGGAGGGGGTGGGAGGAAAAGGAGTGTTTTGGATGAAAACCCAGGTGTTTAGATGCCGTAGTGCTGCCAGGGAGCCTAATGAAGGCTCTAATTGAGGCACCATATCATCTCCTCTCCTATCAATCATGATGTCTGGTTACTATATCTCTCCTGCTGCACTCCAAACTCTCTTCCTGGCAGAGGGAGGTAACATATTGCAAATCTCCTTCAGACAGGCTTCCAGCAGGAGTTGAAGTCTGGCTGTGGAGCATATGCCATATATGAGAATGAGACAATGAGTCAGCTGAACTGTAGTTCCTTTGGGACACTCTGTGGCTTACCCAACTAGAGATTTCTTTGTAGAAAAATTTCAGCCTGGTCCTTTTTTTTTTCCCAACAAAAATGCAGTTTTCTGTGGAAGACAACACTTCTGTCTTGGGTGGAAAAGGTTTAATAATCTGACTTTCTGATGAAAAAATGTATTTTAATAGTATCAACCTCAGCTCTTGGTTTCTTTTAGGTTCTTCTTAATTTTCCATCCCCTTATCATTTCTTGTCAGAGTTCCCATAGTGTCTGTGTTGTGTCTTTAGCCATTGATTTTGCAGCTCAGCAAATGCGGTGGCTGATCTTGATTTTACACTGGGGCAAATCGAGCACAGCATTGGAGAACTCAGTGAAGGTGCTTCCACTGGCACAAAGGTTTTCCCCTTGCATCTGCTTTTCATCGTGTTCTTTCAGAGCTGGGCCTCTGTTTGGTAGATGCACAGATAGATAGGCTTGAGCTAAATAAAGATCTTTGAACAGAGTCACCAGTCCCCATCCTAGCCTGAACACACTGCAACTCTGTAATAAGCTGGTATAGAAAAAACAGCTGCAACTTCTAGGTCCCACTTCTAGCCCAGCTGTGACACTCCTGATGAGGCAGACACTCAGCTTTCAGTGCAATGTTTTCATCCCATTATTTCATCGCAACTAATTAGATAGAACCATATACAATGCCTGTCTTAAAGACCAACTGTAAGTTTAAACCTCAGACTCTCACTAGGTCTGAGGTCAGTCTAATCCTATGTCTCTTCTTGAGACTGCTTCTGTTTTACCCATGCTTTGTCTGCCTTTCCCCTGCAGAATGTCTCAAAATTCAAATTCCTTTGGAGGAATCCCTCCACACCTCCAGCAAAAAGTCCTACCCATTAAGGGTGGGAATGATGTCTCTTAACTGCAGCCATTTAAAAGTTAGACATGTAACCTGGCTGAGACAGAAAAAAGCACTTCAGAAAGTAAATTCATCGATCCTATACTAGGTTGTTCCCTCTCTTCACTGTCCACACAAGCCTAGATGATGACCTCAAACTAATTTTTAGATGGCTGATATTAAGGAAGATGAATCCTACTCATTAAAGAATGGTAGAAAAAAAGACTAAAGCTCCACTTCCAAGGTCCTACAAATTTTTCCCATCCCAGGGTTCTCCATATACAGGCTGTTGCTGGGACCACTGGTCACTGTCCTCTCTCTCTGCTATATTCTGGGCCCTGCCATCACCTGCATATCCTTTTCTCCTGCTTTTCCCATCTTAACCCTGAGGTATTCCATGGTGCCCAGGGCAGGATTCTGCCTGAAGCCAGCGTTCCTCTGGGTGCCTGCCTCCATGCAGGTCATATCCATCTCTGTTCAACTCTGTTGAGATGTTTTAAATTGAAAACTATCATGCTTTTGTAATAAGTTTGACTTCAAGGGACAGCCCTTGAAGTTTTTCTTTAGAAAATAAATGCTGGTTAAAGGTTAATAAGCAATAGAAGGGGACAACTCTTAGTAGTTGTAGTCTGTCTCTGGGATGGTATTACTGGTCTATATCAAATATATTTTTCTGATTATTTATTTTCTTCCATTCACAGAAATCCTTACAGCTATTCATAGGCCCACTAGCAGCTCACATTTCAGGTTATTTGCTTGTTTGTTAGTTAATGACTAAACGTAGCTGAAAAGTTTTCATTTTGGGGCCCTGTCAATGACTGTGACGGGCCAGTGCATTCTCCTACCTTCCCTACTTCTGCTTGTCTCTCATGCTCGGAGGCTTTCAGTACTAAAGCTTTCCACACTCTGCATTAGCAGCCCACAGGTTGCTTTGAAAGCTGCTGGCAATTCTGCTATCATCTTTCAGCTTTCCTCTTTTGCATCCCTCAGCAGTGGTGATCTGTAACAGTGGCTGTAATTAGAAAACACTCTTAGGCAGGGGGTTTGCAGGGGTTTGCTCTTTTGTTTTTCTGCTCTGAAAAACTCACGTGCTGGTTTCAATAAAAGAAGCTCACCTGCTTCACTGCAGTATAACAGAACTATATAAAAATGCAGTTCATATATATTCATGTGTGTATATATATGTGTGAATTTAAAGGTATGTAATGCTTATATATACACAAATAAGTATAATTATTTGAATGTGTGTCTGTCACTCTGTATCTTCAGCCATACAATGCCCACAGTTCTATTTGTGGGTATTTAAGACAGCAGCAGGTTGACTGGGTGCTGTGATTTTGGGCCAGTTCAATGAACTTCTTTTGAAACTGAGAGTGATTTCCTTCTGCATTTGGTTTCCTTTTTCACACCCCAGGCTGGTCCTCAGCCAGCTTGCTCTTGCCTGTTTGGGTGAAATATAGCAGCTGGTTTTCTCAGGAGCAGCGACCAGCAAAAGTGTGGGACACCAGCACCAGCCTGCAGGACCCCAAAGCACATGGATGGGAACCCTTCTGTGCTCTGAACGAGGAGCAGGGTCTCACACTGCCTGCTACTACCACTTAGGAGGGACATGGGCCGATGCTATCCCTAAGCTGCACGCTTTGCTCTTCATTAGATATGCCTAGCACAGAGCAGCACAGGGCTACAATGCTTGAGGCTGTGATTTGGCTCTGCAGCTTCAGATGGATGCCTCACTTTAAAAATGTGACCTATAGGTGCTGGCCTGTTTCTGGGCCAGGGCCCAGAAACCTCAGGGCCCAGGCAGAAGAGCTAAAGGGCATCTGCGACAACACCAGAGACAATAAGTTCTGTACAAGGTAGTTGGGCTTGAAAGGTGCTAGCTGTCTCCTTCCAGAAACGCATATTCCCTTCACACAGAAGCATTGTGCAGACTCCACTTCCAGCCTGCCACACTCCAACTGCACCCCAGTGCATTGTATTGGGGTACCTGTATTTTCCAAAAATTGAATTTCCACAGGTGAAGGTAGATGTCCCCGGTGCCCTTTTGAGGACATACTGAAAGAAATGGCAGAGGCAATTTATCTCTGAAGTCCATAGCTGAGACACAAAAGGGAGTAGGAGCTGTGACCCAAAAGCCTAGGATCTGCCTCCTCCGGAAGAGGCCTCTTGTCTGAAGCTGACTCCATCTATGCCATGATACTCCGGGAAAAGAAGCAAGTACAAGGGGGCACATTGCATGAAAGCTGAGTGGCAGAAGAATAGATTGCAACCAGGCACACAGTGTATGATGGAAGTATTTCACTAAATACAAACAGTGCAGAGATGCAAACAGACTAAAGCTATCAAAACAAACTGTGGTATTGACCATAGCTGGATATTACATGTGAAACCTCTGGGGATGGAGACTGGAAGGAGAGAGGTTTGGAGGAGGTGAGGACATGGCCGTGCTTCACTCCGCATGTGAACAATACCAGGTTTGCCATCTTGTGAAGAAGAAATAGTGAACTAAGAATTTAATGATTCCCCAAAACAGACTTCAAATCGACCCCTGCACACAGGGCTGAAATCCCACTCTGAAATGGATGCAACCATGAATGAGTCTACTTTGAACACATGGCCCTTGGCAGATGTTCTGTAATCCTTAGCTCATGAGGAGCTTCCTTTAGGGATCTGTGAGTGCATTTGATGTGAGGGTATCAACTTGAGTTGTGGAAGATTCAGCCTCTTTTCTCATGTAGGTGTTTGCTGATGACTGCTGGAAGGGGCTATAGGTTTCATGGTTCAAGGTGTTCAGCTCTACCTGATGGCTCTCAACTAGCACAATGCAACTGATTCTGTTTGACTTCAGTCTTTCCCAGCTGGTCTCAAAGCATCTGCTCTCTGTGCTTGCATCTGTAGCGCTGCCTGAAACAACACCTTTTGGGATTTGTGTGCTGTCATTTTCCGTTGTTTCTTGCAAAATTTCTGCTAATCACAATGGCTATGTTTCTCTTGGTGGGGTTTTTTTGGTGCATTTTGTTTGCTTGTTTCCACTGGGCAGGGATGAAGACACAGAAGGTGCTCTGGGGCTGTGAAAAAAATCCCCATTCTGATGCACAGACTGTGTTTGGATCCAGGTTTTTGGCTCAACTGCCTACTTCAAATCCATGTAGGGATTCTCACATGCAGGGTGATGTTCTGTTTTAACCAAATTAAAGAGTCAGGAGAGAGCATAAAATGCAAGTGCAAATCCCAGCCTCCTCACCCGGCCCCAAATCTCACGAATACTTGAACCAGAGTTTTTTCCATAGCTCCTTCCCTAGACACCAGACTTGGATACAGGCTGAGCCCTGAAGCGTTGTGTGGTGAAGAACAATGAAATGCATTATGGAAAGACCTGTCACCTGGAGCATCCCAAAATCTTGACTTAGAGCTGGGTGCTTTCTCAAGTGCTTAGAGCAGCTCCTGCTTCCCAGCCAATCCCAGGAGCTTCAAGATTCCTGATGTCTCTGGGAGAAGTCTGGTCCCCTACTGTGTCAGGAGGCAGCAAGACTGAGTTCGCCCACTTTGTTCACCATCTGAAGTGATACCAAGCAGCCCTGGCTCATGTAAGCCCACCACAGTGTGAGCACCTCCGCAGGTACCACCCCTGTGAGCCAGGAACAAAATCGTGGGAAGATTTGAGGCAATACCTCTTCATATCAGGTTAGACTACAGAGCAAAGGTTTGGAGTAGTCCAGCAGTGATTGAGTGATCCCTCCCCATACTGCACCTACCATCCCAGTGTTAAATTAATTCCATTTACTACTGAGGGCATATAAGAGTCAGAGACCATCATGCTATCCATAGCACCACAGATGAAATCTCCCTTTGAAGAGAAGTTATTGTGTAGCTAAGTCAAGGAATGGTTTAATTGTCTAATGACAGGTGAGTCTTGATGTAATGCTAGCTGTACACAAAGCAGAGGAAGAAAGGGTTGGGAGCTCTGTGGAAACAGGTTTTTATCTTGAATTATGGGTGATTACTTTATTTTGTGCAGCTCAAGTAGTCACAGAGTATTTGTCCTTTATCAAAGTCTGACCTTGCCTGAGTGGCTTTCTGCAAGAGTCCCACTGGACAGCTGTATGCCGCCGAGACAAATAGTTGTGTTAGGGATTTTGTCTTCCTTTAATTTCATTCAGCCACTACTTGTGCTTATGTTATTGACTAGTGTCAAATGGGACAGTAGAATGCCCCCTATTATGTATAAAATCAAATATGTAACAGGGGACTACTAACCTTATGTGTAATCCTTTGAATTACCTGCAGTGGGAGTCTGAATCAATGGACTTCTGCACACAAATGAAAGGAGATGCAACATTTTTTGCCAATCCCAAAAGGCTATTAATCTTCTCCAAAGCAGCAGCCAGCATTTTCCAAAACATGCTGTGATTTCGGGCAGCAGGATTATTGGTACCCTCCTTTAAAAGGAGCCTAATTTTCAGAGAGCGCTCAACACCTGGCAGCTAAAAATTCATTCTCTTTTATGGGATTGCCTATTTTAGACCCCAAAATAGAGATCTTTAAAGACCTCTAAGAATCTGAAAATTTTGATTAGAGGATTCTACAAACTAAGGACACCAATGTTTGATCATATACTGATCACAGTCTGAAACATCAGGAAGTAGCTTCCCTCCAGGAAAATGTGTTTGTGGCAGTTTTCTTCCTTGCCTCTTAAACAAGTGCCAGTGATATTTTTGGGAGCGGTACAATAACAAACTAGATGGATCATTAGATAAGGCAATCGTTTGGTCAGTAGGTAAACAGATGGATGTTTGTGGAGAGTCTGTGAAATGTAACTCTAATGATTTCTCATAATATTGGTACAGCCCATTCACTTCCAGTCTCCTTTTTAGTTTTGCAAATACAAGATCATGTTGAAAATGGCTTTTTAGAGCCTCAAGAAATATTTTCTTATGCACCTCACAGCACTATCTTTGCAAATGCAAAGTACTGTATGCCATGCTACATTTATGCACTTCAGGTTTGATAGATGAGGGATGCTAATGGAATATAAACTATCAAATTAAAAACTTTCATATTAGGGATGCCAACAGTGTTTGCTGTACCTAGCAATGTGAGATGGTGCTTGCAATTTTTTCTTTACTTTTTAATATGATGCAATATGTACATTCTCATATGTCATTTTTTAAAGAAAAGTGAATGTACAATTTTAATGAGGAGGCGTTCCAGAATCACAAGAAACTACATTATTTTTACATTGAGCACGTTCATTATGCAGCCTGTAGAAACTGCGAGATGATTATACTTTGCACACAAACCTTAAGCCTGATTCTCCTCTTCTCACCTGTGTCAACTTTTCTCTACTCACACATCATTCATTTCAGTAGAGATACCCTGCCCTTGTCCTACAATAGGATAGAGCACGGCTGGGGAGCTGGAACCACCTCTCGCATCCAGTGCTGTCTCTCCTGTACATGACAGAGACTGCAAAGGAGTCACGGAAAGCCAAGGTGTGCTGAATGGATCTGAGCCAGAGCTTCAACCCATGAAAACCAGCACAGCACTCGGCACCTCTCAGCTGAACCCATGCAACCGCATGCCCGCTGGTGGGGAATCTGGGAAGAAGCAGGCTGGGATAAGAAATAGGTTGGGAGACAGGGCCTGTGACTGACATCTCAAAGCCATGGTCTGAGAAGGCACTGATTTGCATCCCGTTTGGAAGGAGATAGCCATGGAGAAGGGGGTAGGTGAGGAGCTGGATGCCCTCCGCCTGGACCGTTTGCCTGCATTCCCTCTCTCCTGCTTTCATGCTCTGCACAGTTTGCTAATTAGATTGCAGCCTGCTTGCTGCTTGCTTGCCCACTGGAAGGCAAAGGAAGGGAAGTAATAAGAGGACATCTCTTTCAATAAGCAATTTGCAAAGGATGTTAAGGACAGAGCAGTCTCCAGTGGGGGATGTTGCCTCTGTAAAAGGTTCCCCAGATTAGATTACCAGGGACTCCAAAGTGGGAAGGGAGGGTAAACACGTTAGCAGTGTGGCTGGGCACTTGTTCCTCCAGCTGTCACTGGTGAGGGTAATGCAGTTCGGTGCAGCTAACTGCAAGATTAATGGAACTCTTCAAATATTTAATCCTATAAAGGTATTACATTAAATGCTCACTGTAGCCTGCATGTTTTTCAGCTTGCCAACAACGTGTGTGTGTGTGTGCGTGCTTCAACATGGGGTCAGGGCAGGGAAAGGAAAAAATAAATCCCACACGGTTACTGATGAATAAGCATGGTCACAGCTTCATATTTCTTAAATGGGGATGGGGAGCCCTGCAAGGTTTTGGCAGTACAAGGAAGGCAGTAGGTCAGACCTGGGTTCTCTGACTGGGTTTTGAAAGAGATATGGGCTGACCATAGGGCCGTTTGTCTGTCTTGTACAAGTCAGAACAAGGAGAGATCAGCTGTTGATGTGAGCTGTGGGAGGTGTGGGAAAGAGAGAAGGATATCTCTCTCTCTGTCTCCCTGAATTTTTAAATTTCTGATGTGGAAATATGCCCCTTGTCCAAAAAGATTTTGGTCAGTGTAGGAGACAGGCGCAAGAGCAGACAAATGCTCCATCGTTACCACAGATCACACTTTCACATTTCTCACCCCATCACAAACCTGCTTTCTCATCCAAAGCACTCTAAGCAAACTGAATAATTGCTTAACTCACTCCCCTGCCTGTGGTGCCCTGAAAGGACTCTCCTCGCCTGATAGCTACAACAGGCTGTGCCTATGCAACAGTCCCAGCTGTGTATGCATGAGCCAGGGCCAGGCAGTGCGGCCGTGGTGTGCACCGAGGGGGCTCAGCATGGACCGCAGACACCACCTGATTACACCAGCGATGCCTCAGCAGCGCTCCACAGTGCCACTGCCACACTGCCAGCAGTATCCACGCTTGCTTACGGCCCCCGCAGGTACCAGCCAAAAGCCAGGGCACTCCTGCACTGACACAGCCAGAGAGAAGCTTATTTGCAGGAGGCCGAGCAGCAAACCCAACTCACCTGCAAGAAAAGAGCAGGGTTTTTTCACGAGATGGGTAGTTTTATATCTTTTTTGGCAGCTGTGTGATGTTGCTTTGAGTGGAGGCTGGCTGGAGGACGTGGGAGGGACATGGCTCCCTCTGGGGCAATTACCTAAGTGCCTCCAAGGGGATGGGAGCCTGCAAGAAGAGGGAGATGCTGGAAGGGGGGAAGTGGGACCTAGTGAAGGGTTTGGAGCTGCACTTTGAGCAAGGCCAAGAGGGGTAGAGGGCCAAAGACACAACAGTCAGGGAACACTTCTTTCTAAAGCCCTGTATTTCTCTTTTGCCTTATCTGAGTTTCCTTCACCTCTTAAAAAGTTAATCATTTTAGTCAGCAACCTAAAACAACCTGGCTTTTTGAGCTTAACAACCTGATTTTTGGAGGCGCTTATTATAAGTATAAGGCATAGGCATGGACAGATCAGCCTCCACTCTCGGTCTGGCTTGAGGTCCTGTCAGAGTGAAGAAGCAGGAAAATGTCCTCTAAGGCAAAAGATTTTCATGCAGACTTTGACTGAGGGGGAAATGATTGTTAATCCCGTTGACATTGAATGAAATACTCCTATTAACTCTGCTTGCAGTGCAGTGAGAAAGGAGAAGCGGGTTTACTTACTTCGCTTGTACTGGCCTCGTACCAGTGCCAAGATCCCCCAGGTCGCTTCCAACAACATGTTTTCATCCTGATGCATATGAAGCACCTAAAGTCAGGAAACAGAGGCTGCCGAATCTGCCTCCAGGCACACTGGTTGTAGCCCTTTTGTACCTAACACATGCCTCTGGCAAGGGGCTGGACCAAAGTCCCTAGCGCGTTTCACATGAGGGGATGGACTGGCCACAAGACTGCGATGGCTTTTTGATCACCGCTGAGCTATCAGCTGTGGAATTAGTATTTGCAAAGTGCCCTGCTCTTGTTTTGAACCTTGTTTCATTGCTTTTCCCATTACCAACACACCACGATTTATTGCATTTATTCTAACTCATCATGCGCGACAAAGCAGAGATTTAGGATGGCACCTTTCAGCCGTCCTAGGCCATCACTTACATACTGTATATAGCAAAGGCCTCTGAGAGACGGGAAATTGTTTCTGGTAGTAAGAAGTAGCTGGGACATAAGAGAAAGTGTTTTCATCCTGAATGACTCTGGGGAGCATTTTAGTTCTCCTAATGGCTCCATTTAATAGATAAAGCCACAAACACAGAGACAGCACAAGACAGTGATTTATTCAATAAATAAGTCCCCTCCTCTCCCCTGAGCTCACAACTAGGAAAATTTCCTCACAACAAGTTTGTTCGACCTGTTACCTTTTTCCCCACAACTTGCTTGGCTCTAGCTCAGCCCAGCTCAGCAGAGGCTGCACAGGCAGTCAGGCCATTTGCACAGGACTTCTGAAAATGCAAGGCACGACCCAATTTCTCTTTTTCCCTACAGAAAAATTTCTGGCCAAATGGAAAAGACAGTCATGTCAGGAAATGTTAATAGGGAGAAGGAATTATATTATATTCCCCCTCCTCTCAGAATCTCCTTTCCCAGCAATCTTTTACAGTGGGTAGCCATACAGAGTGAGTAGGGAGGAGAGCTGGGCGAGGCTCCCCTCTCCCCAGCACTTTCCTGGGAGACAAGGACAGAGGGCAGAATCGCAGAATAAGTCAGGTTGCAAGGGACTGCAGGATGCTGTCTGCTCCAACCCCTGCTCTCAGCAGGGTAACTTCAAAGCTAGAACAGGATGCTCAGGGCCTTGTCCACTTGAATTTTTAATTTCTCCAGTGGCGGAAATCCACAGACTCTCTGGGCCCTGTTTCAGTGCTGCACCATCTTCCTGGGGCATTTATTTTTCTTTATGAAGAAGATTTTTTCTTGTTGTAACTTGTATCCTTTGCCTCCTGTCCTAACATTGTGCACCTCTGAGAAGAGCCTGGCTCCATCTTTCCTATAACCTCCTTTAGCCAGGTGAAAAGACCAGTAAAATCCCCCTTTGCCTTTTCTTCTCCAGGCTGAACAAATCCAATCTCTCAGCCTTTTCTCTTACATCCTGCGCTCCAGCTCCCTGACCATCTTGGTGGTCATCTGCCAAGAGGACCTTGTTCCATTTTGCTGATGTCCTTCTTGTACTGAGGGGACAAAACTGGACACAGTGATTCCAGATGCTGTCTCCCAGCCCGTGCCAGGGAGAGATGCCGGTGAGGTTGCAGCTCTGCAGCTGCACATGGAAAGCAGCTCAGTAATCCAAACAGGATCTGAAACCACAACCCTTTGCATAGCAATGAGAAGCTACTGCTACACAAGCAAAGTTTCCTGAAGATACTGGAGACACCCTTGAAACCCAAGAGAAACAAAGCAATTCAGGGTGGATACGGGAAAGAAAATAACACCCAAGGGCTCACACAGAACAAAGTGGGGGGGTGTGGAATTACCATTTGAAAAACACATTAGTCATCCTATTTATGTAAGTACAATAAATCAGTGTAAAGCCAAACAGTCAGGCAATCAGAAAGCTGCAGAGACCTCAACAGAGGGCAGAGCAATGACAGCCGATAGCTCTTTAAATAATAGTGTTTTTCCTATGGGACTCCCGGTTCATATCATTCCTGTGCACAGCATGCAAAGATAAAGCTCCCTGTGCCCCACAGATGGCTCCAATTTCCCAAATAATTGATAGCTGGAGTTCTCCTCGGAGGATCAGGTGGAGGAATGAAAAAGGAGCGTCGTAATGGCTGCATTTTTCATTCAGCACAAACCTGGTTTGGTCTGCACCCAGGTAGGCTGGCAGTGGCTGCACTGAAGTGACTGCCCTGAGAAGGAAAGTGGGGACTGACAGCTCAGTTGGGTCCTGAATCTCCCAGCAAACAGCCCAGGCCTGCACCTAGGAAAGACTACGTAAATAGCTCAGGGAAAATGACTGCAAAATAACGAAAATCTTGATTTACTTCAAGGGAAGTAATGTACGGACTCCCCACACTGTATTTCACACCCTCAGTCAAGCTGTCTTTAAAAGGAATGAGAGGAGATGTGGAAGGAGGCATGGGGTGAAAACAGACTTACCACTAATATACGAGATCTTTTATTCTCCAACAGTAAAGAAATGCAGCAGATTTCAAATCACAGACAAAAAAAGAGAGAGAGCAAATCCCACTATTCTCTTCAACCTTCCCTATAGATTATGATGGCCTTGGGAGGGGGTGAGTGAGAGGCAGGGGGAAGGTATTCCCATCTTGGAACTACGAATCCAAACCTAAAAAATGTGTAATGACAAAACCTATTGTCAGAAGCGGAATATCTTTGGTTTGGTGTTGCAGAAGTGTGGGGTCAGCACTGTGTTGCATGAGGCAACACATACTGTTATAACCAGGAAAATTCTTTGCTCCAACAACTGACAACCTCAAGCAGAGATTTCCATTGTTGTTTTTGTTTTCTTTTGTGGCACACTCCGTTTTTTTTCCAGTGAAAGTGGAAAATATGGTAGATGGATCCATCACGATCCTAGTGCCAGAGCGCTTGCATTTTTTTAATTGCCCAGGCATCTTAGTAGTGGTCCTCAGGGGTACATGCAAAGAGGTGAGGCAGGCAACAGGATGGAGGAAAACAGCTTATGGCCAGACTCCCCTGGAGTTCAGGTGACTTACCCAAGGCCATTTGGACATCTGTGTCAGAGCCAGAGCCAGAGGAAAGGAGTCCTCAGCCCCCAGTTTTTTCCTTAAATCACAAGACCCAGATTCTTCCTACACTAACAACAGGCTAAGCAGGTGCTTTCTCCTTTTTCCAGTAATAAGTGATAGATGGGGTCACATCCTCCCTGGGATAGTGTCGCAGGATGGGAAAAGAGAGGAGCCTGCCTCGCCACCCTCTGCCCATGCCAGGTCTCGGCCTCTCAAGCAGGCAACATGATGAAGAGGGAGCAAGATTACGAGGCTGTGGGTGAATGTCTCAGATGCAGGCTGGGGAATGTGAAGAGGGGGCTGCTTGAATTGCAGATTTGGTGTGTGAGACGTGACAGCTTGGCCTTTTAAACAGATACAGTGCCCGACTGGCAAGGCTGTCACTGCAGTACAGACAGCCTACAGGGGTTCGCTGGGTCACCCTTTGAAAGGAGTCAAAAGCTGCAGGAATTGTTTCCCTGAATATTTAACACTGCAACTGTGCAAGCAATTAAACACACAGATATCTGAGTAACGCTTGGCTCAAGCAGTCACGCTTGCACATTTAAACATGTGAACAAGTACGGGTCTGTGCGATGGTGACACAAGGAGAAGAAAGCTAATCGATTTCAGCAGCACCAGAACTGGGGAAACGGCTATTCCCAATTCCCTTCTGCTGCCTCCAACACTTCCAATTGCCTGTTGTCCAGCTGGAAACAATTCAACAGTTGCTAAACCTGTATCTTGGCCAAACTAGGCTGTTCTAGTCCGTTTTTGTGTTGGAGAGGCAAGGTATGTAGGGACAAAACGTAATACCTTTTATTAGATCATATTATTCTTCTCTTCCTCTCCCAAAAGAAAAGAGAGCACCTTTATGCTGAATTGTCGTTTGTTGCTCTCTTCAGATCTCACACACTTCAGAGCCTTTCTTGCTCAATGAATCTCTGGAAAACATCACCTCCTTCCAGTTACAACAGCACTATTGTTACAGTGACAGTGCAGCAGCTGGGTGCTGAGGTTGAGATCATGATCCTTCGCTTCTGGAAGAAGTGGCTGCTTGTTAACCAGCCTGAGGAGGACCTCGCACATGCAGGAGGGTACACCAGCTGGGCACAAAGGTCGGCAGGCAGCATCAGCCTGCATTCACACTTGTGTATGTTATAAAACACCCAGCAGAGTGACCTCGATTCGTCACAAAAAATAGCAGTAAAATCTGATAGAGAGATTTCTGCAGAATTTGGAGGGATGATGAGAAGAAAGGCATGTTCCTCTGACCCTTTATGACAGGTCATATACAGTGCTGCTGTGTATGTTTTGTCCGCTGGAAACTGAGACTTGATCTGACCCTCCACTCATTCACAAAAAAACCCCCAAGATTCACCCAAGGACTCTCCTGCGTTTCCATTTCTCTGTTCTTTTCTGGAAACAGCAAAAATAGAAAGTGTTTGATTTGTTCGTTTGTTGAAACCATTTGCACAACATTATTTTCATGGCTAGAACCATTGCAAAGCATCTTCAAAGGGCTCCTGGGGAAGGTAACGGGAGCTGAGCAGTGCCACAATGCACAGAGCAACTGAGATGCACGCCGCGCAGGAGGCTGCGGGGCACAGAGAGAGGCAGCGAAGTTACAGGAGGAAGCCGGGAAGTGGGAACAAAGCCTGTTGTGACTGTCGCTCTGATGAGCAGGGGGACAGGTATGCTGAAGACTGAAAGAGGCAGAAGAAATCTTCTGACGCAGTGGTAAGAGAGAGGCTTCAGCTGAGAAGAGGAATGGATGTGATTAGGTTGGAGGGAGGTGAAGGCACGACGCAATAGACTCAAGACAATGGAGACCACATGTAGGTCACTACAGGAAATCAGTGCAGTAGCTGGAAAAAAGCTCTTTCTCTTTGCGTGTAAATCGAGGCTTCATTTCTACCACAGAACAAGTAATGTGACAGGGGACTGATGGGGCTGGTGTTAATACAGGCTGAGTCTTTCTAGATGTCCTTGCCCTGTTTAGGACCTTTCAGCTATCACCAGCCCCAAAAGAATTTCTTCTAAATTTCCACTTTCTTATAAATTCAGGAAGTTAACTATAGGAAAGGAGGATCCCAGACTGATTGCTGTCTATGACAGCTTATGGAAAAGTATCACAAAGTAGGTGTGCTATTACAGGAAAAAAGAGACAGCAACATAACAAAACAAAGTAGAAGAAATGGCCAAAAACTAAGTCTGTGGGACAGGGGGAGGTTCAATAACAAAAAATAAGATTAACAGGTGCAGACGTGCTTTTCATTCAGCGGCTGGGTATCCTGCTTCTGTGAGAATTCCCCTTAGAGCAGAGTAAATATTTTGGGGGTCCTGCAAGTGATGGCCTCACTAAACCTGGGAACTCTCCTTGTCTACACAAACCTCCTGTGCTTGTCCACCTGGTCAGGGATAGTCTGTTGTGATCTTTTCCATGTGCTGTCCCAGACAAAGCTCAGAAAGTGAGAATAAAAAAAAAGGGAAAACTAAATTTATTCAAATGTCAAAAAGCCTTTTTTTTTTTTAACTTGGATTTTCTTTTTATTTTGGCTCTTGGTTGGAGGGAATGTCTTTGCTCCCCTTTATCCAGGCTGGCTTGTCCATCTGCAGAGAGCAGCACTGGTGGCTGCAGCTCCACTCACAGCATCCCAGCTTCAGCCCTGCCTCACCGGCTGGCCAGCAGCTACACAAAGGTGTTGATCCTCTTTCTCAAAATGTCTCTGCAGGTCAGGCACTCCAAGCAGGCAGTGAGAATTATATGCAAATACCAGAAGATAGTGCTTTTCAGGGTTCTGGAGGGAACAGGACACTGATAATATTGTCTGCATGCTTAATCCCTCCAAAATCCCCTGGTTGAAAGACAGCCATGGCAGGTGTGTGCAGATTGGTGAGGGAGCACCACAGAGCACTTAGAGAGAACATACTTGAGAAAAAAACAAGGGAAAGAGTAGGTCTGGAGTAAGGAAGGGAAAAGACTTCTTCAGACAGACTTATTCAGTGTTATTGCATGGCATAATTAGAGGGAAAATCAGCCAATGGCCCTGACAGTCTTTCCCCTGAGATACTGCACCCAGAAAGAGGGTAAGATGAGGCCAGCATGCAGAGACGTCATGTCCAAATCATTTTAGCCCTGGTGAAAACCAGGGTCCTTCGACTGCTGCTCAGGAGCTGCCTGGAGTGAGGGGCAGCACAGGCTCAGCCTTGTTGCCCCAGAATATGCGGCCACGTCACCAACCCATTTCAACAGGATTTAACGGGCCTGTCACCTGCTCCTGGTCACAGGTGGCCACCCCAGGACTGAGGGACAGGCAGCTTTCCAGGGCTGCACTGCCGGCCCGCTGGCCTCCCAGGGAGAGTGCAGGTAGTACTCAGGAGGACACCAGGACCAGACTTTTCCCTCTGTGCCTCATGGTTGCAGCCCTCAGGGTGCCTGGGTTGCAACAGAGATTGGGATAGAGAAGCAGGGCTGGACGATTATACCATCTGCCTTGGTCTGAAACATCCCAAAAGCAGAGGCTTTCCTCGCAGTATGCAACAGAAATCCCCTTGATGTGTTTTTGCATCTAGGGGATAGCAAAACTCCTACAAAGTTAAGGAGGTGGGAAATAATTCCTGCAGTCTCTGGCAGGCTGAAACCCTTCAAAATGTTTCCTTCCTGCTGCTGGGACTGCAGGGAGTGAGGCTGGGTCTGCAGCAAGGCACAAAAATGCCAATAAGTCGGAGGGGACCACCCACCTGGGACACATGCCTCCAGAGCCTGCACCAAATACCCAGGACTCATCTCCCACTTCTGACATCCATGTCCTTGCTGGTTGCCCAAAAGTCCTTTTGTAGAGGACTTTTTATGCCAAGGTGAGAGTGCTGAATGGCTGGATGGACAGAGAAAGGACAAGGAAATGACGTTGATCCTTAGTCCAGAAGTTCACTGCTGTGACATTGTCCCACTCTGCGGTTGTAGGAAAATACACTGAGTTCGCCAAAGGGTGTTATTACTGGCTCTGCCCCAGGCGGAGATGGCTGGGTGCTCCAGTTCTCACAACTTTAGCTGGAGGCGGCAGTGCTGAGCACCACAAAAACCACACCCGTAACTTCTCTCCACCTCAGTGTTCCCATGCATAAATGGGAATAGCAGCACATCCCACAGTGGAAGAGCGCACAGACATCTCTTGGCGAGAAAGATTATTTATTACAACTATATCAACAATCATTAAAAAGAACAGGGGATGAAAGAGCTCTTCAAATTCAACATGCTATGGGTTGAAACAGAGTAATCTTTGTTTACCGAGAGCTGAGCAACACAACAGAGAAGTCAAAGTAGTGGAAAAATATTTCACCACCCATAGGACCGTTCATTCACGTAGTGTGCAGGGATAGTCCCCTGAGAGCCTTGTCATGTCGCCTTGGATTATGAAGGATATGAGCACTGGATCAACAAGCAGGGCAAGAAATGGAAGTCTCAATCAGGCTTACTGAAGGAGGAAAAAAAAATCCTGCTCTCTATTACATGCTGCTCCTCGAGTGGAGGCACAGGAGCAGAAAGAATAGAATTATAGAATAGTTTGGGTTGGAAGGGACCTCTAAAGGTCATCTAGTCCAACCCCCCTGCCAGGGGCAGGGACATCTTCAACTACATAAGGTTGCTCAGAGCCCCGTCCAACCTGATCTGGAATGCTTCCAGGGATGGGGCATCCACCACCTCTCTGGGCAACCTCTTCCAGTGCTTCACCACCCTCAGCGTAAAAAATTTCCTCCTTATATCTAGTCTAAATCTACCCCCCTTTAGTTTAAAGCCATTCCCCCTTGTCCTGTCGCAACAGGCCCTGCTAAAATCTTTTGCCACCATCTTTTTTACAAGCCCCCTTTAAGTACTGATCGGCTGCAATAAGGTCTCTCCAAAGCCTTCTCTTCTCTAGGCTCAACAACCCCAACTCTCTCAGCCTTTCTTCAGAGGAGAGGTGTTCCATCCCCTGATCATTTTTGTGGGCCTCTTCTGGACCCGCTCCAACAGGTCCGTGTCTTTCTTATACTGAGGGCTCCAGAGCTGGACGCAGGACTCCAGGTGGGGTCTCACCAGAGCGGAGTAGAGGAGCAGAATCATCTCCCTCCACCTGCTGGCCACGCTGCTTTGGATGCAGCCCAGGATACGATTGGCCTTCTGGGCTGCGAGCGCACATTGCTGGCTCATGTCCAGCTTTTCATCCACCAGTACTCCCAAGTCCTTCTCGGCAGGGCTGCTCTCAATCCCTTCATCCCCCAGCCTGTATTGATACTGGGGGTTGCCCCGACCCCTGTGCAGGACCTTGCCCTTGGCCTTGTTGAACCTCATGAGGTTCACACAGGCCCACTTCTCCAGCTTGTCCAGGTCCCTCTGGATGGCATCCCATCCCTCTGGCGTGTCAACCGCACCACTCAGCTTGGTGTCATCTGCAAACTTCCTGAGGGTGCACTCGATCCCACTGTCTATGTCATTGATGATGATATTAAACAGTCCCGGTCCCAATATGGACCCCTGTGGGATGCCACTCATCACCAACCTCCATCTGGACATTGAGCCATTGACCACTACCCTCTGGATGCGACCATCTAATCAATTCCTCACCCACCGAACAGTCGACCCATCAAATCCATACCTCTCCAGTTTAGAGAGAAGGATGTTGTGGGGGACCATGTCAAAGGCCTTACAGAGGTCCAGATAGACAACATCTGACATAGACGAAATAATAAGACAGAGGAGGAAAGCAGGACAGTGAACAGCAAAAAGAAATCCAAATCAATGGGACAGATTGTCCTCTGGGGCAGGTTGACTCGGGGGACAAATATTTTCTTACAGCGCATTGCTGAAGCTAACACAGGTTTTGTGATTTACACCCCAGTGGATCTGGGCTGCAGTGCCAGCCAATGGGAGGAGAATGCTCACTGCTGGCATAATGACAGCTGAAGAATATAAGTAGCTCTCAGGAAAATATTTTTTCTCTAATGCTAATGAAAAGGACCGTGTACATAGAGCCAGCCAGAATATTTTTGATTAAGCATTTTTATTGAAGTGCAGTGTTTTCCCAAAGTTGAAACATTTCATGGAAACATTAGCTATAACTAAGGGTCTCTTTCATCAGGAAGATCTCTGAGAGGCAGGTTGGAACGCCCCATCAGACCAGGATATAGGCTCTAGCAGAAAAATAAAAATACCTTTATAAGCTTTTCCTACCTGAAAAGAAATGTTCCTACACAGTTCTGTTATGGTGCAAAAAGTATTCACAGGGCTTTGTTTTCACTCAAAAATAAAGAACATTATTTCTGAGGCATTGAAGATGGCCTCAGAACAGCATTTTCCATCTCCAGCTGCCTTTACATATAGGTCCATACGCATCTTGAACCCGGTGCCTCATATTCCTAGGACAGGCCATAGAGTATCAGCAAAGCTCCAGCCCTCAGTAATTGTGATGCCTGTGGGGATAACTGAGTTGTAGTAAATGATGGGAATAAGAACTACATGTAGTTATATGCAAGAGTAACAATTCCCAAAGACAGAAAATATACAGGACACGTAAGAAACTGAAATTTTGGGCTGAACTTGAGGACAGCCTTTCTTCACGGCTGCCAACTGTTTACAGCATTAACAGTGAAGCCCAGCCACCATAACAGAGACATCAGATCTTGGAAAACCTACTGCAGGGGGGTCCCGAGGCAGTGCTTGCTGTCTCTCTTCTCCTCCTGGCCCTTGAACAGGCTTTTCCACAATTCTTCAGCCCCATCTTCTGAGACAGTTGCACATCCCCCTTCATCCTGACTGTTTCTCCTTCTTCTTGACTGTTTGCTATGGAGTCCTCCTTTTGGCTCTGTATCCCTTCATTTCCCCTGAGTTTAACACAAACGTTTAGAACAACCCTGAGTAACCACTGCAGCAAATAGACAGGATGAGATTCATGAAAGGGAAAGTATAATGCTAGAGATGTGTTATACCCTCCTATACTTCCCACAACGGGACTAAAATCACCATTGCTTTTCTTAGGAAGTCTGGACAATTCAAAGCATTGCAGGTTTTATTTCAGGGTGAACATTTAAGGTTACTTTGGAGTGGAAAACCCTTTTTCCTTTATTTTATCATGAAATAGTCTTAATTATCGCAAGGATCAAACAATTGCGAAGGTTGTATGAGCACATGGTGTGTAGAGATCACATGCATAAAGACCTAGAGGTTCCCTTGCTGGTAACTACTCCTAAAGCTCTCCTTTTAATGGCTTGGACCCTGACTCCAACAGGTATGAATGAGTCCAACTTTTGACAGTATTGCATTTTGTTTAAGAGACAGGATTTGCATCTTGTTCTTCCATCCAGTCCCACAAGATTTCTGCAACATATGAACACTGCAGGGTCCAAAGGTTGCAGTCATGGCAATGCCTCCGGCAGACTGGTCTCTACTTGGAAATCACCTCCCTTCCACATGAAAAAGAGCTTTAAATCACAGTAAATAGGTGCTGCTAGAGGACTGGGACCTAGATGCTCCAAAGGACTGTCAAAGCCCACTTAGTAATGCCAGCAGCACAGTTCTAGTAGAGATAAGTATATGAAGAGGAGAAAGGAAACTGCTCAGTAATTGAAGTCAAGTTGCATACTGACTATACTATCATGGGTTTTGCCCCCAGATTTTCCTGCAATGTACTTTTCTTCAAAAGATGCCAATAACCTCATGCTTGCTACTAGGCCATCCTTACATGTTCAAGTACTGTAAGTGCCCAAATATCTATCTGGAAAAAAGGATGGCAACATCTGCAAACACTCATGTTTGAAAATACAGTCCCTGGTGTCTGCTGAAATACCACTCACAGAGATGCAACTTCCAGCAGAAGGATATTAACAGGCCTTGTAAAGAGGGAATTCCACCTCCATAACCTGGAGGGGCATCCCCGGCAAGAGGAGGTTACCCTGTGCTCTGGGCACAGCCTCACCACCGAGCATGCCCATGGGAGAAGTCCTCAGGAGATACCCAATACCAATAGTCCCCACTGTACTGCAGGGCTCACTGCTCGACCAGCTCTTCTGCGCTCTCTCTCTGCAGAGCAGAAGTTGCAGGCTGATAAACCACAACCTGCTCAAAACCACTGCACTATTCCTATCTCAACTATTTAGCTTATTTTTTTCTTTTTAATCCTCTTAACTATGTTCACTAATTCAGCTTTTAATCATAAGCCTATTTGCGTAGATACATTTTTTTCATCAGCATTCCCCCCACTAATCTATCCAAGTTCTCTAAAATGCCTTCTTATTCTACTTAAATAACTCGCTTCATTCCTAATGACTTCTATCTCCTCTGCTTTAGTTCTGTAACATTATTATTATTATTATTATTAGCTCCAAGAGTCTCTTGCCAGTTCCTTTCTAACAGCGTTTCTGCTGTAAGCACCTCTGTAGGCTGAGCTCTTCAGCTTGAGAGAGGCTGTTGAAGACACTTCTACACGGGATCCAAGTTCCCTTCAGCCCAGGTAGCCCATTAAAAACATTATTGTTATTTGTGTGTATGGTAGTAGGGCCAGCGCTGAGGATGAAAGCCCCCCCAGAAGAGCACTGACCACTGCACTGAGATGGGCAGGTGCAAGAGAGCACCTGGGGTTGCCTGAGGAAGCAGGGAGGCAACGGCCTTGGGCTGATAAGCAGCGTTCTCCCCTCACCCATAGCTAGTTTTCCTCAAAAATCAGGGCAGAGAAATGTTAAAGGAGAGTTTGATGAACTATAACAGGAGGCCCCATCCAGGGAGCTCCTCTCGTGCACAGTCAGCCCCTGCATGTGATGGCGGCTCTGGGCAGTGCCACCATACGGGTGAGAAAGAAGCAATGTCCATTCATAGGGAGAGGAGTAAAAGAGTGGAGGTACTTCCGTGGCAGTGCAATGAATGAGTAATGAGGGCAGCACCACCAGCACAACAGCGGTAGGAGAACATAAAAGGTGATGGACAGAGGAGGGAGGATCATGGAAAGTGACCTAAAAAGACCCATAGTTCTCTTTACTCTTTGGGGTGGAATATTTGTATATATCCTCAGTAAAGCTAGACAGAAATAGAGCACATTCCTGGAGACAACTTTTGAAGGAAAGAATAGAAATTCATTTTTAGAAAACAATCTCCAGGACATTTTCTGTCCCTCAAATACTACTTTTCATTTAAAGTGAAATGTGTAATTTTGCTTACATCACAATTAAGAAAAAAATTTTTTGCTTCAACACCTCTACTGTTCTTTTCTTTTGCACTGTTTTATCAAACTAATAACGAAAGGAAAAAAGAAAATTAAGGAGGGGACATAACTAGCCACAAGCCCCCAGAACTGTACATCTCATTAGATCTGAAGACTCCCCATTTCACTGACAGGGAAACTATGTCTGCATTCGCTGCAGGAGCCTCAAGAGCCCGTGAAAGTCTGAGCCAAGACTTCAGCCTTCAGAGGCCACCACGCCCCTGTTGCCATCTGTGGAAGGAGGCTAACCTGCTGCTGCAGAGATGTGCCCTCCAGCAGCAGACCCCTGTGTGCCACCACTGTGCCGTGTTTGTGCCCTGAGCACGGCCCCTTTCTGAGCCTCAAAGCTGTAACCACAGAAATGTCAGAGGTTGCCCCAAAATCACCATCCATAACGTTCAGCTCAAGGAAGCTGTCTGAAAACCGCCCCTGGATCCCAGTCCCATGGCCCAGGTCACTGTCTAATAGCAAGTGACCCCTCTGTGGTGCAGCAGTAGGACACGATGCGCAGTGGTGGTGCTTGAAAACTTTGGGAGCTGCAAACCCCCAGCAGCACATCTGGCAGCTGCCGTGGAGCCAGGCTGCGGGGAGGAAGCTGGCACAGCAGCTTCTGTTTCAGAAATGCTGCAGGATTTCTGCTGCTGGAAAATGCCAGGGGTATCAAGAGGTAATCGTGCAGAATTTCCCTGAGGGTACTCTCAATGCTGGGACTTTTTATCCCAATCAGGGTTTTTTTTCTTTTAAGTAAAATTAATTTGCTCAGTTGATTTTATTAATTATTGCAAAATTCTACTTAGCCTGTTCTGCTGACAGAAGCCAGAATATTTCTCAGGAAAATAAACACACTGGCATGGGAAGGGGTATCATTACAGACCAGGGTCCACTGTTGGCACAGAGGTATTTCAAATGAGACACAAATTCTGAGTTTTCTTACCTATCCGTTATCACTAAAGGTCCCTTGACAATTTTCCATGAAAAAGACTATTATCGACACCAGCACTCCACACAGGGAGTTGCACTCTGCCAAGCTACATTCCCCAGCCAGTTCACCGGGTAGTCTGTTCTTTGCTTGGACAATTGAGCAGCATTTGATATTCAATTGCTACTCAATTACTCAATTTGCAGTTAAATCTGATTTGGGTTAATTGTGCAGCACCTGCAGGACAGGCTGCTAGGCAGGACGCTGTATACACAACTTGCAGTTACTATACATAGCCAAAGAGATGCCTGGTGGGATCTCTGTCTAGGTACACAGTTTCTAGGGGGAGCTTCAGGGAATGAAAGAAGTTGCTGAAATGGGACGTGTTTATTATTCTCTGAATGTACTTTGTGTGTATTTGTATATTAACAAGATCAGAGCCTGTTTTGTTTGCTAAATTGTTCCTTCATATTCTCCCAGTATAATTTAGGCTACCATTTGTTTCACTTATGCATCACAAGCACTCATAAATATTAGTGCGAATAAGCCCTAAACCTCCAGACCAATTTGTTGTGATACCTACTTTCAAACAGAAATCACACCCAAGAGCAAGAAAACCATATGACTTTTCTTTTAATTGATCAGGTAGAAGCAAACATAGTTAAGTCTTAAGCCCTGGCACTGAATCCCCATTGTCCCTGGACTGAATGTGGTGATTTGCACCCCTACAAGGGGACGAGAAGAGCTACTGGTGAAATCCCATCTCCTTTCCAAGGCCAGATTGCTAATGCTGCTTGGCACAATGGTGTTACCCTACCAGACCAGAGAGGTCTCTTGTTTCCCATCCCCATAGCCCAAGAGAGCCCCCAAAATGGTGTGCTTCTTTCCCAAAGGAGCACAGAGCAGTGAGGTGGGAATCCCATCTCACTTTCTCTCCTGACGGACCACATTATTAAATTCTGGCTGTACGGTGCCATTGCTCCAGCCTGGTTTCCAACCAGCCTCTAGTTTTATTGTCAGCTTGCTGGTTGTTGTGGAATTGATTGAATCTGTCAAAGTTTTCTTGAGATGGGAGGGCAGGACTTACTGGACAAGTACAGATCAATTTTCACATGCTTATCCGCTCTCACAGGAGAATTGTTGATTGCTTGTGCACGTACTTTGAAACGGAGTTGCAGAGGGACGGCACCCCCAGTGTATCCTAGAGTAAGTAATTACAGTGCTTGACAGACATGTCAGGGCCCCTGTATATGTGCAAGTCAGCCTTCACATGGGCAGTAAGCCTGATATACCTTGAACCCATAGGTATCCTAAGTATGGAGTACCTTTTTTGTGCGCTTCAATCTACGGTCCAAGGTTTCATTAAAGTTTATCAAAAAATAAATCTTATACCTCAACTGCCCACACCAGCTATTCACAGGTAGGTGGTGTCAAGCAATAAAATTCTTATAAAAACAAGCTCTGCAAACCCCAGAAGTTTGAGACTTACAGTTCTCTATACCTGAGTGGGTATTACACCACCTGTGAGTAGATAGCTTTGATGCACACCTAGTGACTTCCCACCACTCCCTCTCCATGGCTGCTTAAACCTCCCACTGGGTTTTGTAGGCAGCATCAGCGCTTCCCATGACAAGTGAGATGGGCAGCCAGGTCCCCAAGGAGGCGCATCCCTCTCTCTGGCAACGAGATCCCCAGCCCTTGTAAAGATTTGTTTTGTGGTTTCTCTTTGCTTCTTCACTTCTCAGGCAGTGTTTAATGGAAACTACAATAAAAAAAATGATCTGCTTCGTTGCTTTTCAATTAGATAAAAACTCCCATTAGTGATGCAATTAAGGCGCCGTTTTCAAGACTGTTGTTTAACAGCCTCCTTGACATTTCACAGAGCTCATTTGTTTTGCTTTGTTTTTTCCTTTTCACAAAAACAGATGCAAAAAAAATGATTCATTTGCAGAAATGCAGACAAAGCAGAAAGACTCAAAAGAGTGGGAGCAGGGTGAGTCGTGTATGCTGCAAGATGGAAGAAGGAAGAAAGAGAGGGTAAAAAAGAAATGCTTATGCTATACTGTAGAGTGGGTCCTAGCCAGGAGGAACAGGGCAGAGCAGAGGAAAAGACCAAAGTTCCTTAGTGGTCCTACAGGGTTATTTGTTGCTGGAAAACAGCACATGTGCAGAATAGGCAAAATACAATAACAAAATAGATCAGGAATTTTGCTCAACAAAATTGTATTTTCATTGCATTTCTTAATTAACATAAAATGTTAAACAACTTTAAAATGTGTCAAAATATTTCATATTTTCCTTTAAATATTAAAAAAACCTCAACAACCACAATCTAAATTCATTTGAGATAGCCTTTTCTGAAAAAATAAAGCATTGGTCTTTACAGTTGAATAAATATCTTTAACCATGTAATATAAAGTTTATGAAGAACATTTGGAAACTAAATTGAATCTGAGGCTTGAAAAATGAGATGTCTCAAAAGACACTTACAAATCACTTTCCACTGAGTTGCAGAGGTGGGACAGGAGGGCAGGACCTATCTGAGCAGCAGTGCCAAAGAGGAGAGGGGAAAAACAAGCACATTTGTCTATAGTGTACAGCATTTTTGGCCACACAGCTCACAAAGCATGCCCCTTTCTTTTTCTTTTCAGGTCTAGCCAGACATTTTATCTGTTTATGCTGTCCTTGCCCCCCCGTCTTTCTGATTGTCATCATCTTCTGTTTTTCTTCTTCATGCAGATGTTTGAAAAGTGTTTATTCTTGTAATTCAGAAGGAATTATTTTGCATAAACTCTAGCTGACAGCTGATACTTGCATCCCTCTGGGGAAAAAAAAAAGAGCCAGGGTTCAGCACCTGCTGCCTTTGAACTTCTCTGGCATTATAGCTTCATCAGAACATAAAAATCCTATTATGAAAATATTTTTAGAGTCTGAGACCAGGGTTGCCAGAGCAGTTAGTGCCTGCAACACACAGCCACACAGACACAAACATGTTAAAAGGTTGGACAGATTCATTTTCTGACCCATTATCCAGGGGCTAGTAGGAACCATTTATTTCCATGCAAGAAAATGCATTCCCCTCTTGGTTTTGTCACTCATTTCCTGCTTGTTCTATGCACAAGATTCCTTCCCCCAGAAATGCTAATATTTTCGGTCTTCAAAATCCTTCCTAAAAATATTCACAATTTTGCAAAGCCTGAATGGGCTTAGACCCATCTACAATATGTCACAGGGGTCTGAGATCTCAGCTGAGATCTCAGTGCAGCTTAGACTTATCTCTTGCTCTGGTAAATATTTCAGTGCAAAACAGCCATTGAATCTTAGCTAAACTGTGTGTTGCAAACTCGATGAGAAGCCCACGGAAGCAAACAGACTGGTGTAAAAGCCTACGTGCTCTGCTCACTGCCTCATTCATTGTCCATCACTGCGATATCTGCATTCAGATAGTACTTCAGAGCTGCTGGTTTTAGTTCCTTGAGTGATGTGTAAGAGACCTACATTTTTTCTTCCCTCTTCCTTCTCCAATAATGCAACATTATGATAGCTTTTTTTGATTACCAGAAATAGCTATTCACAGAAAAGGGTCCCAGATAAAATTCTCTGGCGATGGGAGTGGGTGAGGTGCTGAGCAGCTGGAAGCATCTTTCTGTTACATTTTTGTGCTGTTCTTGACTGGCAGTGCTAGGAATGCTACAGATGAAACAAGAAGAGCAGTCCTGCTCAGTCACCACCCCCAAATCCTCCCTGTATGGTTCTTCCAAACCAAAAAAAAAACCCACCCTCTATGGAAACAGAACCCACCTTTGCAAATGCGTTTCCTCTCAGACAGGGGCTGAGGCAATGCAAGGGCCTCAATGAAGCTGGTACAGGTGTTTGCACCTGCAGCCTGCTCCTCCAACTTCATCCCACCTCTTCTCCCCACCAATCCTGGGGGCTCGTCCCCTCCTTTGGGTTGACACACAAAGCCTTAGTCAACAGCCACCACCTTCCTCCTCCATCATCCCAGGAGAGAGGCTGAGGGGAGCTGCAGGAGAGGTGACTGGAAGCATTCCCGCCTTGTGGCTCTTTTATACTTGTGTAAAGGCGAAAGGATTGATATACTTCTTAAGTGCAGTACAGTAAGTTTGTTGAATGCTTTGCCTGAGGGGTCTTGCCAAGCTTCACTCTATCTGGCTGACTAAATCCAGATTAAAGATGCATGGCTCTGCCAACTGCTGCTTTTCAATTTAGATGCTCGCACTGTATGCTTATTTATTTATTTTTAGGATATTGATTTTGTCAGGAGGCAAAGCAAGGGTTGTAGTTGTAGGAAAAAGTAATAAGTCTAAAAGTCATCAGTGTTAGACTTTTAAGGGGCTAAGGAGACTTGTTTCTAAAATAAAATACTTGCCAAATGCACTAGTTTTATCTAGGCTACAAAGTCCCAAGATTGCTGTCATTCAAGGTCAATGACAAAGTATTGTTGACTTCGTTGGGAGCAAGTCTGGGGCATGATGCAGCTGCCAGTGAGTGATACCTGGTAGGTATGGGAGTGGGTTATCAGAGCACTTGGCTGTGAGCTGCATTTCCAGAGTACTTTCAGGCAACAGCAGTGCCAGTATGGTATCCCAGGTTAGCTTCTCTGAAGTGAAAAACTAGTGGAGTTATCACAGATTTGTACCTGGTGCTCGGATGTGACCCCGTAGGTACCCAGGACTGCGGTCAGGCCAGCACTTCCCTAATGGAGTAGCTAGCAGATGCAGTATGTTGTCAGGATGACTCTAGCCACACAGCATGAGCTGGGTTGGACCCAGTCCATTTTTGAGGGGTTCCATAGCGATATGACAAGGAGTGATGTGAGGAAAGTAGCCCAGTTCTCTTGATACGTCTTTCAGGATAAGGAGACAAAGAGCACCATTTTACCAATCCCAACAAGCAACACCATTTTACATACACCTTTTCTAGCACTAATTGTAAAATTACTTCCTTAATTTATCAAGAGAACAAAAAAGTACTTATACTTAGCAGATAGTTTGAATCAAAGGTTGTTGTGTTTTTTTCTTTTAAACCTTTAAAACTATATTTGCTTGAAGTACTTCAAATGTTTTATTGCTCGTACTACAGTACATAGCAAAGTAATTGTGTAATTAAGAGATAATGTCAATGCAATAGACCATTGTTGACAAGATAATAGTCTCCTGCTGCTATAGAAATGCCAAGGCAAAGCTAAAGAATATGCAGGAAAAACATACATGCAGAAAATTAAATCAGATTGTTTGTTTTTAAACTGAACTGGCAAGCTCTGACTGGCCTAGCTGTAATTTAGTGTAGGTTGGATTCCCTCTACAGCAAAGCACTAGTTTAAGCAAAAGGGTGCTCAGATCTTGTGCAGCAAGACAGTGCATACAGCAGGGAAGGAGGATGAGAGGAAGAAATCCACCGTTGCTAATTCTGGGTCTGGTGTCCCAGGAAGAGCTGTAGCAGAAGCATTAGTGCAGAAAAAACGCCTGAAGCCCCCGGCAGGTGAGATGTTCAGTTTGCTATCCTGTGGAGGCTTTCTGAGGCTAGGACACCACCGGATGATTTGACCCCACATTTTTCATGCACCTGAGTGAAGGAAGCCAGGATAGAAGACACCTAAGCTTCAGCTGGATTGCATCCTTTAGCCTCCCTCACTTAGCCTTGGGAATGAATGCTAAATCTCAGGGTTAAAAGTTCACTGGCTCCTGTTTGCTAATTCATCATTAGCCCAGACTGTGCTTCAGAGAAGTCTGAGCTATTCTGAGCTACTTCCCTGGGACTTTCCGCCAGCAGCACCAGCTCGGTTGCCATGTCCCTGGGAGCAGCGGTCCCCATCTGCTGTCCCCCCTGCACTGAATCCGTGGGGATGCAGGGCTGGTGCCAGCTACCAGGTGACTGTGCCTTTTGTGCCTGGGAAGCACTCGCTGTAGGCTTCCTGAGACACTCAAGCTGAGCCAGAAAGTGTGGTCCAGTGTTTTAATGCTGCTGGCAACCACGGGACTCATGTTCATACTAAATTGAAGCCGAACTGCCAACAGTGGGGAGAAAGCCAGGGTACCATTTTAGCCCCCAAATTCTGAAGCGGACAAGATGTAGGGGAAAGCTGAATTGTCAGTCCTTCCTCAACAAGTCAGCAGATGGCTCAGTGGTGGTTCCTTGCCCAGGAACACAGGACACTGAGATAATCCCATGGATACCCGGGGCTGCAGGCAGAAGGAGTTTCAATAGGGACGCTACACAACATGACCTGGGAAAGAATATTATATTAGTACTCCTCAATGGGCACCATGACCACTATAGTATTCATGACAAGGCTGCACTAGCAGGTCATTACCAGCCATGTGATTTCCAGTATTCATTATACTTATTTATGTAAGAGGATTGTTTTCTTCTTTTTTAAATGTACTTTGTGTACCCAGACACAAATAAATTAGCTCTTCGAGTTGTGTCTGTGTCTCGGTACATGAAGTACATAAAAACCCCTCACATAAAATGAATTAAAAGGTTGAAAAGTTGCAAACTCAAAGATAACAATAAAAAGAGGTCCGTGCAAGCTTGCTTCAGTCCTGTGTGGGCAAAGCACCTGTTGTGGTCTTTAATTTCATGCCCACATACGCCACCTCCAAGTACCCTCACTACCTGGAGTGCACAGTGGATCTGCTCCCCCTAGAAGCAGCTGTTAAGTATTTCATTTTATCTTCATTTTTCTATGTACAGCCCCAGGCCTTATTTATGTACACTGTGAAGACTTAGTCTGAAGACAACATTAATCATAAGTTCTTTAAAGCATTCATCATTACAGTGTTTGAGTGGTTTGCAAAACCTAATGAATTGATATACACAACAAATCTTGAGAAATGATGTGGTATTGTTACTTCCCATGGAGATGGGGAACTGAGACAGTGAGTTATTACATCTGAAATGTCCAGCAGTGCTGGGTGTTTCATTTGAAAGCCCTGATTTGGTAGGGGATGCTAGGTTTTGTGGCACTTTAATTGCTTTGAGTCCAGTTGCTGATTTCTCTCCTCAGTTTTACAAAGCAGACTCCACAGCTCACATCGTGCACAGGCAAGATATGGAAAACACAGAGTTAGTATCTCTCTGCCCAGCATCACCCACAAGCCCTGCAGCTGCAGTACAGACAGAATCCATTTTCCCAGGCAGCATCGCACTGTTTCAACCATGACGACCCCGTCCACCATCTTCTCCAGGTCCCTACTGTATTTTCTGTGAACATTTCCTCCCAATATCCACAACAGAGAAAGATGGAGGTCATATAAGCTGTGCTTTGTCTTACCTGCAGAGGCACTCAAAACCTCTGTTTCCTTGATTATCCAGACTGGGCACTGTTTTGGAGAACACAGTGGTTTCCTTCTTTGTTGTGTGCCAGGGTTTCCTTACTGGGGAAATCAGGGCATAAGAAGGGGTTGATACACATCCAAGTCTCTCCCTAACCTGCACTCTGGGCACAAGGTTTGTACTCAGACTTACAAACTCAGAGGCCATCTGAGGACTGGAAATACAGCCAAGGGGACCCCCCAGAGCAGGACTAATCATGTTCATTGAATGAGAAAGAAATCCTGTTGAAAAGCATAGCAGGTCATCCCACAATTAGAGAATCAGTCATAATGCACAGAGGGATCTAATTAGGATTGTAAATCATAGCAATCCTGAATCATTAGGGTATTTCAGTCTTCATAGGATCTGGGGGAATAACTCAGACTCAGAGAATAATTCATGGGAGTTAGAGACAGGAAACATCTACCAAGTTTGGGAAGCAAGCGCAGCTCCCTGGGCCAGTGGTGATCAGTAGCCAGTGAAGACATGCAGGAGTTTATTGAAGGGACCAGTGATCCCAGCTCTGATCGGTGCCACACAAGGACAGCTAGGTGTTTTGATTGTGAGTTATTCCTGCATGCAGGCCAGGCCCAGCAATGACTATCTGCAACAAAACGCAGCTCTCACCCCAAACCAGGGACCAGTAGATAATGAAGTGAGGCTCAGTAACAGTGTCCTCTCCCCCTGCATGAGTCCCATGCTGGCTACCAGTCCTTGTCCAGGGAGAGGAGCAGGTGGCTCAACACACTGCAAGTAGTATCGGCTGTTACCGGGATGCATTCCTGGAATCATAGAGATATATGTCAAGCTCTCCTTCTTCCACCTGCTGCTGCAGACCACTGTCTCTGTAGTCCTCCATCAGAAACACCTCTTTTAATTACTGTCTATCTGCCTGATTTTAAGCTCCCTGACTTTATAGCACCACTGGTGCCTATGTCATAAGCTGTATGCATCTAGATAACCTGTCCTCAAAGACTGCATCGACTTCTTATTGGTGTGGTGCAAGAGGTTCATTCATCTTACTTTCTCCTTGACACACACTGACTCCTGCAATTTGGCTTCTACTTAAAGAGAAAAAATGTTTTTCACTCCAGCAAATGACCAAACCTTTCATTCACATTTCACAAAAAAGGGGGGCTGATATCCTTGACCAGGGCAAGTTTGGCAGAGCACTCATAAAACACGTAAAAATAAACCTATAATAGAGCAAACAAGTGATTTTAACTTTTTTCCATTCCCCTTTTCTTCTTTTTTTTAACAATTGTCAAAATTACATTGTCTTTTTGATTGCTAAAGTGCACCAGGTCTTCCAGAAGATAAAGAGATTGTACATAAAGCAGGGCTGGCTTTTCTGTCAAATCCTGCTACATGAAACACCCACATGTTCAAACTCTAAAAGGATCATCATAAAGCCTGTCCAGGCTTCAAAGGTGGTTTCTTTTCTTTTGTTTTGTTTTCTTTTCTTTGAGAAACATATTACTCTAAATCAGCAGTTCTCAAGCTTTTTAGCTCAAGTCTTCCTACATTAGCTCTGTAATCAGGTTCCCCATTTTCCCTCTTGAAAATAGATAAACCGGGCAGCTGTCTGACACCCATTCAGCTTTTCCGACCAAAAGCAGAGAGACATCACAAATGCAGTCACAGAGAGCTAGCAGCAGGAAGCGGAGGGCAGGGCAGGAATCCCACAGTAACCAGGGAGGAGCAGGGGAGGGTGGTGAGACCTGCACCAGCCACATCCCTACTTGTGGGTTAGATGTCCCCAGTGCACATCTCCACAGCTGGCACTCGAGTACCGCAATTGCTGCCAGAGGCCTGTAGGGCACCCGATGGGATGCCCAAAGGCTGGTATTGTACCTCTACAGCCACCCCCTTCTTCACAGCCAAAATGGTACATGAGGCTGAGAAATTTCACGTCAAAGGCGCTGCAGCCAGTGCTCCTATAGGGCAGCCAGGATGCAGCCCCGATTAACCAACACGGAAAAACTGTTCTAAAAGTAGACAGTGCTCAGGACTACCTGTTAATAAATGTCATCATTCTGGTGTTACGGATAACACTTCCTGCTTCATTATGTCATATTTAGATAGGATCTGTAGAGGGTCTATTAAAGCAGTAATGAATTAAGTGCCACTTCAGCTAAACTCTTAAGAGTGGGCTTTAGTAGGATTTAATCATATATTTAAGGGCTTTATTAAGTAGGGATGTCCATAACTGCACACCTAAGTTAGTGTTGAATCAGGAACATAATCACATTTTTTAAGGTTATAATTATTATTACCTTAGAAGTGGAAAAGACTTTCAGATTGTAAGTTAGCCAGTCTTGGAAATGACAGATTCATTGCCCTGCCTCCGTATCTGTTTACAGGTTTGTCATTTTGTGCATGTCTGTCTGTCAGAATACATACTTAAAAAGATATTCACTTTAGGGAAAGAAAGTTCCTCCTGGAGAAACCTTCTGAACAAGAACAGTTGTGCGGGGTGCAGCAATGTGCAGTGAAAGTTGAGGAGATGAAGCACCGACAGTGGCTTGCAGAGGATGTGAGCCAGAGAGAGGAACTTTTGATTCATCTGGCAGTGGCTCACTGACATGCAGTTACACCGGCTGAGTATCTGCCGGTCTTTGCAAAGGCTGATAAGCAGACGTTGCATCAGGCTTCTCGGATGGCTTGGAGCCATTCTTCCCCAGCTATTCACAGCTCTTGTTCCCACTGAAAACTATGGTGGAAGTTCACTGGCAGCTGGTTCAGACACCATCTCAAAGACCTCCATGATGTGCGTTCATCTTGCTTATTGACCCACTTGTCATAGCCAGCTGGACTGCTTTGTATCCTACAATCAGAAATCCGCTTAGAGAGAACTATCCGCAAACCTATCCCGAGCTTCAAAGGAAGATAATGTCATATATTTCTGTAGTTTCCGGTTTTCCAATGTAATTTAAAAGCAAGGCAGCAGGGGGAATACCCAGTGGGTGGGCATTACTTTCCCTCCCGCATCAGCTCCCTTCTTATGGTTCATGAGAGTTTCTCCATGGCTGAGAGACACATGCCAAGGCAGGGTTTTTTAGTCCAATATGCCTGTGCTATTAGTCAAGCCATGTGTCATGACCAGCATAATTGTGTTTGCTTGATAAATTTGAGGAATAAGTGCAGTGGTCTCCATCAGCTCCAAATGAGTCAAGGCCTTTGGTTAATTTAGTAATTAACCTCGGGCATTGTTCCAGTCATTCAGATATATACAATATGGAATGAGTAGATGCATAGCCAACACTGGCTAAATACATAAGCAGGGATCTTCTGAAGTGTGTAATTTACTCAGTTATAACATTATACTTCAGTGCATGTTTTAGACTTATTTAGCTGTGCGTATTATTAACCCCTCCAGACGTCTCTGTATTCCCTTATGAAGAGAGTACCACAGCAGACCCTGACCGTCAGCTTTCGGTTTCTCCCACGCATGCTCCTTTCTCTGTTTCTGAAGCTTTCCAGGGCAAACCAAAGCAGCAATGTGTGCAGACGCCCAGTCAATAAGCTGCATGAAGGCCCTTTGCATGGAGAGGCAGGGAGTCTGCAGAGACACCCAGGGTCCTGGGGCCCGTGGGAAGGGTGAGGGTCTCTGCCCACATTTCCCGGCTTAAGGGCTCCCGCGCTTGGCTGTGTAATACTCGTGTTTTGCTCATTTGCACCTACTGAATCTGAAGTCCCAGGTGAAGTGTGGGAACTTTTTGTGAATCCAAGGGGAATGATTTTTCCAATAACGTGTGGCCTGACCTTTGAAGCCTGGTTAAGCAGGTTAGTTCTTACAGCAGACGTTTCATACAAACCAATGCCTGGAGCTGCCCTTTTCTCTCAATCAAATCTATTGCCTTTCTTCCTGATCGAACTAAGTGGCTGATCCTGCTACCCTTTGTAACCAGTAAAATTTGTATAGGAGCTTGCATAGCACAGGGTTGTGCTTATATCAATAACAGTGCAAGAATTAACAAAATTTTTAGCATCCATCTGTTACTGTCCCATAGTTCAAATCTTCTTATTCGTAAAATTGGATCCTCCCACAAGGTGATCTATATTCTATAGGCAAACACTGTCTTATGCAATAAGCCATCACAGCTTTTATGGGTTATTTCACTCTGCTCAAACCAAGGCCCGAATTAACACTACTTTCTGATTGCCTGATCATTTCTTTCAATGAAAATGGGAAGAATAGAAAAGCTATCATTAACCAACATAGGGTCATTATTCATGTGAATTGAGTTTATTTTGCACATCTGAATGCCTCTCTCGGTTTGTACTTGTGCCACAACAATATCTGTATTTTGATCAGTATCACCTCTTGACACTGAAGTCAATGAAAAATCTGTCATTTATTTTATTCAAACCAAAAGGAGTTTCAGTCTTTCCATTCATTCATAAACCATTGAGACAGTTCGATCTCTTTGCTCACTTTTGTTGCAACGTAATACACACTGGTAGGTATATTTTACTTTCAATGCTCTCTGAATTACATCTTCTGCTGTTTCATTACAGGGACCTTAATGTGATAAACAAGCTGATTGCCATGGCAACCCTGCCAGCCCGGCTCTGCCTGAGGCTGCTGGCAGAACACTTCCACTCTCCTCTCAGATCTGACATGTCAAAGCCCAGGCTAATGTTCCCTTTCCATTTCAGGAGATTATTTCCCCATTATAGGTGGCATCTTTAGGCAGCCGAGCATCTGTTACCTAAAAGTGTTACGCTTTCCAAGTTGAAACAAGGCAGGGGGCCAGGGAGGAGCTGGGACCATCTGCAGTCATAGGCTGAAAAGGAAGAGTGAAATGTTTTGACAAGCATGCACTGGAAACAGAGAAGAAAATGCTATATGAGGCCAGTCTCCAGAGAAAGAACGGGAACAGGTTTTGCCAGTTCTCGTAAAACCAGTGCTTTACTTGAAGCTCCAGCTCCTGGAGTCCAGAGGTGGCAGGAGGATCTTTTTATTTTTTTGTTCTGCTAGTCTCTCTAGCTCTCGTAGTTGCCGAGACATGTGAAAATACGACCACTGGGGCACACAAACTGCTCAATAACCAGAGCCAGAAATATCAAATATCCCCAGAAGTTTTAAGATTTGTGACTGTAAACCAAAACCAGCATTTTGGGGACAATTTCTTTTTTAAAACTTTAGAGCCAACAACACAGAAAGCCACCCCAGAGAGCTCAAGCTGACAGTCTTTGCATGGTGTTCAGTAGCTGAAGAGGCAAGAGAAGGTCCATAGACCTAGCTGACAGCTAGGCTACACAGGGTCAGGTTCAGTTTTGACAGCACAGTGCTGGGTGTCCACAGATCTCTTTAAATAAAGGTTTCTTGCAGGGCTGCTGCAGGATCCCGACAGCATACGTTTTATTTATCTCCAGCCATACCGGAGAAATGGTTCAGGAAAAATGTCAGTACTGATTCCACTTCACCCCAAGGTGTTCACCTGAGGTTTCATTGGAGGCTTTAAAATTTGCAGGATCCCAAAAGGAATGTTATAACTGTTCAGTGTGATTTCCTGCAAGACAGCACACAGGCACAGACTGGATTTGATGACTAGGTGCCAGTAACTTCTGTTTTGAGAAAGATCTTTTTTAAGGAATCTCTTCTCCATTCATCTACTTTTGTTTTTCTGCTGCTTCTGTGCTTCCAGGATCAGAGACTGGAAATAATAAAATGCCACAAGAAAAGCTGTTCTTCTAGTATTTTCTGTCCAGATTTGATAAAGGAAGCTCTGGATATCTCACAGGAAAGTCTGTTGAGGTCCTACTGTTGTTGGCTTGGTGTTATAGACACAGGAGCATAGCCAAGTAACACTTCACAACAGATAAATCATACAATGAATGTTGCCATTTCTGCACTTATGAATTGCCCAGGGGCAACTGGAAAACTCTCAGATGTATCTGTTATTCACAGTCATCCATGAACTTTTCTAGTGAATAATTAACAGTTGGCAGTTCGTTCCAGTTGTGAGTGGTGCACTGTTAAATTCACATTTTGCAACTCAAGCCCTAACTTCCATAATCACATACAAAAAGTATGCAAAAGTAGGGCAAGGGTGAACACGAGGAGATGCTAAGAAGGGTAGAGCATGTTTTGATGCTAAATTCATGAAGTTTATAAAGCACTTTGGAAGTATGCAGTAAAAAGTGTTTGGGAAGCATAAGCAAATATCATTGTGAGAAATAGTATTTTTTGTAAATAAAGTAAAACTCATTTTGCCTGCATGTGTGCATTGACATGTCTGGAGGTGTAATCTTAGTGTCTGATGCCAGGGCCTCCAAGACTAATCCAAGAGTCATGACCCTCTCAAATAAAGGATTTATTCCACTGTGTGCTGGTTCTGGCTGGGATAGAGTTAATCTTCTTCACAGTAGCTAGTATGGGGCTGTGTTTTGGATTTGTGCTGGAAAGTGTTGATAACACAGGGATGTTTTCGTTACTGCTGAGCAGTGCTGACACAGGGTCAAGGCCTTTTCTGCCTCTCACACCACCCCACCAGCGAGCAGGCTGGGGGTGCATGAGGAGTTGGGAGGGGACACAGCCAGGACAGCTGACCCCAACTGACCAAAGGGATATTCCATACCGTATGACGTCATGCTCAGCATATAAAGCTGAGGGAAGAAGAAGGAAGGGGGGGGATGTTTGGAGTGATGACGTTTGCCTTCCCAAGTAACCGTTACGCGTGATGGAGCCCTGCTTTCCTGGAGATGGCTGCACACCTGCCTGCCAATGGGAAGCGGTGAATGAATTCCTTGTTTTGCTTTGCTTGCGTGTGCGACTTTTGCTTTCCCTATTAACCTGTCTTTATCTCAACCCACGAGTATTCTCACTTTTATTCTTCTGATTTTCTGCCCCATTCCACGGTGGGGGAGTGAGCGAGCGGCTGTGTGGTGCTTAGTTGCCGGCTGTGGCTAAACCACGATACACTGTTACTAAGATAACAATGCTCACAGTGTTTTTTTCCTGACATCAAGTCACTCAGAGAGTGAAGACACATGTGGCCAAGGTAAGCTCATCTCCAAGCATGGCTCCAGTAGTGTCTAAGGTCAACGGCAAACCTGCTCCATGGCAGGGAGATGAGTTTACTAACTACTTCATTCAGTCCTATGCAGAAACCCTCATCCCCTCTGTCCTGGGAATCACAACTACATCATCCTTCACACTTTGTTTCACAGTCATATTCTGCTGGCACCTTCTTTTCCCAAGTTGCTTGGAAAGCAGTGTGGGGAAGGCACACCAGCCACCCCCCACTACCTTCTTTCCCTTTGCTGCTAATGAGAATTAGTGAATTAGTGAATTGACCCAATCATCCAGTAGTCTGGTTTTGATTTTCTGATTAATGGAATGATTAGTTGGTGCTTAATCAGCAATAAACTGCCTTATCGCCCTTTCCTTCCCATTCCTACAGATCCACTTTATTGCCTGCTCTTTATTTGGTCTTCCCCCCTCATTCAACATCTAGCCACATCACTGATCCAAGACAGTATCCAAATATCTAGTTTTTCCTCCTAATCTTCAATGGATTCTTGACTGGCCAATCAGTCCAGCAGGTATGTATAAATCAGTTTAAAGAAGGCAAGGAATCTTTCTATTTCCTCAGGGTCAATTTCTCATTTCATGAACACGTCTTCACAGGTTTTGCATGTTCATAAGAAACCAGACTTTGCACATCTCTGTTCCAGCCACATCTTCTTGGCAGTCATAATGCGGTCCCCAAAATCTTTCAACAAAATAGAGTCAGCACAAGCAGCACCAGTGAAATTGTCTCCTCCTTATCCACTGCGCAACATACTGCTTTTTAATAGCAATCAGAGGCAGTAAGAGGTTCAGCTCTCTTCAATGATCCAGGCACTGTATGATTGTAGGAAACAGTTTCTGTCCTGGAAATCTTACAGAGGAATCCAAAGCCAGAAAGAGACCAAAAATGGAGAGAAATAGGAAATACCTGTGCCAAGGAAGTGGTAAAAGTTTGTGGACTCTGTGCACACAACCTCGCTTGTCACAACACATGCAGCACAGCAGAAGCACTTCTTAGCGACACCCAATTGCTTCTCAGTCTTCCCAGCAAGCCTGCCACTAGGATTTGTGTTTGGGGCAGTACTTACATGACCCAGTTAAGCTAATTAGTCCATTTAGGCTCCCTAAAGAGACCACATAGAGAGAGAGGCTTCTCCTACAGGCATTGCAGAGCCTTCTAACACAACAGGTCTCTGGGGAGATTAGCAGACAAATTAAGCCCTTATACTAGGTGTCCCTAGAGATGTGTGTATTCTTCTTCTCGGCCCCAGTGTATATTTTTGTGGTACAATTTGCTGCCTGCATTTCTGTCCATCATTCTTGTCCCTTACAGTTCTGAGAAGCGAAGAAGTTGCTGTCACTGCCCGACTGGGCTAAATCTGAATGGGTGATCTTCAAGGTGAAAGCCTTTGGTCGCTACTATTAATCAGGCCCTTGAACCATCCACTGTTATGGACAATGATCCTTTTCCACGGTCACGGCTTACAAACCCTCATTTACAAAATGACTCTCACAAAGAGCCTGCCGGGAGGTTCAATAAAGAAATCTGTCACAGCCTGGCTTCTGGGCCACGGCACGTGGAATACAAAATCAGATTCATTAGTTCCCAAGCCTTTGCCAGGTTCCCTACTACTCTCTTTAACAGGAAAAATTATGACACTATTATGTAAAAAATGTTTTAAAAATCAATGTTGATTAATAAAAGTAATTTCAAGAAGCTGAACCAAAGAGTATTCAATTTTAAATTCATTTCCCTTGCTTAATTGTCTGAGAATATCTGAGTGACGGTATGGGAATATGAATGCATTGCCCATTCAGTCCTGAATGAGCCTTCTTTCATGGTAAAAGCCCCTCACTCATCACCAGCCCCCCTCCAGTTTACAGCTGCTCAAGGACATCTGACAGGGATGATAAGAATTTTGTTGCTCCTATTCTGCCAGCGGGCAGCATTAAAACTCACTTTTTAGGTGAAGTACTAGATGCAGGTATAGTTTTAAAACAGCACATGAGAAACAAATGAATAAGCACGTCTGATAACCTGAGAAATTGTGCTCGGTTCATAGTAGTCATGAGACCCTTACAACCAAAAGCAACAAAAAATGTGTGTGGTCCATTTGATCACAAAGAGACCATTTTAGCAGTCGGTTTCCTATTAAAAAAAAAAAAAAAAAAAAAAAAAAAAAAACACAAAACCCAAAAAAAACTTCTCCAGCTTTTTCCCTAGTGTTGTTCCAGATCCTTGCACATGATCTTCTGAGTGACACTGATGGCTCTTGTCTTGTCTGAATCACACAGGACCTTCCAGCACTGCCAAGGACCACTGTGCCAGGTACAGTAATTATTTCCATGGGAAAGTAACTATCTGGAAATACTCATTGTGTTTCTTAGCTTTTCTGGATATTAAACAGCAGCCCCCAAAAAAGAAGAGGTACTGGCTCATACTCTGTGGACCACAACTGTGTACCAGCGGGATCTTCAGCATTGAAACCGGCTAGAAAGGGACTCCAAATGCAGACACTGGGGCCCAACATCAAAGTTTTGGACTTCCTGACCAAAGATTCAGCTGCTTTTTTATTCTAGTGCATTATAACTATAGCAGCATTTGGGCTCAGAAGTGCCTTCAAAGTCAAGGTCATATTGGCATGCTCCTATCTCCAGAAATAACTTTAGGAACACCTTTTTTTCCAAGAAAAGCCTCAAAATGCTCTATAAACATCAAAACACAGGGACAATTTGACCATCTGAGTGATACCCCTCATGGAAGGAATGCGTTAGTTGTTTAATAGTGCATCAGAACAGTGTACAAGAATATAAGGTAGGAAGTGAAAATTCAGGGAGGAAGCAGAGAGAAAAAATAAGGGTGTTTTTTAGGGAAGCAAAGATATATAATGAAAGGTTTGAACTCCAGTCTAGAGTTAACCTTTAGTTTACCATTTTCATCTTTTGTGCCACAGTTTTTATCTGTAAAACATAGATAATGGTATTATTTGCTCATATTTGCACAATAACATCAGATCTACTGATGAAATGTGACTAAGTGTAAAGTCTTAGTAACATCAAAATCAGCTAAAATAATGATGGTGAAATTGTTTGCACCTTTTTGCCAAATGTATTTTAAAAGGCATTAGAGCCCAGCGTAAGTGGTACCATTTCCTCAGGGCAAACTTTTTGACTAATATCTGCCACCTTTTTCTAAATAGAAATTCAACTGAGATAGCACATCTAGCAAGCTAGACACACGTCCAGCAGAGTGTTCATGACCACAGATCTTCAGAAATGGGCCTTATTTCTCAAGTCTGTTGAATGGTAGGCAAAACAATATACCTCATGCAAAAGAAGGACAACAAAAAGATTGTATGCAGCCCTTAAGTTTACCCAGCAGTTGAGGGTTTCTTGTGTCGTATGGGATCATCCCTGCCTGCTTAGTCTGGTTACAGTGTGAAGCAGCATGTCTACAGAAATAAGACCATTTCTCCTGTGCAGAGCATGGCCCTTGGTGTGGCACTTCACCCGCAAGCCATGGGTGATATGTTCCTTTCAGCACGGGCAGGCAGTTTTTCCTCAGGTTGGAAAACAAGGACTAGCACCTACCAACTTTCTGTCATCTGCAATGTGGGTGTAGGCAAAGCGCTTTGGTCATCAAAAGCTCTGCTGTACTCTGGTTATCACTCGTAGCTCTTCTCTTCAGATGAGAAATAACTTGAGCGGTTCCCCTGGCTGCAGTAAGATGAAATGTGCAGGATAGAAAACACCAGAAGGAGTCAGTGAGATGCAGAGACCAGAAGAAAAGGAACAGGAAGGTTCAAGGCTTCATGCGATTGTCAGTGGCATGACAGGGAGTCACATTTGTGATGAATGAGGTGTCACACGATGAAGCGGAGAGCACACTGCAGCACACTGGCCACGTTGTTATGATTGCCCATGCATGTGTGCACTCTTAATCCATGGTAAATGAGAGGCAACTTATTCCCCACGGTAAGGGGGGCATGCTTTTTTGCGTGCACAAAGGGAAAAGAGGATACACACTGGCAGCTGCTGTGAAGTTGCTGACGTGTGGCGAGATGTAAGGTGTTTGTGTGCCCATAGCCTTAATCTCCAGTGTTCAAAAGGAGAAGCAGTGTCTTGCTTTGCAATTTGTATCCTTTGGAAGGCTCCACAAAAGCCCCTTGAAAATTTCCATGTGGGAAACTGAAAGCCTAAGCCCTTTGGTTTTATCCAGCATCCTTGACTCTCAGGATAACAAGATGCTCAACAGAGAAACAAAAGCTGAGCAGGAGGAAAGGTGGGTGCAAAGGAGATATGAAAGTGGCTGAGAGGGAGGAGGCTGCCCTGATGCTGAGTAGCAGATACCAGGGAGTTTTTCTCAGCTGTAGAGAAACTCAAGGACAGAACAGGTAAAGCCACAGCCAGCATCATAGGATAAGGGGGAAGGAGGAACAGAAATAGGTGGCGGTGTTTAAAGAGAGATGAAACAGAATTCAGGCAATGCAGCTGGGCCTCTACAGGAGTAATTATCTAATCAAAACTTACCCTGAAAAACAAACCAAGATTTGGATTTTTTTAACTCCCACCAGTCAGTCTTACCCCCACTTCTGTGTAAAAAAGCAGACCACACTTCAGACTGTGCCACCCCAGCTGTGCGTGGGAGGCTGCCGCAGAGCTGACGTGATTAGAGCGTACTCCCAGACAACACTTATCCACAGTGCAACGCCACTCACATGGTTACTGAAAGGCAGAAAGAGACGACCACAGAGCTAAACGTTGTGGAAAAAAGAATCACTATTCTGACAAAATTCTATAGGGACTATTTTCATGGGCTCTTGTATTCTTTGTCTGAAGATGGTAAACAGTGAAGCAAAGAATGGCAATTCTCTGGGACTTCTGCAAATGTGCATAAATCACAAAGCACTGAATTTATTGTAGAGCAGCTTTCATCTGTTTCTGTTCCAAGGGTCTGGTGGTACCAAGATTCCCATGGATAACTGCACACTCCAAACTGCTGGTCATTGTCTATGGTGAACAGATTTAGTAATAATAACAACAACAACAATATGTCTGATGTGGCATGACTTACCCCAGAGCAGTAGTTCAGGTTTTGCCTAGTTTCAGAAGGTTTTCACAGGTGGAAATTGAAGTTATCTGCTTGCACCAGAATAAAACCTCAATAAAGATACCCTGCAGCGGTGCAGAAAGAGGCTTACACTAAGTGTGGCTCACGTGGTAATTTAATAGTCCAAGTTGCCAGTGTTTACACCCCATCATATGCTAGTTTTGCTCACTCTTTCAAGGTGTCCCCCATGTTTAACACAAGGGATATAAGAGATCTTAGCAGACAAAGGGCTTTGCCTCTTACAACTCCCTGTAAAGCTTAATCAGTACCAACGCTAGGCCTGGGACAGTGAAAGATGTCCTGATGGCTCAGATCCCAGCAAGAAATTACCTAAAGCCACCAGGTCTTTCAATTGTTTATAATATTGAGAAGTTTTCCAGTTAAGATTTCCAGGCCTGTTCTCTGCCTGTGGGTGGTACTTCTATTTTATTCTTCATTAAAACTCTTTGAATAAACTATTCAGCAGCTTTTGAGACTGAAATAAAAATGGACAGTCCTTAGTATGTATTTGCAGAAAAACCTGAAATGCAACATTAAAGCAAATGGTATTGAAAATTAACCATTGGCATGATCCCTCCTTTTGGGAGAAAACCAACTTGGAATCCAAAAGGACTGTGAGCCTGAACTGTAAAGCATTTTGCAAACAGCAGAGCCAGAAAGAAAACATCCTGATCACCTAGTCCAGCCTGCCACATCACAGAGACATTAGGACTTTCCTGATTAATTTCTGTTTGGCCTGATCTTTAGAAAACATCCAGTCTGGACCACAACATTTTGGTGACAGAGACGCAAGCCTTTCCCATAGTACCTGGTGCCTGTGCTTAATAACCATTACAGGTAGAAATGTTTGCTCTATTTTCAGATCAAACCTTTGGAGGTCCCCACCTCAGGGCTGCCGGATGCCTCCTGCTGAAGGCGTTGAGGAAACACACCCGTACCTGCCGTATCCCCACACCACTGAGGGCAGGCAACAAGCATTAAAAGCTACAAACAGGCTGGTTTTGCTAAAGCTGAATTTACTTTCAGTAGCACCCAAGTACCATCCTCACTATAGCAGTATCAGTGTTTTGCAGTCTTGGACAAATGCCTGCAGAAACATTACAGAATCATTATATTTCATCTCCCCACATTTTCTGCGGAAGATGAAGTAGCAAGTGATACTTTTCATTTACTTTCCAGCACACATTAGCTGCACACTGTTAAACTGCTGCCTTGTGCCGGCACAGAGGTGGCTCTGTGCTCCCTGTGCTCCCTGCCCACAGTCTGCAAACCTCTCTGAAATCCTCTGGGGTAAACGGAGCTTTCCAACAAAGTTTATTGCTTTTAATTATTGATTGTTTAAAAGATTAATAAAATATGACTCCAAAATCTAGTCATGTTAGGCAACCTGAGCAAACAAAGCTGTGAATCTGAGACTGCCATGTTCAGAGCTGTGACAGGTTCTGATAAAAGGGCATTGAATATTTGCGGTAATGACTCCTCTTGGAGATGTGAAGTTAAGAAGAGCCTTGTGCCTGGATTTCCCTCTGTATCATTTAGCAAAGAGGAAACATGAGACAGTCCATTGTGCAACTGCTGGGGTACTTTAGGACTTATTTAGCTTTCCCCTGAGGCTTCAAGTGCCTCTGCCAGGTCTGAGATACTAAGCTAGATGTGTCTTTGAAGGTAAATGATTTGTTCCTACTGGGTCTTTAAAAGATCAAGATGCTTTTCAGTACACACCTACCACAAAGCCTTCAATATGCACATTTTAGGGCATCAAATGGGATTAGGGAGAATTCCCCTCCATGTATGTAGCACTTGGTTGTACAGCTACACAGTGTGTTACAGGTGAGTCTGGCACCTTTGAATCCCATAGGAATTTTGTCACCGATTCCATGAGGTGGACATTTCAACCCCATGTTTTTTCCCACTAGGATCTGACGCAAGTCCTAGAGAGAACGTAGTGAGTTTGATGCCATCATTTGCTTTCTTGCAAAATGCACCATACCCCTGGCAGAAATATAGCTTTGCCCTACAAATCCCAGTCGAGTAAATGAGTGAAAACACTTATCAGTGCAGCTCATTTGTAGGACTGAGGGTCAGCCCATCATTTAGAAACAGTGTATCTAATAATGTCTTGCTTTGCCGTTCCGAGTAATTTAGTCCCAGTAAGCACACTGAAAAGTTGCATTCACATTTGAAACACTTCTTGAGCAGGACTCCACAGAAATCATAGAACATCATTTAACAGTCCATTTTCCTGGCCTGTTTTCTTCCTCCACCTCCCCAGCCCAGTGTTACTTTTCTGTAAACACATAAATCAGCATCATCTATATTCATTAGGTTACCCGACATGTTCAGTGCAAAATTACCCGTTTTGCATGATTTTTCCCCCTTCTGATTAATATAAATTACTTAAGTTAATTATGTTTCTCTTCATGGAATAATGTATTTGTCAAACTGTAAAAGCATCAATAAAAATAAACATGTAGATTTTATAAGGGGACAGATGTGCAAACAAGATCTACATGGCTGCGTACCATCCTCAAGTCTTATTTCAGAGGTGGCTCAATCCCTTGTCTCTGCCAAGGAGGCCTTACCCTTGATTAGTTGAGAACACCATTTCGACCTGAGATTGATGAGGTCAGCAGAAAATAATTAACCCACTCAGATCTACACCATTAGCCTGGAGCAAACATGAGCCCTTTTCCCTGCCTTGCATTAGATCTACAAGAGCTTTCACCTGGAAATCTCCCAGAATCCTGCATAGGTTTGATGCATCTAAAAGGTCAACTTTATTTCTTTGTTCCTCATGGTCCTAGATCTGGAAGGCTTCTGAAGATGCCAGTTCTCTGGAGGTTTCCTCAGCTACAACTGTCTGCTCAGTTTTTACTCTCAGGGACACCCCATAGCACAAAGGAGAAAGCATTACAGCTAAACAGTATTTGAGCTTTTGTTTCCTTCCATTCTTTTTTCTAGGCAGTTGTCATTCAACTGTTCTTTCCCATCTTTCTGAGGCCTAAACTTCAAATAAAACAAAATGAAATTAAATAAAACAAAAAGAAATAAAATAAATTTTACAGAGGAGAAGGCTAAAAATAGACCAAAAAGGGAGATTTTTCCATTACAGACTGGGGAGCAGGGAGTCTGACTTCTGCAGGAACAAACCAGCCACATTCAAGTATCCCTGTGTCAAGGCAAGGACAACTCCTCTCTCCTGTGTACAGATGTCACAAGAGGGCTGGCAGCTCTGTAGCCTGCAAACATGACCCATCTTTCTCTCCAAATCCCCATGAATTGCAACAAAGAGGGAAGGGAAAGGCTCTCTGTGTTGCAGAATAGCTGTCCCTATGTCCTTAATCCCCAAAAAGCAAAGGAAATTAAGCAAGTTGTTTGCCAGATAATATGGACAGCTGCATCAAAATCCTTTTCCATAACCCATTTCCCAGAGGAAGCTTCCCCTGGGCTGTAGTTGCATCCCAACAAGAGTTATGCCCCCATGCAGCAGGATCCAGTATAAACTGGAGACTGCAGAACCAAGCCCAAAGCCACTTTCTTTTCATACCTTTTACAAGTGTATGTGAGGCTGCACCTGGACCCCATCCTTGCAATGGGCAGCACAAAGTTGTGTGACTGGCTCGTGAAACTGTTTCTCCAGCGTGGGGAGCAGCATTCCCATTAGAGGCCCCAATATATCTGCCCACCTATGGCCTCATCTGGGACAGGAAACTTCTGAGGAGCCTTTCAGGAGTGGGGAAATGCAAAAGAGCATTTATTCATCTAAGCATTCCTCTAGCCTCCAAACCCTGTCAAGCCAGGCTGACTATTAAGTCTGAGGATCGGGACAGTTTCTATTTGTTCCGACTCAGTTCTCCCACCCTTGCTTTATTCCATCTGGCCAAAGCAGCTTTAAATCTGAGCAGGCCCATGTGCCTGACATTGGATTTACTCAGCCCGAAGCCAAAATAATTACTGAAATCTATTAAGGGAGAAAAAAAGTATTGTCATCTGATTGACTTAATTCCCGTTCAAGCAAAAAGTCCGCTGACCTGTAATTGGAAATCGGTTTTGCCTTCCAGGGAGACAAGGCCCAGCGTGAGTTGTCAGCTGGGGTCTTAGACAGGGGACTTTTGCTCAGGAAGCCCCTGTTGTGACCTTTAAGTGTCCCTGAAAGCTAAACATGGAAGATAGCAAAGCTCACGCATCTGAGAACAAATCTACCGTTACTGTTTCTAACACAGACATCGGTTTTCCTTTCTTGCCATGAAGTGACACTTCTCTGTCTCTGATTGAATAGCTGTTCATCACAGCTATTCAGTGTTTACTGCACACAACTCCTTGCTTTGATAAAGCTAGCTGCTCTAAAAATAACATGATAGAGCTGGTTTATTTTCTTTTTTTTTTAATTCTAGTACCATTTCTTTGTGCTCCCATAAGCAAATCCAGTGACGTGCTCTGCCATGATTAAATTGCACCCACCACTGCCACCACAGTCAAAAGTGGAGGTTCAACATGGCCAAAAATTATTTCATTTCATCCATACAGATCCAGTGCCAGATGTGCCAGACTCGCCGCACATGTGACAGAAATCAGCTCTGTGCCTCTGCAGCAAGCGACCTTCCTGGATTTCTGGATAGCTGCTGTTATAGAATGATGCACATAAGAAATCTGGGACATCTCTGGCCACACCAGTAGGCTGGGGTATGATTTGTAGAAAAAGTAATCTGGTTTCCAAATCCGCATTCTCCAAAGCATGAGCTTAGAGTGAGAACTGTCCAACTGATAAGGGGAGAGTTTCTGGGTTGGAGCCAGGAAAGGACACACTGAACTGAGACACTACAAATAGGGATTTGAAACCGGATGTTGCAGCTTTTTACCCCTAATCCTTGTAGAGACTTTTCTCTGCAGCTCCTAAAGCATGTTTTGAAGAAAGGAGAATATTATTACAGCATTTTATAGTGGAGAGATTCTGGGGTACAGGAATGCAGAATGGTTTTTCAAAGATACAACTGGGAATGACACACCAAATTCTCCTTGACTTTCGCCTGAAGAAACCTTCCCAGGAGTGGCTTGTCCAGCCGCACAAAGAATATCAGCGTCACAGCTGACAACAGGATCAGACGCTCCCTGCCCCCTGCCCAGAGATGTCTCCACAGGACCAGACTCTTCCTGTGCCTGGTTTCTAACACAACCCAAACAGTGTGTCTCTGCAGGTCTTAGCATCCCTCCAGATTCTGATATAATTGATATTAATCTCCCAGTGTTGTAGATATTTGCAATGCACCAGATGGGCCATTGTTTAATTAATAGTGCTGCTTTCATTCAGTCTGAGCTTGATTAAATGAAAACTCCATCTGCGGGGAACCAAAACCTGCAGGCAGGATGCAGGAGAGTGATGCTGCTATCAGCTTTGATGATTTTGAGAGAAGAGGTTGTAGGGGGTGAGGATACATTTCCAACTGTTTTGGGGGAGGAATAAGGGATCTTCTGTCTCTAGGTTGACATTAAAAACTTGGCGTTTTAAATAGCCTGGGAAAGGGAAAAAGAGTGGGTGACTGGTGCTGGGGAGAGAAAAACAAGAAGGCAGGATGAGGAGGGAAACTGTAAGCCGTGCCCTGCCTGAAGGGATGCAACCCAGGGAATAGTGGGGGACAAAGAAGGACAGAAGTCATCTTCGTGCCTCCAACATTTGGAGTTGATTGTTGAGTGAGCATGACCTTGAGACCAGCTTATGAAGCTTGTGTGTTCCCATCCAGACTTGGACATGCTCCTTACAACCACTGCAGACCTGCCCTGACATTAGGGTGTTTGGCCATCCAGCACACACCACCATCCATCTTGGACACCCCCATCCTTGGGAAGCAGCACAGCACAACCCTGCTTACTTCTGCACTCAGAAAATTAACTTGTGGTCACCACAGCTGCAGCAGGAGCAAAAACCCAGCAGGGCATAACACCAGAGATCGAGAGAGAGCAGAAAGGAGAAGGACTGTCAGAGGAGCTGACGCCAGGTTGACCTGAAACAGTTGACCTGAGAGCACCACAGCTACTCCAGTGTCTGTCAGCTCCTCCAGGGCTGGGCTGGGGGAACACAGCACCTTTTTAAGCCTATGCACACTAGACACTGCAGGGTGTGGAAATGGCTTAGACCTCCATGCAGCACAGCACTGTGCAGCTAAATGTGCCAGGAGCAATTTAGTTGCCTAAGCATAGTCCTCTAAATGCCTTTGATACCTGAGACATCCACACGATATACCTGCCAGTCCCATGTGAACGTCTTTAGTCTGCATCAAGCAGTTCTAGGGAAAATGAATTGTGCCCATCAGTGGGTTTTAGGGGTAGCTTTCCCATGTTGCACAGCACACACACAGCCTAGGTATCTATCTTTCTGTTTCTAGCACTCATCTTCATCATCATTGCAACCTCTTGTTACTCTTCTAAAACAAAAACAAGGGAGCTCTGAGGCTTGATTTCAGAGGGCCAGAAATAAATAGTTTGTAAATTGTGTGTTATTTCATCCTCTGGCAAACTGATCTGCATTGCAAATCACAGTATACTGCTGCTGCCAGCCCTTGGAGAGACTCCTTTAGTCCAAATTACAGAGGTCTGCATATTGAGGCTGATAAAGGCTTGTACCCAAGCCTTCCTGACAATCCAGAGTAAGGGTTGTTGTAACTACTGCCTTGAGCTTTTCCAGTTTCAGAAGGAGTTTGGACCTCAGCATATACAGGTGCACATCGTCCTCTTCCATGGAGAAGTGAGACATGATCTCAGAGCAATAAGGATCCCAAAGCCATAAACAAGGACTGACTCAGATCATTGCACCTGCAACACAGACCATGACCACAGATGGTAAACCCTCAGCCTCCAGGATCGGTCCCATTCAGGTACGGCAAATTAAGCCATCACTAAAAGGGATGGAAATCCCTGAACCCTTTGTCCATTCTCAGGCCATAGAGGAAGGCTTTGAACTTAAAGATCAACAGAAACGTGGGTGGTGATCCTGCAAAAACTCAAAATCCTGAAAAGTCTGAGTCTATGCTTCACTGGATTTGCTCACGGGCCGTTAGAGAGGTTCTAGCAGTTCTAGACTGTCACCAAAAAAACAGTCAACAAAAACATTGTATTAAAAAGATATGTTACAATTTTTAAAATCAAATTAAGTTTAAGGTGTCTAAATAGGCTGGATATCAGACTGATTTAGGGACAAACAAGCTAACATACATGTAACATGAACAATCAGGAGATCAGGACCAGGGCACTAGGGTATTTGGCAGTGTAGCATTTTCAGAATGTGCTCTGCTTCTGTATCCCCAAAACCTTCTTTTATAAACCAAACAAACACTCTTGTTGGAAGGTGATAAACATAGCAGATATCTATACTTAAGTGATGCTTCCCAGGCAAAACAGGCAACTTAACCTACAAACCCAGATGTTATACTTGTCCTCCCCTAAGTTTGTGCATGGATTTCCAAAGGATTTGAAGTTTGTACGCTCCCAGAATCGTCCCCTGGGCTTCCCAGCTGGCATAATTCCCAACCCACCTTCTGCTTATTTTCTTTCCCACTCCTGTGGAATTTTATTTCAAAGATTTAGTTACTGTCACCTTACATTATCCTTGACTCATTACTTCCAGATGGTTCTATTATTATTGTTTTTCCCAGCTACACACAGAAGTGTTGCGGCCATCACTGAAATGGAGCCGGCAACAGCAGGGTAAACAGTCACCCATCTATGCAATCAAAGACTTTAAAGACAGAAAAGCCTTACCAGTTTTTATCTACGTCTTCATTTTGTCTCCTGAAAGGATGTTCCTCTTTTCTGTATATTCTCTGTTCCAGCATTTCCCAGTTTTCCTCTGACTGACCTTATATGCTCCAAGCGTCTGATTTCAGTATCTTCTTTGCTTCACTTCTACACTAATAGATTTCCTCATAAGGTACTCCCTGCTATTTGGACTGACTACCCTTTTGCTTACTCTTCACATAGTCATGTTCCTCTCTCTTCCCAAAAGGTGGGTAACTATCATTACCCTCATGGTACAGATGGGTTGGGGAAGGAAGAGACATTAAGCTAGCAGAGACAGGAGCAGATATCACAGCTCCCGTCTGCCAGCAGCAATATTCAGACAGAGCTCTGCTATCTCCCACCACCAGCCCCATTATTACAGCTGCAAGGTGCCATGTACAAACCATACCACTCTAACAGCAGGCTTCTGCCTCACGTTCCCCAGCAGCTGGGGCTGTGTCTTGCCCTCTGCCTCACCACCATGGCTGCTCTCCCATGCCACGGTCTCACACACCACTCGTGTTCAAGGGGAGCACTCCATTTTGCATGATCCCTTGTGGCAGATACATCCCCAGCACTGGACTCCATCTCATAAGTTAGAAGATGCACGAGATGTTTGCCTCATTTCTAGTTACGCCTCTGCTCAGCTGTGAATGTAGGACATGTCCTGACCCCCATTTATCTCCACCTCATCCCCAGTCCTGCTGGAGCACTGCTGTGGGCTAGAATGGGACTGCACGAAGAGATGGAGAGACTTTCCATCTTGCAGGCCTGATGCAGTTTCTGCAAGACCTGACTGAAAGAATACACCAGTATTAAAAGGCTTGTTTTATCCCGGCCCAGAGTTCATGGGAGGCTCTTCTTGCCCTCAACATCTCCTGTGGCACCTCTATCTTTTTCTGAAAATAATGAGTGAGATATATTAAGACAGAGATGTGATACAAGTGCATTGCAATGGAAATGCATGAGCAAACCAACACCCCTTGTAGTGCCACTCTGCAAAGCGCTCTGAGGAGGATAACAGGTTCACAGTCCTGCTGCATGAGACCTATTTCCTTGCATGATCTGTCCTTCAGGGCACAAAAGTCACCACTAGCCACTCATGGAAGGAGAAGCAATATTCAAAATTAAACCTTCCATGGGACTTGCAGCAGCTGCACCTCGCTGGCAATCCCTCCATGCATCTTGAGTTCTGTTCTGTCTCAAACAAAACAGTGGTTAAACAAAATCCAGAAAAGCAAATATTTTCCCAGTTTTGCTCTGTGTGTGTGCTTGTGTTAATGAATTATTCATAAACTAGTCAAAGCATTCAATATTCATAAGCAGGGATTGAAGATAGGAAAATGAAGTGAAGGAAACTTTCCCAAGCTCCACCCGTCTTGCAGGTTCATCCTACTTGTAAATTGCTGCTTGTTCCAGGTTTTCCTAGTCTTTCAAATGTGGCCATGTCCCATGCACACCTTTTCTGCAGGCTTTAATAAATACTGGAATACTATCGTTAATATTTCAGTCATCATCATTCTTAAGCTCATTAAGTTTTAGATACCGGGTTCAGCTGAAATGAATAAGGCAGTTCATGTGTCTTGCAGGGACCAGGTTATTTGTGGGCTCAGGAAGACATTACTTTATTGGTTATATCCTGCTCATATTTTGAAGATTTTTCTCCCAATGGCATAGGCAAGAGACTAAACTTTTATGTGTTTATATATCATGTATCTTAATGGAAAATGAGATTCTTGGACAGAAGAAGAAAGCATCAGGGAAAAGTACTGACTTGCTCCAAACATGCACAATTGAGCTCATGTTTATAAACCTTTGCCAGTTAGTACAGATGAATAATTTCCAAAATGTAATTTGTTCACAAATGGCTCACTTTGGTTCCCAGTCACTCATGATGTGTGAATAGTCATATGGCATAATTTTTCTTCTCGGACTCAATGACTGAAACTTGTATGTGAGATATGCCTCCAACCAGGAGACCAGTGAATGACAAATAGCAAATAACTCATCTCCAGAATGTAGTCTTGAAACATTTACAATTTGCAAACACTTTCATAAATTCCCAGCAGCCACTGGGATATTGGTGAATAATGAGTTGCAGTGCCTCCGCAAATAGCCGTGAATCTCATTCAGGAGGACAGAGTCATACAAGTTTTCTCATTATTCAACCAGCTGTACCACACGGTAACTCTGGAGCGATCCACTAAATTCCAGAGGCAGGTTGATCGTCGTTGGCAATGATGTGTAAAATAGTCTGGGTTAAATTATCAGATGCTGGTTCAATTTGCAGAGGTTGAGCCCAGTTCCCTGTATTTGGAAAATTAACTAACAAAGCCAAAGTCAAACACTGCCAGATCAAGCCAAGAGCATTTCACACTCACAAGAGAAAAGGAGGTTACAAGACCCTTTCGAGTTGAGCCTGCACAAACTGGGTGTAGGAACCATTAGGATTTGGGTTTGCAAGTCTTTTTCTGCATATATCTCTGTTTACATGATGATAGAAGCCCATCATTTTTCAGAGACATTCTTTATCCTATAGAAACACAGAATATATATTTTGCTTTATAGCCCTCCTACATAGGTGGAAAGAGTCCCTAATATGCTCTCCTGCTGAGCAACATTAACACAGAAAATACAGACCCTTAGGAAATAAGAAAGTCTGAACAGCAACAAAGAACAGATGTCCAACGGAGATGAAAAAGAAAAAAAAAAGAAAAAGAAAACCTTCACTTACAGAAGTGATTGTAAGAATATGAATGTGTTATTACAAAAACATACACGCATCGAATCTTACTCCCACATCTATCCCACAAGAGGTAGAGGCAGCAGGATGCTCCAAGTGTTCAGGTAGCACTTCCAGAAATTCACCAGAGGCTGATACAACAGCAGTGTTTATTTAATAACAGAAGCACTCAACCAACTGAGCTAGGCAAGGTAATTAGCACAGAAACAGCTGCAGTCACAAGAGGGAAGGTGGTTTCATTGGAGAATGTGATGCTGTGGCTGTAGTGCTCTCCGTGGGACCCCAGAAAGTGACAAGATAAGAATTACAGCATACGAATGTAGAAAAAAAGTGACTGGGTCTTTATTACTCAGTACCCCAAAAGTCACTTTCCTAAAGCAGGTGGAGCAGGTGAGTGGACTAACATCACCATAACATCTTTTGGGCACTAAAGGTAGGAATGGGATGGAGAAAATGGCCTGTTCCCCCAGTTATTCCAGCTCAGCTCTGCTGTAAAAATGGCACGGGAAAGGGGATGCGATGCTGAGAGCCACTTATCTTAGGGAGATAAAATCGAGGGCATGGGCTGTCTCTGCAGGGAAGCCCAGAGGGTAGCTCACCACCAGCTGAATTAGACTACAGAGAAGGCCCATGCCTTTCCCAGTACACTGCATAATTCTCCATTTGCTGAAGTCTCTCCACCAAGCTGGCCTTGTGGGAGCACAGAGGTGATCCTGGAAATACTCCAGGCTTTTCTCTGCTCCCATCACCACCAGCACATCCTCCAGACCCATCTGTCCTTGTAAGTGGAGAAGTAAGAGATACCTCAAGCCACCCAGCCACATACGCACATTTTCCAAGCCAAAGTTTTCAAAAGGGGCTCATGAATTTTGTGTTTCATCTTATGAATGCTTTTATTGCAATTGTCTGAGATCCCTCCAATGCCCAGTAACTGTGATCTGCAAGTTCAAGAGGTGCTTGCCCTCTTGCAGGTTTAGCCATAGTGCCTGGAGAACTGACACGGCAGAGGCAGCTTTGGGGCCAGATACATGGCTGCTCTGAGTTGACATAAAGCTTTTTACACCAATGGCACTCCCCAGTTTATACCAGGTGGTGACATGACCTTATTAATTTTCTCAGTTTTCTCCAGCAAGTGCATCTATTATACTGTGATGGCGGAGTATTAGAAGCAGATGTTGTGGTTTAACCCAGCAGGCAGCTAAACACCACACAGCCATTCGCTCACTCCCCTCCACCCCCTGCAGTGGGATGGGGGAGAGAATCAGGGAAAAAAAGTAAAATTTGTGGGTTGAGATAAAGACAGTTTAATAGGACAGAAAAGGAAAGGAAAATAATAATAATAAAAATAAGTGATGCACAATGCAATTGCTCACCACCTGCCGAACGATGCCCAGCCAGTTCCTGAGCAGCGGTCACCTTCCCCTGGCCAACTCCCCCCCGTTTATGCACTGAGCATGACGTCACATGGTATGGAATGTCCCTTTGGCCAGTTTGGGTCAGCTGTCCTGGCTGTGCCCCCTCCCAGCTTCTCGCTGGCAGGGCGTGAGAAGCTGACAAGTCCTTGCCTAGTGTAAGCACTGCTTAGCAACAACTAAAACATCCGTGTGTTATCAACATTATTCTCATCCTAAATCCAACACACAGCACTGTAACAGCTCCTAGGAAGAAAATTAACTCTATCCCAGCTGAAACCAGGACAGTATACTACGTAAAATGCCGCTGCATGGACTGATGTTCTTTAGATGTTGGTACAGCTGCAGCTCCCTTGTCTTTGTAAAAGCAAGCTGCCTTAAAAAAGATTGACGCTGTATCTAGTTCAGCTACACAGTAGGATACATCCCCGGGGGGACTCTCGTTCTTGCTGCTCTCACCTAAATAGCTGTTTTCACCTCCAAGAAAGAGCCATTCTCCCCACCTGGTAAGGACAGTCATTAGTGGCCAGCTGGTCATTAGTACAGCTGTGTATCCTGCCTGTCCTCCTGCCCCAGAGCTGACCTGCAGACAGCAGGTTTCATATTAAGCACCCAGATGTATTCAAGCCCAGGGGATCATATAGTCCATACAGCATACAAGACTCAGATGGCCTTAAGATCTGGGATAGACCCACCCACTGGGACCATAGGGCTTGCAGAGAGCCAGAGAGCAGGGTCAGAAAGTGGTGCTTGTTTAGCTTAATCTTTGGCACTTATTTAAGAGAAGATAAGATAAATTCTTTTACAAGCAAAAACAGGGGAAACAGAGAAAGAACCCATGCTGCTCTGCAAAGCATGCTAGATAATACAAGAGCTACCTTTCCAGGTCTATCCTTTAAGCTGTCAAGATAAGGATGCTACCATAAAATAGTATTAGTGCCTTCAAAAAGTAGCCTGCATTTCCAGTGGGATGTATATCTCTTTCATTTTGCATTAAAGCAAGAAAAGAGAGTGGAAAAGGTTGTTGTAACTGAAGTCATCTTGCTTTGGGATTAATTTACAAGTTGTTATTTACCCCTATTCCGTGGCACTGCCTGCAGCTTCCTTCTGTGCTTCAACAAGAGAAGCAAGGACTGTGGAGAGAACAGGAACTTTATTGTGGAAGATAAAACAGTGTAAAAGCAGAAGACCCTGAGAACTCATCATGGCTCACACTATGCTCTGCAACCAGGGAAAAAAAAAAATAAAATAAAGCTTAGAAAGGCTTGAACAGCACAAGGAAAGGAGCTGATCTGGCCTGAAACAAGTGCACGCCCATGTGATAGACTACCAGCTTGTGGGACACAATGCAACTAGTGATAGACATCATGGCCATGCCAAAAGCCCCAAGCTCTGAGCATCCTACCACACTCCCAGAAAGAATTAATTCCCTCCCAGAGGACAACACCACCTAAACCAACTGGAAGCAAAGGCGCACAGATACAGGCTTGTGAAGGGGCTGGAAACACAGCAGAGGTGTCCAGCTCCAGTGACTACCTGCTGGACACCACTGCTACCCAAAAACTCTATAGAGGCTCGAATCTAGTTTTGCACTGAGGCCCTCCATTTAACAATATCAGCCTGAAATAGATAACACCACACTTTGACCCCCCTAGTGTGGACACGGTGTGGACAAAACCACTAAAAAGATGTTGAAAGCAGTTCAGAAACTGTGTGCAGAACAAGAAGTGAATGGGCATGACAGACAATTTTTTCTAAGAGGTGATTTGTCTGCATCAGGGAAAGGGCCCATCAGTAATGTGGGGAGGAGGCAGTTTAAACTGCTATTGCTCATACTGTGGAGAAAGGGGCTATTTTTCCAAGATTTTCGTGCTGCTGTCTTCCGACCTGGAAATCTTTCTGAGATTCTTAAGCATTGGGTTTCTTAGAGATCAAGGGGAATACTGAGAGAAGGAAAGCTGTCTGAAAAAATTTTGCTAAGGTCCATTGAGCAAAGCAGGACTAGGAAAAAGCAGCAACAAAACCCTTCTGCCTTCTAGCTTCTTGTTTAATAATTCTTATATACATTTACAGAGGGGGAGAAACAGCAGTCCAAGGACGATTAACCTGAATTCTAATCGTAGAATAGGTAAGGTTTTTTATTTTATTTTTCCTTAAAGGAAAAATGCGACTTGGTGATTCAAAAAAACACCAAAACCAACCAACAAGCTGAATCTGCTTTGGTCTGAAGAACAGGGAAGTGCTACTGCAAACTTGAGCAAGGAGTATATTATTTGGGGCACCGTAATAAAAACAGGCAACTTAATTAAAGCATTGCATGGACGGCTACAGGTATCCACGCCTGCAGCTCGCCACCCAGAATTGCAACACACATCTGAATGTACCAGCTCCGACGGGTTATTCAGCAATTCTTCCTCGCTTCTCCCTTCAGTTTTAATTTCCATGCTTCTCAGTTTTACTTCGAGGGCTTTCATTTCTCTCTCCATTGTTATGTGCTGCATGCTGCTTCAGAGGTTTTCAAAGGGCACCTGGATTTGCCATCGCCCTTGGCAGACTGGCAGGAAGCACTATACTGCTGGTGCATCTGAATTAGCTTGTTTCCTGCGGTGGTTTCTCTCCTCTTCCTCTGCACATCCCCAGCACGCCCTGGCCCCGCTGTTTTCAGACAGTCCCCAGCAATGTGCCCCACACCACGGTGCAATACCTCGAGTGCTCGTGCTCCCTGGGGAGAGCGAACATGCATCTCCTCCTCTGAGCAAGTCGCAGGGGCAGGGGCAGCATTAGGCTGGGCTCTGCTCCTTTTAGGTACCTGTGCTGTCCAGTTCAAGCCATATACATGCACCCTACAGCAACGTAAACCTACCCTTTATTACCTACCGACTACAGGATGCTCTGCCTGATGCTCCCTGTGCTTCGGTAGCCTGTAGAGCCTGGTAGCCCGTAAGACGTCATTGATCACCCTCATCCTGGGGGAGAGCACAACTGGATGGCTGTATTTGGTTGTCTGTCCTAGGCTGATTTGTTAGCTTTTTAGTAGGAACCACCTACACAGACCATTTGAATTCTGAACTTCGACGAGCGTATACATGGACTTCTCTTCCCAGTGATTGAAATGCAGGTGTTTATTCCACCTTGCAGGTGTCAGCAAAGTCTCATGACTTGCACTCAGACAACATGTGGCAATGGCCTTCATTTTTTTCTTTCTTTGTTATTAATGAGATAGCTTCCTCTCTGGGTATTGTGAGTGGCAGGAGGTAGAGACCTGCCAATCAAAATGTTAAAAGGACATTGTCAATGTCACGCTTCATCCTTTGCTCTCCATCGGTTTGAACACAGAAACAATGTTCAAATTACAATCCTTCTATTTGCAAAGTGAGAACACAAGGTCTGCCCCCTGTACACAGAAGCCTGAAAAAACTCAAGCTGCTGTTTTCATCTGAAAACGTCAGAGAATACAAACTATTTAAAGTCTTCTCATGACAGTTTATCTTTGTAAAAGTACCATCTTGAGCACCCTCAGCCAACAGCAGGCCACATCCTGCTCCCAGTTAAATCAGTGTTCAACTTCTCATCAGCTTCTTCAGTGGAAACATTTGCTGGTGGTATACAGCACCTTCTGAAGTTGTAAATACTTATTCCTAGGGAAAGAGCAGAGTAATCCCTGCCACTACACACGTAGTTTAACAGTCTTTGAGGTTTCTTATGCTTTCTAGATTAATGGTTAAATGGGTCATTTCCATGGCAGCCTGTTGTGCAGTAAGGCCATCCACATCCATTTTCACAGCTTCATAGACTTGGACACATGGAGAGGAAAATACTTATTCATGAAAAGAGGGTCAGAAGCCATATTCAGTGTAATGCTCTGGAAACACGGATGTTATGTGGCATGCTGTGACTCTGGAGCAACCAACACACTCAAAGACTTGGATTTCCTCCCAGGGGCAGAGACTCATGTTAGGGCCATGACGTTACTGGCTTCTTCACTCCCTCAAGAGGGTACCATTGGAAAAAGAAAAGAACAAAGCACAGCAAATGAAACAGGGGCCAAAGGAGATGTGCATGCATTTTCCAAAAACAACAGCCTGATCACGTGCAGGCTTTTACCAGTATGTTCAGAAGCAGCATCCCCCTTTCCCTCTTGAGAGCAATTGCTGTCATCACTACAAGATTGTGGCAATAGGACTAGTGAGTCTCTGATGATTCCCAAGCAATGTGTTGGTTTAGATATAGCTCCCCAGAAGGAAAGCTTGGGAGTCCCTGATTTAAGCACAGCTGAGGAGAACAACATTTTCTGTGCAGTTTTTGTGCAGTAAGGTAGAAAAGGTACAGCTCACCCATTATGTGCTCTGGCTCAGTCATATAGACACTCCTCTTTTTCAGGCTATGCTGAACAGTTGCTTCTCTGCTGGCATTCAGGAAATAAAATTGTACTTTTAATGAGTCCTGTCTTTGCAAAGTTGTGATGCTGCCATGTTTTCAGTGTTCAGTTTACACCCCAGAGTGGGTTTTGCAGCCAGTCCTGCTATCCCCGGTAGCTTCCAACCCAGCTGCCAGCAGGCCCCGCTCCTTTTTTGGGGACATGCAGAATTTCCTAACTGCCAGCCTGAGTTATCATATACTATAGTGCAGCCATGAGTGCCCTGAGATGGTTGAAGTGACCTGTGAAGCAGCAACTTTAGGATATGAAATATTATTAAAAGTAATTATATTTTTTCTTAGCATCTACATTGTTCAGATCCTGTGAGTCTCGGAGAGGTGTAATTATGACCTTCTTCACATCTGAGTCAAGTCTTGTATGGCTCTTGAGAACAGATTGCGATTCCTAACACAAATGCAGTCTTTTCCATCCTGCTGCTGTACACCCAAGCCTGCACAGCTAATGCCCCCGGGGGCATGGCAGGATCCTGTCAGAATCACCCTTGTGCCTGTGGGGTTTAGTTTGTTAGCTTTTTCCTGAAGAAGAGGCACAGCCTTTTTTTAATCTTTAATTTTTTAGAGTTCCCTCTTTAAAAAAGTGACTCAGCACATCACCATCCTGCAGGTGTGAGTGGGTAAACTGTTCATCTCTGCTTTGGCTCTGGGAAGATCTTAAGACCATTCTTCCTTTTTCTCCCTGACCCTCTCTTCCCCTAAGGGGATTTTAGGCCACTCTCTGTTCTCTTGTCAGCCAAAGGTGCTGCACAATGCGGTGCTGTTTACTGTCAAGCAATATCTTCCATCTATTCAATGAGGCCTATGTCTCTTGTCTGTCCAAGCTTTTATGATTTTTTTTGTCTTCAGCAAATCACTAGCACAAAGCACAGACATCATTGTAAGTGAAAACCGGAAAGAATTTGAACAAGTCATCTGGGCTGCAGCAAAAGATACAGATCTTGAAAACACATATCTGACCAAACATCTAGGGATTTTAACTGCTTTGCATCCTGCTTTCTGTCAGAGCCCAGTTGCACTTCCCTAAAAATAAAAAGGTGAACTAGAAAAATACAGCACCCTGACTTTCTGCAATGACGAACAGAAAAAATGGCATTAGCAATTAAGTTAAATTGATCTCTAGGTCAAGGATTCTCATTTCCCATGTAAATCATATCTCCTCCAGCAGCGGGACAATGCTCCTCTGAACTCTACTGTGTTGTTATTATTACTGATATTAACATTGTAGTTACTGGTCAATCTCAGAGAATTTTCACTGCGTCCAGTTCCTCTACAAGAAACTCTCCATCAAGGAAAAAGCATGTTAGAAGGATTGTACCATCAAAGCAAACACTGGCAGCTTATTTCCTGATGTCTTTGCATTTTTAGGTAGCAACTGCTAGCTTTTACAGTATCCTGATTGGTATGGCACAATTGTCCTTTCACTCACACCATAAATGGGCACTAGAAGAATTCAGATGGAGTGCACCCAGCCTGACCATTGTGTTGGCTGGTGATTCCTGCCCTGCACTACCCAGAGACCATTTCACAGAGGAAATAAAGCAGGAGTGATGAAGGAAATGCAAGGGTTGGCTAGCCTGGATATATCTGAGACTGAGAGAATGAGAATGTTCTGAGTTTCAATTAAACTGCAATGGAGCGGGACTTCCCGCATTATTTCTTCAATGAAGTCACTAGTACTCACTACTGGGCACTGAGAACTTAAGTGCAAAAATGTACCACCTCACCTCCCCTGCTCCTGTGCCTGTCACCTTCCTGGATTCTCAAAGACAGAGACAGAAAACAGAACAGCAGCCCTGCAAGGCACGCAAAGCAGAAAGGAGCATTTTTCTCCAACACTGTGCATGGAGCACTACTTTCATTGCACTGGGTTTTCATGCTGTTTTGCACCTAACACCACCTTGGGAGAGAAGCCCATGCAGAGGATGCATGTAGATCCAAGCCTGACCAGGATTTTGGGTCAGTGAGTCAAGTTCACACTAGTTTTATTGGGCCAAGCTCTGACCCAGGGTTCCTGGCAGTTTTGGTCGTTCTATCAATTTTTCTACAGTATCCATAAGCCTCTTCTCATGCTTGCTATTTCCATCTCTGAGCACCTCATGCTATAACGTATTCCTCCTCAGCTCATGGGAAAGGACAATGAATACTACCCACTTCACCAAAAGGCAACAGACGCACAGAGAGTAGGAGTACTTCATTTAAAGTTAGAAATCTACAGGTTAAACATGGTAGATACGTACACATGATCCAGACATACTCATCTTCTTTTCTGAAAAAAAAAAAAAAAAACACAAATACTTTTAGGGCACTGTAGGTCTCTAAAAGCTCAAAAGTTTGACTGATTTTTCCAATTCTATCAAATGGTCTAATACAAGATATTATCTTCTTCCTATAAATCCTGCCTCATTCTGTGGGTATCTGATAGAAGATGTTTACCAGGTGAGACAGCGGTCCTGGGTGGAGCAGAAAAACATTGCCCCCGGTGATTTTCCAATGACACCAAAAAGCCTTCAAGCAGTCTGGGAATAAGCCAGTTCCTCCTGGTTTCCCCAACAGCTCTAGCACAACCACAGAAACAAGCAGGACCTTACACTTCTTCTAGACTTTCTGGGGTTAATTCTTCATTGCTTGGCACCAGAGCTGGTCTTTTACAGCAATACAAAGTGACACAGCCCCACGTACACTGCATCTGTCGTTCTGGGAGAAAGACAATCTTGCCCTGACTTATAAAGGAAGCAAGCTGAGCCTAGAGAAAATCAAGGGTGAAAACACACAATATGGAATTTGGAGTGGAGGTTGATGGGACCATGTTCCCGCTCATTTTATACACTGAGAAAGAAAATGCAGAATTACTTTGTGCTTGCCTCGAACGTTGATCAGGACATCATGAGTAACCACTGCGCACGATGATAAATTTTATTGTCTCCACTCTGACCAGTCACTTGTAAAGCTGTGGACTCATTGTGCAAGAACCATTAGATCAAGCTGCTAAAACGTGAGACAGTTTATGGGCAATTCAGAGTCTATTTAGACAATGAATATTCATGATCTATCTGGACAATTTTACATTCATGCTTAGATAATGCAGATTTATGCTCACACACAACAATGATTTGTGAATATTTATAGGCGAACACCTGGACAGTATTTGACACAGCCGTGAATATTCATGATTATATCTGAAAGAAGAGAAAGGCTCTACCTGAAGTTTGAACTACAGACACAAGAAGCTAATCCTCGACATCCATTGTGCTTTAATGACAATATATAATCGCCAAATATAGCATAAAGGAAAGAATTAGAGGTAGGGATCTGATCACTCAAAGGATCAGTAAAAAGCCAGGAAGCTTCTCTGAGCTGCTAAAAAAATTCCCATTGGATTAGTCTTCTGACATAGATTAGGTTTCTTGTGCAGCACCTTTTCTATATGAAAAATACCTGGGCTTTTTTGTTTGGGTTTTGGGGGTTTTGTTTGTTTTTTTACCTAAGACACTTTTTTCCCAGACAAAAAGACTAAAATATTTGTCAGGATTAAAAAACACATATGTATGTGACTGAATGTGTGTGCCCACACGTGTCCATGTTTAAGGGGTCTTTATGCCAAGCTAGCCTGTGCCTTCAAGGTTCATGTTTAAGTCCATGCTGCTCCAAGCCAGATCCACTGTGCTTGGTCCTCACAGAGAGGTTCTCAAAGTCAGCTGAGATAAGACCAGATCATTGCCTGAGGTACGTGTGAGTCCTAAGAGCCTTGGTTTAGCTTGAGACAGGATAATCATAGGCAAAGCATCAGTTTTTGTAATAAGGGGATTTCAAGGCAGAGATATAGATGGGGGCTCCAGGAAAGAAAAGGTGGTAGCAGAGAGGCTCAGGTCAGGGGAAAGGCAGCTGCTAGATTCATATGTGCTTATGCACATGAATTGTCCTCTTGGGAGATGAGAGGAACCTGACACTGGAGCTCCCTCTAAGGGAAGGAAGAGCCTCTAGCTGCGGGTTTTCCCAGGCAGGGGGAAGACAGAGACCTTACCATCTACCAGGCATGACAGCAGCCAGTAACGCTGTCTCTGCTGACAAGCCTCTTGTGTAAATTCCCAGTCTTAATGCCAACTTCTAAATTCCTCTATATCCAAGCTCTAAAACTAATCATGATCTCCCCATTCATAAGATCACCAAAATCTTCCTCTCCACATTATTTCCACTGCTGTTTAGCTCCTTCTATGATAGCTCATTAATGCAGCAGGAATTAAACTCTTTCTCCCCACGCTCACTAGGAGCAAACAAAGCAGTGATGGCCAATTTCAGAGGCTTGCTAGCAGCCAGAGCACAGAGCTTTGGCTGTGACCGGTCACATTTGGCCATGCTTTGTCACATTTCATCCTGCCTTAGAGCGGGACTGCACACAAGATATGGGGCAGCAGAAATACAGTAAATGCCATCACCCTTACCTTGATGCTACCCAACAATTGTTTTCTACAGCCTGATATTGTCTGGACTAAGCTGCATAGTAGACTCTTTGACCTAAATTCATTGAGACAGCTGAAAATTATAGCAGTTGAAAATAAAAGCATCTCCAGACCAGTAAATAGCCCACTTCTTCCCATTTCTTCAAATTATCTCAGCATCTGGCACTTTTCTGCTGAGACCACCTCCCTGTAAGAGGAAAATACAACTTCAGCTCTGCTGGGACACTCAAATGGATGGCATGCAGCAGTCAGATGTCAATGTTGGGGACTCATTTCTGTCCCAGGCAGAGATGAGTTGCTTTGTCTCCCCTCTGCACCTTCCTCGGGTTTCGACTCTCATGCTCCCTACTCACTCTGGTGTTATCTCTGCTTGCGATGAAATTGGACAACCTCAAGAACTACCCCTTACAAGTGTCTGTTCTCAGCTCGCTTTGAACAAATAGCCTTTGTGAGACGTACTCTGATGGACAGTACCCCTGTGGTGGGCTGTGGCTAGCTCTGAAGGCTAAAAATGGGTGGGTGAACAGCTTGGCCTTCCTCAGCTCCAAAATAGGTTCCTCTCAGCAGCAACTGGAAATGGAGCAACTGTTGGTGCTCTCCCAGCTCTGGTGGGACTGACTTTGTCCTGAGGATGCGGCACAGCCACTATCCACACAGGGCATTGATATAGCAGGGGCTGCAAAGGAAGGCTGGGTCAGCTTCACCAGATTTTACCCAGAGTGTGGGTAAAATCCGTTAGGGAGTGAACCCTAAAGGATTAAATAACTGAAAACAAATCAGGCAAACATTTATCATTTCAAAGCCTCCTGATTTTTTAAAGACAGTCTCATGATTACAGAGGATTGGTCCCACAATGTCTGATTAGTCAGCATTGGAAATAAAACACAATTTGATGAATATTACCTTTTCTGGCCGGTTTCTCCAGTTTTTGTCTATGTTGTACTTTCTACCAACAGAAACAGAAGAATTTCTCTATTAGACAACAGTGCCTTTTGCCCAGTCTCTAGCAACCACCACCTGAAATTTCAGAGGAAAAGTCATGTCCTTCCCCTACTCCCTAATTTCTGAATACCCATTGGATATGTTATTTGCCTATTCTCTTTCAGGAAAGTTTCTTCCCAAGTCCCTTTTTGCTTTAAAAAAAAAGCATAAATGACAATATAGAACAGGTGGAACTACAGTGATGTTTGGTTACCAATATTCCTATCCCTTCTTTGAATTTGTATGTAGATTTTTAATACCTTAGAGCTGAGACTGACTTGCTCTGTGCATCAGTATAGCATCTGCTGCAGTAAAGTTCCAGATAAGGACAGAAGTTGCTCATTGATAAATGATTACTAAACAGTGGATGCTACCTCTGACGGAGTTTAACTCTGGCAAATAGACTATTTTTCACAGATGTCTTTACCCATCTTTTGAACCCTATTGCCTATCTATCCTGTGGCAGTTAATTCCATGGGCCTGTTACGTACTGTGGAACAAAAGTATAGGCTTTTGTTGCTTCAATAAGTGCTGGCCTTTAGTTTTATTGTATGTTTTCAGTACTTCCTGCCATGAAGCTTACAACGGGAGTCCTCATGTTGCTTCTGTTAAGGCATTTTCTTCAATAAAGCCCTTCACCTGACACCTTGCAAACACTGTCTCCTCCTGATGACTCAAGGTCAAGCCTTCAGCTAGACATACAGTCCAAGGCTTGGTGGAAACCCTCTGTTGACATGCTGCATTCGATTGTGCAGTGCTGTGTGCTAATCGTGTGGGTGAAATACAACAAACACCAGCAAGCAGTGAGTACTGCTACACTTAAATGCTAAAAGTCCACACCTGGTAGCTCTTTTTCTGTTTATTTTTTTTCTGTTCTTCTTCTGGGCATCTGAAATGGAAAGAATTATCAACAACGTTCAGTAATTACAATATCTTTACAAATAAGTGTAAGGGAGGAGAAGGGTCAATTCTCACCCATGATCTTATCTTTTCAAGCCAACAACATACAAACCATGACGACATACAAGCTTGCATTGATCTCTGGGGATTCCTGAAGACCAAAGGGAGTGCCAATCCTTGCCCATTACCTTCATCTTTACTAGGAAAGCCTGCAGAAATAAGTGTCAACCTGCAACATTATTTGGTTCACAGCAGCTGCCAGCTATGGCAGTAGCAGCTGCATTCACCTCTGGCAGATAAAGGCATGGGGAGACAGAATCACCCCTGCTCAAAGCAGGATGCACCATCCCTTCACAGCCTACAGTCCCCGCACCTGCTAGCTCTGAAAGCAGCAGCAATTGCAGCATGTGTTTGACCAAGAGTAGCAGTGACTATCAACCACCTCTAGCTACTGAGCTCCTGCCTGGATCTCCACAATCACATTTTGTCTCAATTCCTACACGGCTCTGCTGGAATAGTAACTGAGCACACCACCTGAAGCAGAAGAAACTTTAGAGCATTTATCTTCCTATGACACCTGAAACAAAGCAGGCTCAAAGGCATATATTAATGAATTTGTCCTCACTACAGCTGGTCTGGAAATGTTTCAGTGCAATCGGCTTTTCATTGGAAAACATTGATTTGTCAAAACCACTATTTTTCTTGGGATAGGCTTGAATTCAACAAAGTGTTGGGCTGGAAATGTTTTTGAAATCTAGAATTAGAGTGTCTGGGAGGTGAAGAGAAGGAAGGATGAAGAAGGCACAATTATCATCCTATTGACTTCACAAAGCCAAGCCCATTCTGTGGGTAAAAGTCTTTGTCCTGGGATGCTGACAGGGCTCATTAGGGGGACAGCAGCGGTGGTGATGATGATATTAGAACATCATGAATAAACAGTATTCAGCCTCCAGCTCTGCCAACACACTCTGCAAGCATTAAATTCATGCGCACACCAGGAGGGAGATAAAGTACCACATTTACTCACAGACTCTTAATAAAAATGCCATTCCGGGTTTAATTAAGATACTTTTTTTACAAAATTACCCCACAGCTGCAGCAAAACCTGGTTTTCTACAGCCTTCCAGGGCCAAATTCTGCAGTAGGTTGCGCCCAGGTGCATCTGCAGGGTGGCTCATTCAGGCCAAGCCAGTATTTACACCAGCACAAAGCAGAGCAGACTCTGCCCCCTTAAAGTTCATCAGATATCCTTTCCCTCCCACAGTTGGGTTTTTATTTTTAGCTTGTCAGCAGCAGAGGAAAACAATAAAAGCCTCATATTGCTCCAGCCAGATGGTGATTCTGTTTCCTCCCGTCTAGCTGGCTGCGTGGTGAGCTGTGCTTATGCGTCTGTATCTGTGTCTCTTCTCTTGCTTCTACCATGCTTCTACCTGCCCCACACACTCTAATACAGAGAAATGGTTTTGAAGAGGGGTTCTGGATGCTGCAGGTACAATGGGGCCAAGCCTCTTCCTGGGGACAGGATCCACTGGGAGATCAGGAGGACCACAACTGGATATCTATTATTTTCAAGTTGTCTCTACTAGATATTCAGCTGGGGCAGATCTCAGCTTCTTCAGCTCCATGATCTGCTCTGCCTGGAGGAGCAACAGGAATTCAGGGAGGGGAAAAGGGGATGCTCAGAAGAGGAACTGAGATGCAGGTTGATCATTTTATCTGCATTGTCTAGGCGCCATCGGAATACATTAACTCCTTCATTTATCACGGTGCTATCATTAGAAATCTCAATTATTTCTGAATGCCACACTGACAAAATGTTTAATTAGCTACATTGTTGTGTTAATCACTTCTCGGATACAAGGAAGAACTAGAGGCGCCAGTGCGGGGCCCCATTATTTTTTATAGAAATGTGTGGAATGTGAAGGAAGCTGTAATAAATGTCCCCATCATTACAGAGATAAAGGTCAGACATTAACACAGCATTCATATATCTTAAGTCTTTCACAGGGAGCACATACCTGCCAGCAACAGCCTTCTCTACTGGTGACAGGTAGTGAGCTGCCTGGAGAACAATGTGCAGAAACAGCGCAGGGGTTTCCATCTCCCCTCAGAGGGTAATGTTGCTCCGGCGTGCCGGGGGATAAGTAAGCTGAGCAGTTAAGCAGTTTGGATATTACCATCAGGAACATTTTACAGCTAGGTTTTCCCAGGCTTTTCATTAAATCTGAATGCAACGGCAGGTGCCATTTTACTTTACATTATAAAATCAATTGAGCATGGGCCTGATGATACTAGGAGTCAGAAGGGTTGGGTTTCCTTTTTGCCCTGAAGTCACTCAATCTACTACTGAAAAGCCAGCAACCATGGAGAAGCCTGACCAATATTCCCGCGTGACCCAGAACAGGCACAGCAAGAAGAACAGCATGTGGATGCCCCACCAGCTCCTGCATAGGTAGAGCACCATGATGGAGATGAGTTTGCTTCAGCGCCCTAATTTCCAGAGCCTTTCCCCTGGTTTCCATCCAGAGGCAGCAGGCATTGCAATCAGCACAGATTTGTCTGCCCGTTGATGTTATACCTATCTATCAAGAATAAGACGCAAGGTCACTTCTTATCATGAAAACACTTGCCTCTGGATGGAGTGAGGTTATCATTTCATATAAATCACAGCCATTGAGTGAATTCAGATTACGACCGACTACCTCAGGGCAAGACCATCTGGCCTACAACCCAGTTTGGATGGACATTTGGCATTCAAGGCTCAGAGAGCAACACAGACAACATTCTTTCCCACACTTAAAATCAATCAGCATGCTCATTTTTGGTCACCAGAGCTTCCTAGGTGGCCTAATTGCATGGGTTCCCTGAAGTGCCCTGTCCAGGGCTAACAGGTACCAAATATCTGTTTGCATCCCCCAAGGGACCCAATCCATCAGGTGTCCTCCTTTCCCACCTTCAGTTACGGTGGACATCTGCACAAAGCACAGCAGTCACTGTGAAAAACAGGGGAGGAGGAGATGGTGGTAATAGTGGCCAAGTTTTGGATCAAAGTCTTGTGAGAAAACTCACTTCTAGTCCTCCTCACTCAGCCTAAGAGCTCCAAAACCACACCTCCCCTTTGCTCAGGCCCTGTCCTTGCCAGGTGTCTCCTCTGCTCTCACAGAGAGGAGAGGGAGCCAGAGTCCGCAACCTGTTTCTGACACACTTCCCTACAAAAGAGGTGTCCCAAGTGCCAGACCCTTCCCCAGTGCTGTTCATGCATTCATCCAATGAGTTTTTAATTAAAAAATGAATGCACCTAAGGTGACAGTGTTGCAAATTCAGCAGTGGCTACTTAAGAACTGCCTAGCTTTTTTTCAAGCCCTGGTCACCCACACACATCTCTGAGGCATTTGTAAATGACTCACATTCATCTTGCACCCAGAATCCTTCCTGGTGCCAACAACCCTCTTTCCACTGAGCTACCAAGGCCTATCAAACTGGGAAAGAATTTCTGGATGGAAATGGTGTGTCCAGCTCAGGATGCTGCTGAGTATCTGAGAAGACATCTTCTGCAATGTGTTTCACTGCCAGTGTTCCTGGCTAATTGTTTTTACAAAGTCCTAAAGTCCATGGGTCTGAGTAATATATTCATTTCAGGAGTGGTCTTCATAACGGTTTGCCTACAGGGAATAAGAGAGATGAGGTGGTTTAGTTGAGGCCACACAAAAATAAGAAGCGTCTAACTCAATCATTGTTTCAGAAGGACAAAGTAATGCAAAACAGAGAAAGAATATGCATGGGGAAAATGGGTTAAATTTTGACTTCTCAGTCATTTCTGCATTTCTTTCTTTAAAGCACTTTCCCACACACAGCCTCGGAGCAAAGCCATCGAAAGCATCTGATTTCTGCAGCAGACTTATTTAATGGAGGGAGATGTTCTGGCTCACAAACTCCAATTAGTTCTAATATTAGGCCTGCCCATAAAACATACAGTCTCCCTTGTTTTCCACAACCACATCGATAAACATTATTGTACAGGGATCTAAATATAACTCATTAGTTTGTTGACACTCAATGTAATGTCATCCTGCCATTATTGATGCTTTTTTAATGGCACAGTATCATTAAGCAGTAATGTTTTACTTCTATTAATATCATTTGGGCTGGTTCTTAATAACTATGCCAGAGTGACTGCAGCATCATCCACAGGACGTAGATGAGTGCATAATATATTTCTCAGCGCATCATCCATAATGTTCAGCATCCTCCATGACCAGAAAATCACAAAGTTCTTCCAACTCCAGCTGCTCTCTTTAGGAGACATAGAGCTCTGTTGATAAATGTCCTGCCCCAAAACTTGCCTGTTTGTTTCCCGAAATCCATGATGCGAAAATGTAGTGGCAGATTACCACCGTTCAGTGGCTTGGTGGTCTGCTGTACCACAGTCAGAAGTATGCAGGAACTAGCTGAATGGCTGACAGGGTGCCACTGTACAGAGGATTTTTCCCTGTGATCTGGGAACAGGGCAAGAGTTCAGCATTTCTCCAGGGGTATTTGATTGCAACATTATGACTCTCAGTAGCCTTCATAAAGTTTCCTTAATTTCTTCCTGACTCCTCTTTCCTGTTTGTTTCTTGATGAGTTCACATTTTCTTTTGAAAAATCTCTCATTTAGCAAATCTGTGTTTTGCCCCATGTTTTTATGTTAATGCTCAACAAAAGCCAAAAAAAGTTGACAGGCAACATACTTGGCCCCTGTCCTGTCATGAGTCAGATTGTAGAGGATCAGCTTCTGAGGACCTTCCTGCCCTTAAGTGGCCCGACCCTTTGTTTTCTCAGCTCCAACCCCATTCTTTGCCAGCTCAGTCAGAGGAAATTTGGAGATTGCTCCAAAGTCCTGAGAAAAATATACTTTCTTTTCAGTCCTCCACTAAATGTAGGAGCAGAAGAAACCTCCATCTGGATTTGAACTTCCAGGAGCAAATCTTTGCTCTTGGCTGCTGGCAAGGAGCCAGCTGTGCACCGTGGGCTGTGCAGGAGCTCTGGTGGGAGCTGGTGGACAGCACAGCCAGGAAACCCACTCTGCTGCAAGCAGAGCATTTGCTTGAGGACATGTTTCTCAACGTCCAACAGGAAGACAAATTGAAAGGCTGAGAGCAAAAGACAATCTCCCCCACAATAACACTTCAAATTACGGGATCACAGATTAAATGCAATTGCCTGCTAACCGTTAGCTATTTAATTAAATGCTCTGGGCAGTGTACAAAGAGGTTGATTGCTGATATCACTTACCCCACTGAGCCCAGTGAGTCATTCCTGACCTATACCAGCCTAAATGAAAAGAGTTTCAGGTTTCTTTTGCTTTTCTCCAGGGGAAATACAGGCACCAAAAAGGAGCAAGTGCATTTGGGTATACATGGGACTGATCAGAAAAGGCTCCAGGCAGCCTCTTCTCCCAGCGCCCATCCCTGGCCAAGCAGTGCTGAGAGATAGCCAAGCACTGGCCACCAGACAGTTAAGGCCAGGGGAGGTTTAGATTGGATATTAGGAAAAATTTCTTCACCAAAAGGGTTGTCAAGCATTGTAACAGGCTGCCCAGGGAAGTGGTTGAGTCACCATCCCTGGAGGTATTTAAGAGACGTGTAGATGTGGCACTTAGGGACATGGTTTAGTGGTGGACTTGGCAGTGCTACGTTAACGGTTGGAGTTGATGATCTTAAAGGTCTTTTCCAACCTAAACAATTTTATGATTCTATGTGGGTGCTGTGAGGTTAACGCTCCAGACTCTGGCTATAAGGTTGACACTTTACCATCTCTGTCTGGGAGCAAAGGCTACCTCATAGTGACTTTTAAACCCACCAGCTGTAATGGCTCTGCCAAATCTAACATGTTACTGCAATTACTGCAGCTAGTAATTATGTGGTGTTCTCCAGTAATCCCCTCACACCAGCTCTGTAGGTGGGTATGTTTGCATGGTATTTGTGCTCAGCAGCTGAAAAAGATGTTGTCCAGTCATTTAGCTCTACCATTTTTCAGTGCAATGGTGGGGACAGATGATAAAATAGCCTTCGTTTTTAAATAAAGCTTCTTTTTAATGGAAATGTCTTAGCTTTGTATGCCGTGTCATGTTTCTTTTAAACTGCATGGGAGATAATAGTCTGCTCGTGCTACGAGCTGAAGGAATTGCTCTTCAGCTCAAGCTGTAGAAAGCTATGCTTTGGGATTACAGGTCTCTGTTTTAAAACCTGTTGCTCTGCAAGACAGCATGGGCTGGTATTAAATAAATCATTTTCTTTGCCTGAAAGCCAGATATCCAAGCTGATGTAAAGTAAAAGCTACAAGAATTAAATAAAATGGCAAAAAAGCAGAGCTGATATTTTCAAAATCAGTGGCTCTTCCTATAGCAAAGCATGTTCACGATGGTGACAGGCTGTACAGAACTGCAGGGTCAGTGGAGTCAGGAGTGAATCAAGAGACCCTGAAACAGCCCAGTCTGGCTGTGGAAAAAGAAGATTGCACGAGGCTGGAGGGGATGCTGTCACACGTCTCCTGCATAGTGTTCCTGCGGGGACTGGGAACCTCCGCTGCCACTGGAGATTTCTTCACTCATACTAAGACAGTCTAGTTTTGCTTGCCCCCATTCTTCCGAAACCAGTCTGAACGCCCCCCGCTCCAGGCAGGACGGAAGTTTCTGATCATGGGAAAATCAGACGCTTGCCTCCTATCTCTTCAGAGCCTTTTATAAACATTAAGCAGGGAAATGAAACGGACGAGTGATCCAGCAAAAAGAGCGGTCATTACCTTTGCAGTTGTTCGAGGTGGCACAGCCCTGAAATGATTGAATGGTTAACAACAGATTTGGCCTTGTGTGGTTTTCATCTCACCAACACAATAACAAATGGCTTTGTAACACCCAAACAATCATTTGCATCCTCACACGAAGCAGAAGACTTAGGAGCTCCTTTTCCTTCAGCTGCCATTGCAGCCATCTGATTGGCACATCACATCATTTATTTACTTTACTGATAGAACCTAATTGGGTATAATTGCTGAAGCATCTTAAATAATTCTAAATACAGGAATTGATTTGGGGATTAAATGGAATATGATAATTGCGTAATTGAACAAAGTAGCTGGAGTCCTCACCCAGCTAAGTGGATTTCGTGATTGTGGCTGATTGCATCAGAATATAAATCAGCCTGATTTGCATGGCTGATATCATCTCCCCCTCATCCTCTCTAGAGCTGGCTTTAAGTATGTCACATCCAGCAGAGCAGAGAGAGGGAGTAGAGACCTTGGAGAGAAGCCCCTTGGATTTGGTGCTAGATGATGGAGCACTCTGTTGTCTCTGCTCAGCAGGAACTGATGTTCCTCTGGGGGCGGGGTGCTTTTCCCAAAGGTTTTGGGTGTTCTGTCACTGGCCAGAAGTTGTTCAAGCCCTACCTGGGCCTGGGGGAATTTATGATGCTGCTTTTTTAATTCTTAAACCTCTCGATAGTTTGGACCATGGTTTCCTGGGAGATCTCTCTGGAGATCACTCTGTCAAGGTAATTTTTAACAGAAGTGACGAAATTTAAGCAACTTCATCCTGAGGGAAGTTGAGTAGTTAATAAGGCACTTTGTGAAAGATTCTCTGTCTCTCAGATGTGCTTCTAGTCCCAGCTGAGTTAATCCACATCTTGGATCTGTTACCCTTCTTATTTTGTTGAAGGACTCCAATTTTCCAATGGGAGTTGGCCAAAAAAGCTGGCTGAGGCTGGAGTAGGGCTCTTCAGGAGGATTAGCTCTGTGGCCATATGCCAGTCTAATTAGGAAGGCTGTAAAGTGTGCAGTCCTTTCAAGTGGCTCTGCATGAGCTGCTGGTGCTCTGGATTTTTTTAAATTCAGGAAAAACACATGTAGTTCTAGGATAGGAACTTTACATTGTCAACATCATCATTTACATTTTATAAGTAGTAACACATGCACACTAACATTAATTCCATTTGGAAAAGCAATATCATTCCCAACTCTTTTTTTTTTTTTTTTTTTTGTCTTTGTGTGTGTCTGTGTGTGTGTGTAATTTAGGCTCCAGCTATTGGTTCACTACCTTTTCATGGCAGTTTATATCTATAACATTCCACATAAATGTTTATAACCACATTACTGTATGACTGAACTGGCTGTTAATCATTTGTTAACATTATAAAATCAGGTATATCAGTTGTGTACCCGTATTAGAAGGAACATGAGGAATAGAATGTCACCTCTATAAATAAGTTGTTTCTAATATTAAGAATGGCACTAAATTCTATTAACTTTATTAATTATGTGCATGCATATCACTTTGTTCTCAATGAAGCAAGACGACATTTAGAGGAAGATGGAAGTTTCTTCCGTTGGATCAATCAGTCTGAACTCGTCATCATTCATTCCTAAGTCTTCTTGAAGGGAAAATTGTCCTTTCCCCCCCCAAACCGACATATTGATTGCTTCAGTGCAATGAAGATGTTAATCAAAGGAAATGAAAAGAAGTCTGAGGCTCTGAAGTAGTCCTGGCTTTCTCTTTGAAATGTTTCTGCTCCCCTTTGTGTTCATACATGACTGCAGTCCTGCCCATAACAAAGCTGCATTAGCAGAAAGAGAACACCTTCCAGGACCATCAGACCTGGTTTCAAATGATAGGAAGGACCTGTTGTCCTTCACTCTGTGGGGTCTTTCTCTCCATAGGGCAGGATGTGAAGTCCCTAGGCTGCTCCCTGGCATTTGAAGCTGGAAGTCAGCAAAAGTGCAATAATATACTCCTGCAAAAATAATAGATTATAAAATCTCAGCCAGGCTAAAAATAGGGACATTGGTGTGTGCGCAAATTAGGAAAGGAAAAAAAAAAAAAAGCCAAACTTATTTTGGTGCAGCTAATAGCTATTTCAAATTTTTAGGCTACACTGCAGTTTGGACTTTGAAACAAGGTTTTGAAAAAGAAGAGAAAATGATGGCTAATTGGAGATCTCATGGTATGCTGAGCTACAAGAAGGACTGACGTCAGCAGGGATGTTCACCATGTTTACCTTTGGCACGGGCACAGGTAACCTACCTGTAGTTACAGCACAAGCAAAGAATGAGCTCCGTGGTAGGTGTACAAAAAGCAAGCTTGAGTAGCTCAGGCTTCACCTCGCAATTTCAGAACCCGCTTACCCGAAGTAGGGATTGCTGTCAGCAAGGACCAGTAATTTACACTTAATGAAGGCAGTGGTCATTTACTTTCAGCCATCGCTAAGTTTAGAGACCATGTTGAAATCTGAGGAATGTTTCTGTTTCTTCCTGCTAGGCAGGCTAACTCTCAGTGTTTCTTAACATCTTGGAACATATCCATACATATGCATGCAACAGCGTGTAATGTTTCTATTGCAAATTTTTATTCACTTGCTGAGTTCCACAGCTAACCTTTTTGACTAAAGGTCTTTCAAAGCTATTTTTTGGAGTACTTGTTTTGGGGGATAAAATTTCTTTTGCTTCTCTCGGTTCAAAATTCATGTCAAGGTCAGTATATTCAGTGAAGCTATCAGCCACCGAGGTATCATTTTTAGGTTTAATTAGGATGGGGGATTGGAGGAAGAGACAGAAGGGTAAATAAACCCAAAAACATAGGTTTATAGTTGGATTTTCTGTGGTGTCTACTGTCATCCATCAAACATGATTAATTACACATTTGATGTATTGTGAGACACCATAGAGCAGCTAGTATCACTTGTTTCATACTTTCAGCTCATAATGGTGTCAGTGCTCATATAAGGGGATAGAAAAATAAGGTTTGAGGGATCCCAGATTTCTGCTTGTTAGCCTGTGGTACACACGACCATTGTTAGCAAGAGCTTAAGGATTACTGAATTTCAGCTGACTGTACCGAAGCTGCTGTTATATCCAAGACTGTAGTTAGTGTGTAGAAACTAAGTCTGTAGTTTGAAAATGAAAGGGCAATTAATTTGGCTTATTGATGGATCTTCCTGATTCCAATGGACTAGGATGAACACTTGTATCTGAAGGGCCTAAGTGATACTTCGCAATTTTGGTGCTTATTCCAAAGCTAGTCCTAGGCTAAGGACTGGAGCTTTGAAAACTACAAAATGAGGAGTCCGGTTTCATGTTGCATCTTCTTCAGAACATGCACCAAGAATAAGGGATGATGTTTGCAAAGGCTAAAAGATTAGGAGGATTTTCATCTTTCTATTGTTCTCTGCCCTTAAGTAAACCTTAAATCTAACCTCCACCTTCACTTAAAATGTTTCGATGGTCAGATGATCAATATGGACAAGCTAAAAAAAATTCCTTGATAGATGAAATGCCCTAAACTTCAACCTGCTTGAAGATCCAGATGAAATGCCCTAAACTTCAACCTGCTTGAAGATCCAGCAAGAAACTAGTAGTTCTTCTCTGTCATGGTTTAACCTCAGTCGGCAACTAAGCACCATGCAGCCGCTCGCTCACTCCGCCCCCGGTGGGATGGGGGAGAGAATCGGAAGGGTAAAAGTGAGAAAACTCATGGGTTGAGATAAAGACAGTTTAATAAGTAAAGCAAAAGCCGCGCACGCAAGGAAAGCAAAACAAGGAATTCATTCACTACTTCCCATCGGCAGGCAGGTGTTCAGCCATCTCCAGGAAAGCAGGGCTCCATCACGCATAACGGTTACTTGGGAAGACAAACGCCATCACTCCAAACGTCCCCCCTTTCCTTCTTCTTCCCCCAGCTTTAGATGCTGAGCATGACGTCACATGGTATGGAATATCCCTTTGGCCAGTTTGGGTCAGCTGTCCTGGCTGTGCCCCCTCCCAGCTTCTTGTGCACCTCCAGCCTTCTCAGTCGGTAGAGCATGGGAAGCTGAGAAGTCCTTGACCAGTGTAAACACTACCTAGCAACAACTAAAACAGCGGTGTGTTATCAACATTGTTCTCACCCTAAATCCAAAACACAGCACTGTACCAGCTACTAGGAAGGAAATTAACTCTATCCCTGCTGAAACCAGGACATTCACTTTTTACTTTCAAAGCCTTAACACTAAGTCAAAACAGCACATAGCCAAAAGAACATTAGCAGAATGAAAATTAATGTAGGTCCTTCCCTAGCTGCTAACATGTTGCTGGTCTTGCTGGAGCATTGATCAGTCCCTATGTTGCTCAGATAAAGGCTTTGCTAAGGCATTAAACACCACAGGCTTTACAGAAACTTCAAAACTAGATGAACTGTTTATACCAGCTTAACTATCCTAATGATATCATAAAATGGAGTTTAAATACCCAAATCAGGAGGCAGGTAAAACACAAGATGCAGGATGATTGACGGTGCATACAGAAGGTAGTACTAACTTTTTTGAATAACATAACTTGCTTTCATGACTTTATGTAAAGAGTAGGAAATCATATAGCTTTGTGTTGATCCATGGGATGTAGTTTTGAGCTAACACCTTAATGCAGGCATCCATGTGTTGCCATCTCAAAAGAGCAAGCGTACTCATATCATGCTAGCTGTCATTATTGAGGTCTGTGAGACTACAGCGTGCATTCAGATTAAGGCTTTAGAAACCTGGAGTTAAAATGGCTTGTTTATGACCACAGATCAGGTTATTGTTGCAATTAGAGTACTGAAAATGAATGACTGAAGATGTATTATTGCTCCATCTGCAAGGATCCCTGAGCTACTATGAAGACAGATGAGAGCTAAACACATGTCAGAAATACATGGCAACTTCTTTCATGCTTACAGATTTCCAGGGCTGTCCCAGCCCACTGTTTGACCAATTTTTAGTCTCAGACAATGTTATAAGCAATTAATTTACAGTCCTGCAACAAGGGGCACAACATCTTATGCATGAAAGGTGGTATAGCAAGTCCTCAGAGTTTGGGCTGGATGTTTCTAGGCACTAGACTTTGACAGTATTTCCCCCACACAACTCCTGTTGGAGAGACACCTGCTTTTTCCAAATAGAGATGGGCTTCAGAGTTTTAAGAATTGCTTTTGGCACCAGGAGCTGTTGACACTGGAGACACCACTCCAGTCTTCAGTTAGTAATGACTAAAACCTCGTGTTATCTGGCCACTGCATTTTCGAAGGAACTGTTTAACTATGTGTTTTCTCTGTCCACACAAACACTCAGGTAGACATTGTCTATATGCAAGTGAGGTGAACACTCATTCATGGTGTTGTCTTTTTGCTTGATGGCTTTTATATCATTCATTTATGTCTTGCCCTAAGGAATATTTGGAGGCCACTGAACCCAGAATGGATGGCTCCCCTTTCCCATTCAGTACAAACATATGTCTAAGCTCCCACAGCGTCAAGAATTGGAAATACTCAGATTGCCACTGAGGTAGCCACTGGTGGGAACGTGCTCATTCTGCATCCATGTCTGTTCTCGTTACAACTCCACTAAGTCTCAGGCTGAGAAGAGCACCTAATGAGAAGAGATCAGGCCTTGAGTTTTTGTGACAACTCATTTTCTTGACACAGACAGCAACAAAAACTGAAAACGACACAGCCTTAATCTCTTCCTCTGACAACTTTAAGGCTGTAATGAGAACAGACAACTGCAGAAAATGTTTCCCTTTGCTTCTGAAACTGAAGCCTTGTGTCCCTGCTATGGAGCACTGGTGGCAAACAAGAAGAAAGACAGTATTAGTGCCAAAACCACCACTGGCCTAGGCCCTTCATGAAGAGGGCCACTGGAGCTTCTTCATTATGTATAGCCTCAAGCACAGGTTTAGTACTCAGATATTAAAGCTAGAGTCCCTGACTTCAGATGGAGGTTCCCCATTCCCTGCATCTCAGCTGATCCATGAATGTTTTTCTGCCAAGAGCACTTGCCAGGTCAGGAAAGAAGATGGAGCCACAAGGAGCCGCATCAGCATAGCTATGATCCAATATTGCTTGCATTATTGTGGCCTGCGAACATAAAATTAACAGAGAAAGAGGCCCACGAAGAGTACACTAAAGTAGACAAGTTACTTGTCTACAGCAGATGGTGTTAGACAGGATGATAAAAGCTAAAGGAGGTAAAATATTGCATATAATGTTTGGCAAAGAGGCAGGTTCTATGAGGAAAGAAGTGTGCAAATTAACAGCCTGATTTGGAAGCATACTTAGCCCTGGAAAAGAGGGGAGGGTTCAAGAGAAAAGATTCGGTCTGGGAGGAGAAGCTGAAATGATACACTGTGATAGCACGTGCACAAAGGGACTCAGGGTAACAGGGAGCTTGTCTGGGATTTGTGAGGGAGCAGTTTTGCACAAGGCTTTTTTTTTTTTTTTGCACGTCTTCAGGATGAGACCATTTACACAACAGCATGAGCAAAAGAGACTCTATATGTATATGCATAGATGAATACTTATATTTATATTTAGATATATGTACACACACAGTATGTAATAAAAAATTCAATAGAGTATTCTGAAAGCTTCTTACGTGGAGAGTGGACATTTTTCTAAGCTACCCAAGACAGCAAACAACAGGTCAAGCCCAAGTAAGCACAAGGAAATAATGAGGTAATACTGGTCAGTATGCGAAGTGGAAGACCTCTGCAAATCTGGCAGCCTAACCTTTCTGTAGGCTGCACAAAGGGGAGATATAATGAGATCCTTAGCAGAGGATAATGAGGTATTTGTGCATGTTTACATGCAGCCCTCCCAAAATGCAAAGAATAATGTGGAAAAAAGGGCTTGCTGAGTACTTTAACCAGCAACAGGAGAAGAGACTGTCTTTGAGGGCTGATCAGAGACAAGATGCAAATTCTCAGCTTGAAAGAGGAGACAAGATCATGTTTGATGCAAGAGGGAAGGGGGGGTACCATTGCTGCCCCATCATTCTCTGGTGATTTCCAGTGTCTGGACCCAGCTCCTTTCTCTTGTTTCACATCCATAGTTAAACTTTTCTCAGGTTTGATCTTTGCTCTTGCTACTCATCAGGGCTCTGATCTGTGAGCAGGATTTCGTGCAGTTCTGATGATTTTAACTATTATTGCACATTTCCCCAGGTCAGATTCTGTGTTTCAGCCCACATGCATACATGATGCCATGCAGGAGAAAAGCACAGAGAGACAATAAAAACCAGTGCATTCCCTCAAGCCTGAAGCTGCTGGGACAGGACATGTCTCCCAGCATGCATGAGAACCTAATTCATGTCAGCTCCCAAAATACTGACGAAAACAGTTTCCCAGTCCCACCCACTTTTCTCTGCAAACACATTCAAACAGTCCAGACTGCTGCATCATCTCTTACTAGTATTTGCTGTTTGCTGACCCACACAGTTTTGGTGGGAAGCCATGTGAATTTGGGTGGTTACTGAGTTTCACTTTGAGGTTTGGGGTCTTTTCACAGGAACTGACAGCACAAGGATTCCTTTGGCCTGAAAGATCCATCCAAATAATCTAAGCTGGCCTCTTATTTACCACCAACCAGAGGACTTCTTCAGATTCACTGTTCTTTGAATAGAGTCACCATTGAGAGGTAAACATTCTGCCTAGATTTTCCAGTCTACAATGGAGCAGAATTCACCATACTCCTTTTACATCATTCTGATTCATAATTACTCTCATTGTAATAAACCTGCTTAGAATTTCCAGCATAAACCAGACCAGCTTTAATTCCCAGTCCTTGACTCTTTTTGTCTTATGGACTGAACACCTGACTCAAGGTGGACCAGACCACAGGTGTGCGTCTGCTTGAGCCACCTTTATGGCCAGGATGACAAATAGGTCCTCCTTCAGTGTGGTTCAGCTCAGCTCAGAGATAGACACTTGTGTGGACATCTGAACTGCAAAGACTGAAAATTAAATGAATGTCATGATCAGACTGCTCGAGCCAAACTTCAACTTTCTGTCTTGAAAAACGAAACAACTTAAGCTCCCAGAGGGGCTGTTTTCTCTAATCATCCCCTTGGCTCTTCTCAGAACCCTTTCCCAACTTCTATCCCTGTGTTATCTGAATACCTTTCTTACAAAATACATCGATCACAGAATGCACTCTCTCAAATTTTATGCAACCTGGTTCCTTTCCTTCTGGGCAACACAGAGAGCTCACTAAGAGGCAATTTTTAAAGTTAAGGCAAAAAAAAAATATTGCTGTAGCAAAGGCAATTGTGGTGAGAGGTCTTGGCATGGCTGAATAACACGGAAGCCAGCAAGGAACCTGAGCCAGGCTCCATGTGCTCAGGGCAACTTATTGTTGTATTGTACATGATACATACTGCATCAACAGATTTTTATTCCATTTAAAAAAACAAGCAGTCAGTGCTGTTGAGGTTAGAAAGGCATGTTGAAGTACCCAGAAATTCTTGCTGTATTTTTGCAGCAAGGCAGCTAAGGAGATCACCTCTTCATAAGACATTCATAATGGGAAAAGCAGGTTTGGGATAGCACTTGTTCAGCTTTCCTTCCAGCTGCCCCCTCTTCTGTGCTCCTTTCAGCCCAGTGGTCTGGCTTCAAATGAAAAAAGCAAGGCAGTGAAGATCAAAGGGAAACAGTCAGACTTCAAACATCTAATTCTGCAGAGATAACAAAATTATTCTTTTATTTAAAAAAATAAAATCTCACTTCCAATAAAACACCATGTGCATCCCCCATGGGCTCCCCATCTGCTCCATTGGAGGAGCATGGGATCACTCCCCGTACCAGCCTCAGCAGCAGGGGTGAAGGATGGAGCACCAGCCATCTGGAGCGCTCCCCTGGGATCTGGCTTGTATCAGGTAATTATAAGATGTAGCAGTTTTCCCCTTCAAAGCACTTTACAAATATTAAATAATTAACCCACACCACTCCCCCTTTAGGGACAGAACTGGTGCAGTCTCCATATGTACAGAGGGGAGGAGCAGAGGTAGATTAGATGACTTTCTCAAGACCTTCTGAGGAGTCAGTAACAGGGCACCTGTTTGCTCCAGTCTTGTGTTTGCTCATGTTTAAAAAGTCCCTTCAACCCTACATGTTGTAATCCCTATTTTACAACAAAGGGGACAGGCAGGTTTTGCTCTGCTGCATCAGCAGTACAGAAGATGTTGCAGTAATCCCGAGTCTGACTTTGAACTTCAAACAGAGCAACGGCAACAAACCTGCATGTGCAATAGCATATATACTTTTAGTTAACAGAGCAGAAATAGTGCCACTTGCTTCACAGAGAAGTAAGAGAAGAGCCTCGAGTCCTGAAGGCATTTGTCAATATCTAGTATAGTGTTATTTCCACACAAGCAGTACTACAGGTTGGGGTTGCCAATGCGTGGCTGGAGGACTTGGCGAGTGTATCAGACCAAGAGATCTCTGAAGTGCCCTGGTTGGCAGGATGAGTCTCCATCTTGTTTATATTCCTCTTCGCAGTAGCAGAGCGGTGTCATTCACTGGTGGGTGTATCTCTGGGGAGGGAGCAGGACCTGCAGGAACCTGGGAAGAGGTGAATTTTAATGAAGGGCTTGAAAAGAAAACCTGTTGGCCTGAAGTCTTTGGAGGCAATACGATGGCTGGAGACCAGAGTCTCAGGGAAGGTAAATCAGATTGTACCAGCTCATGCTCACTGACAGTCTGTACGTATATGTAAGAGTCCTACATCTGCATTAAAATGCAGCTGCCTCAGCCAATTTGCTGTACAAACAGCATTAAACACTGGCACATTTTCAGAGGAAGAACTAAGGATAACAATTTTGTTTGAAAAGTATAGATGAAATTTTAAGTAAGAAGAGAATATGATTAATCAGCTTGCAGCTTGAAAATAACCTGAGTTATGTACAATATTAATAAAAAGTGACATTTGATACTCAACCAGTCACAGCTTCATTTTGCTATCACACCTGTCAGTTGGCAGCACCAGTGCCACAGCAGTCTCCGGTCATCTCCTCAGGCATCTTTTCCTCCCTGAGAAGGCATCATCCTTGCAACCAGCCCTCAACTCCACAACCCCCTTGGAGGGTTTTTATTCATGAACTCACCCTGCACCTCCTTAGGTTCGTAGCACTAGTGGGACCGCCACTCTGATAGTGGTGCAACAAGAAGCAGAGGCAGGTGTAATCCCGACAGTGCCTCAGGAGAGCTCAGCTTGGAGGCAGGAGCAGAAACACGGGCATGAGAGCCAGCACCGGTAGGACCAGAGGTCCCGGGAGCTTCCCCTCCCTTCCTCTCAGTCCTCCAAGTGGAGCACCATGCCCACAGCTCTCTTGTTCCCAAGATTAACTTTAAAAATCTTTCTGTCGCAAGGCTTGTCCTGTGTATTTATCACTACTGCTGTAGCCAGGGATTTCTTCTTTTATGGCACCTTTGGCTTTAAATGAAATGTCACAGGTAATTTGAGGGGTAAAAGAAGCTGCAGTATCATCATGATGTTTCCAAAGCTGTGCCCATCCTCTCAGTTGACCCCCCCGCCTTGCCATGGATCATGAGCAATGAGGTTATATCTCAAAGAGAAGAAAAGGTATTTCACTGACACACGAGACAGTACTGGGTGGTCAGCTGGCTCTGAAACAATCAGACAAAATGACCGAGGTGTAATTCAGAAAAAAATAACGGGCTCACAACTTCCCAAAATATTTTGAACTTACACAGCATGAATCACCTGTGGTAACTAGCAGAAGGCTCATCAACTGAACTATCCATCAGATTAAATTGATTAAATTATACAATAAAACAAGATTTATCCCTGCCATCCAGACTCCCATTTTGTTGCACTAGTACGATTAAGAAGGGAAAATCAGAATTGCTTTCTCTCCTTTGTTCAGGCACAGTTGCAATCCAGTAAATATCACAGATAGATAGTCTCTAGATGTAAATAGTGTGTGTCTGTGCATGTGTTAATTTTTTTTAATTATACTAAGTAGTTTTCAAGTCCATTCAAAATCTCTCCCCACACCAATTTTTTCTGAGGCACCTGCAAATGTGTCTCAAGAACTGTCGTAAAAGAAATGTCAGGCTCACTCAATCATTGCGTTTGCAAACAAAAATGCCAGTGTTTACCAGTCCAATAATGAAAGACTAGATCATGCATACACTGTCCAAGACCATCCTCCTGACCTTAAGAAGAAAACCTCACACACAGATGTTTTCCCTGAATCTTGAATGACAAGGTCAGATAATAATATCCTACTCTGAAATATCAGTGTCACCACAGAGAACTCCCAACTTGCTCCACAAACGTGCTATACACACAAGAGAGTGAAAGGCAACTTCTTAGGCAATAAAGAGCAGCAGCCTGCGGATGAATTGTGCACTGGTAATCCACTCAAATCCCGTGAAGGAAGGGAAGGCAGAGTCGCCCCGTGCTGGGTTCTCTGAACTGTCTGAACAGCTGAAGTATCCCCTTCAACGCAGTGTGGGTCTGCTTCCCCTTTCCCTACACCACTGTCATGCCCTTGGTATTGAAAACATTGCAACAGTTAGTAAAACAGAATTTATATATTCAAGTTAATGCTTTGCAGCTTGTGGATCTTGGTGTGAAAGCTCTAAAACATGAACACCCATTGACTGGCAGACCCCACAGTTGAGAGGTTGATTTCATTTTAAAATAATGTTTTACATTCTATGATTTTATTTTACATTTTCCATTCAATTCTGTTTTCACTTCAGCTGACAAGTGTCTTTGCTTAATTTAATAACAAGAATACTAAGTGGTCACTTGACGTTCTCCCCACCCAGGTCTTCCTCTACAGAGGAAGCTGGTATTCTCATACCTGTTTCAAAAATCCTTATCCCAATCGTACATATGGTCAGACTCCCTCCACAAAGCCACAGTTGTTTGAAGGGACATCATCAAATAAATACAAACACGTTGGCACAAGTTTCAGTGTTAGCCATTAAGAGAAATGGTTTATTTCCAGTCATAAAGCAAAGACGTCTTTAGGGATCTTGCTTTGTGCCATTTTAGCCTTGCACAGTTCATGCCCTCAATAAAATTACTCCTGGTTTACACCTGTTGTGGTTTAACCTGGCAGGCAGCTAAACACCACACAGCTGTTCGCTCACTCCCCTCCACCCCCTGCAGTGGGATGGGGGAGAAAATTGAGGGGAAAAAAGTAAAACTCATGGGGTTGATAAAGACAGTTCAATAGGACAGAAAAGGAAGGGAAAATAATAATAATAATAATAATGATAAAAGAATATACAAAATAAGTGATGCACAATGCAATTTCTCACCACCCGCCGAACGATGCCCAGCCAGTCCCCGAGCAGCGGTCACCACCCCCTGGCCAACTCCCCCCAGTTTATGTACTGAGCATGACGTCACATGGTATGGAATATCCCTTTGGCCAGTTGGGGTCAGCTGTCCTGGCTGTGCCCCCTCCCAGCTTCTCGCTGGCAGGGCATGGGAAGCTGAGAAGTCCTTGACTAGTGTAAGCACTGCTTAGCAACAACTAAAACATCCGTGTGTTATCAACATTATTCTCATCCTAAATCCAGAACACAGCACTGTACCAGCTACTAGGAAGAAAATTAACTCTATCCCAGCTGAAACCAGGACAACACCTATATAAGCTATAGTGGAATCAAGAGTAAAATCCTTGGATTGATGTTTATTGGGAAATCTTTGAAGTGTAAATCACCTGTACTTGTTTCTTTAGCCTTGACACTACATTCGGAATTCCTGCAATTAACTGCAAGTATTTGCACAAAAAGCTGCCACCATAATACAAGCTTTTGTAAAATCATAGTCAGTGTTTAACCTTGAAGTATGCCACTTTTGAAAATATATAGGTGCTATTACTAGGTGGAAAAGCCAGCTTTCTTGAAATATCAGGTTTAATAACCATTCCTTGTAATAGAATTTCTTTGCTCATTGCAAGGGAGAAGAGTCGGACTGACTGCAGTGAGGGCCAAAAGTAGTTTTCTCAGCTGGCACAAATTAAATTAACACTCCTGAGTTTGGTTTGGAAATGAGTCAATTTGTACGAGAGGTGTCCTTCTTGTTTTTTTTTTTTTTTTTTCTTTTTTTTCCCCCATCCTGTAAATAGGTAGGACTTGCTGCCTTTGCAACATAAACACAACCTTCCTGAAGCTCCTGGGTTAAAAACTACGAACGGATACCTTGTGGTTAAGACTTGGACTGAGATCTCCTATTCTTTTTTGCTTTGCCTAATGTCCTTTTGTATAGGACGTTAGCAGCCTAGCTTGGAAGAGCACCATGACCAAAGTGTTGAATAAATCTTGAGGGTGCCGGTTTGAGGAACTCAAAAATCAGAAGTCAAATACCCAAGAATCACAATTGTAAAAACAATGAGACTTATCAATGAATGCTGGTCTTTTTTTGTCTTCCTTCTGAACTGTGAGAATTAGCACATGGCTGTATCAGACTTTCAAGCTTACTGTTACACCCTGAGAATTTCAGACCTTAATTTTTATTTTATTTTTAAGGAGAGCAGAGGCTCTCATGTAATGGCTCGTCTCCAGGAACTGTGGCTTGGAGAGGCACCCTGCTGATCACAAGACTCCCAATAAGCTCACCAGTGATTTAAAAATTAATCCATGGAGCAATCCAGTTCCTGGAAAATTATCATTAATTAATTAGGCAGCAGGTGGTGAGTTCCAAGGGTTTTATTAGTATTAATTCAAACTGAAAATTGGAACTAAAAATGAAGGGCCAAAATAGCTACAAATCCAGAAGAGGGGTTTTCATTAATCCTTTCAGTTCAGTGCCACAGAAGATTAATGAGTTCTGCTCAAGCTGAGATAGGCATCCCATACAGAACCTTCCAAAATGTGTATTTCAGAGCTAGGCTGGGGAGAAACAGCTAACAGAAAAAAGGGGAAAATCTCAACTCAAACTCAAAGTAAAATTGAAAATGAGACCCATGCTGCTTCAAATGTGCACCTGTATTTTCATATGCATATCCAGTAATTATCATTAGAATCATAGAAAGAAGATTCTTCTCCCCATGATTCAGCATCATTGTGGGTTATGTATGTGTGGAGGAAACACTTGGGAAGTTTACCCCAAAGTTCACCCATAGCCTCATCCCTTTTGTCTGATTTCTTGACCTCAGACTGTTTTATCATGCCTTTTTCAAAAGGTGCAATTTATCTGCAAATAAGGGTTACCTGAGGAATTATTTCAAGAACTAGTATTTCAAAGAAGTGGAAGTTGACTGAAATATGTGTATGAAAATACCACATTTTCTTTCTTTACTTTAGATGTGTCTGGAACAGCTCACTGTAATTTGTAAAGCAAACTGTTCTTTGTCCACAGTTCACCGGCTTTGTCAGATCTAGGATACAGTAGGCAACTTCGGCAAAACCCACCTGTTCAAGACTCAGATTCAATGCAGTACCAACAGCTGAAACTTCATTTATGCTAGAAATTCAAAAATTGGTGGTCTAAACCCAACACAGCAGTACAATGGCACGCAGAGAATCTCAGCTAGACATATGGAAAGCCATGACTTCCCTGAGGTTACCTCACCATGTGCTTGAAGCCAGGGTAGGCTCAGTAGCCAGGTGTGGTTGTCAGTCTTGTAGAGCACAAAGGAGGCTTTGGATGCTCTTTCCAACCAAACTTCAAAACTCTCTAGCTGAAAATGAGAAAACCTGACAATCCCATTGAGATTCAAGGTCTTCTGTTGTGTGGCAACCTATTCATTACTGGTAGCACAGTGGTCCCCTTTGTCCTGCCTGTCCAGACTGCTTGTAGAGCAGCCAAGAGAGATGGCTTCTTGTAGGAGACAAACTCACTGTGCAAAACACTAAATGGTTCCTGGGGACTTCTGGTGGCTCCCTTGAAAAAAATTTTCTTTGCAGTTTTGCTTTCCACAATAAGCATGTCTCCAAGAAACAGAAGATACATAATGAGATTCACAAACCAGGAAATAATTTCAGTCTCAAACAGCTGAGACAGAGTGAAGATGGAGTAAACGGGAAGACAAAGCCTGGTGTGTTGCAATGGAGTCAGCTGTTCACAAGAAGAACTTGGGTGACCTCAGGCAAAAAAACACCTGAGAACTCATCATACAACAGGAAGATGATTTATTTAGTACCATGCAGCAAACCTCTTGGCATCAAACGATGCTGTCCTCATCTCTGTAGGCAACGTAGTTTTCCATAATGAAGTCAAGATACAAACAGATACAGAGCCCCTGCTTGCATTTCTGCTCAAGCCTCCTGCCATGTACTATCTCAGTCCCTTTCTCACTTATCATACTTCTTTTACTTGTGATGCCATCTCAGTGATTTGGTCATGCACACTTCTTGCAACTGCCCTTGTCCTTGTTTCCCCACCTGTGTGTATGTCCTCTAAGCAGCCGCTGTCTTCTTGGTCAAACATGCTCCTTCAGTGATACCTCCTGGAAGATACCCAGTGCTCCTACAGGAGCCAGCAGGATGGTCCCATGAAAGACAATGTGACCAGAAAGTCCTACTGCTTGTGTCCTGGTCCTCCCTCACTTTTTTGTGCTTCCTTCCATCTCTTCATTTCCATAACTAGACTTTCAGCTCCAGTTGCCCTTACTTCTGTACAGAACTAAGAGTAGCCTCCAACCCGTGATAATAATAACAAATAATAACTGAGACACGCAAAGGGGACAGGCAAAAGGAAGAAAAGTGGTTCCAGAATTGTCCTCTATGAGGCTTCTGCTCTTCCCTTGAAAACATCTAGCACCCATGAAAACCATTTAGTACACTAATCATAACATAGGCCTGACAAAGTCTGGCAACTTCTGTTTTACTTGATGAATAGATTAGATGATTTGAAAAGCTCACTCACAAACACTTCGTTGTTGAATACCCCTGAATGTTTTCATCAAGATGCAGGGCCCTCTCCCCATTCTCTAGCAAGGACTGAAAAGCAGAACTGGGATCACAAGTTTTCAGACTCCCCTTGCATTATAACATGTGCTTCAGTGGATTCACTAATTCACTGTCAAGTATTATCAAAAATAAGTTAAACAAAAAAGCTTTTCAAATCAATTCCAAATATAATACATCAGCTTCATGTACAGTTTTCCTTAGGGGTCACTGTATTTTTTCCTGTGTATATTTGATTAACTGGTTCATGACTATATCAATCTACCCTGGGACTTCCGGTCATTAGTGCAGTTTAATGAGGCTCTTCTCTATATAAAACTAACATCCAAGGCTCAACAATGTGTATTTAAGTCAAACCTCCAGCACAGTATGTTTTTGACAAATATTCAGCATGTCCCACACAGGGAATAAAGAAGTTGAAATGACAGATCCCTTGCCACATTCAGCTGCACTTAGAAAATTCCTGTTGAGCACTCATGTATTTTCTGTCTTTTCTACTGGCTTATTTTGGCTTTCTTTCCTTTTTCCTGCCATGGCAGACAAAGTGGATGTAATAAATTCTGTCCTTCACTGGCAGAATAGTTTGCACCCAGCAGAACACCCGACCTTGAGAACCTCAAAGAGGAGCCCATTCTCCCGCCTGTCACTAGTCTTCTGCTGAAGGCAAGGATCTGTGAATAGATGTTGGCAAAGTGGGTGTCCCTTCTCCCCCTACCGAGAATTGAAGCTGATGATGACAACCTTCCTCCGCTATCAGACACTCCTTTAACTCAGAGGGCGGAGGTCCATGCTGTGCAACTGAATTGTTCCAAACCTAGTGATGGTTCATACCCAGTCCTGTACTGCTACATGATAGAAATCTTGTTTTCAGCTACCTTGCTTTTAAATTTAGGAAATCGCACACATACATTCAGGCACACGTGCACACCCACTTGCAAAGAACGTTCTTGTGGTTTCAAATTCAGCAAAAGCATGCAAAGGACAGAAATGTTAGAATTGAAGATGTGTATGCAACATTTTTGTGCAATTATAATACAGTCCCTAGCTGGCTAATTTAATTTGATTTTTTCAACTCCCTAAGGATTTTTTACAAGGTCTCTTATACTCCTTCGTTCTTAATTTTTATCCTAGAGTCTTGTCTCTTTTTTTTTTTAAAGTTGAAAGATTTGCAGAGAATGAAGGCAGTGATTGCAAACACAAAAGGGTGTTGAACATTGCACAAGCAACTTAAAGTAATCTTTATTCATGTGGCTATTTTCTGGCTCCCTGATATGTTATCTGGGGTCTGGCTGGCAGAAGCACACAAAAAGCCGCTGCAGACAACAGTGGTGCCACACCATGAACAGAGTTTGTCTCACATTACAAGGTGTTCTAGGTATCACATACGGGCATCCAAAACTAACAGCCCCTTTCAACTTTCTTACTCCCTCAGCTCTCTTGCTCCAAAGAGTGGAAAACGGCACCTCAGTTCAATTCACCACGTCATCTGAAGACAAATTAAAGGGGGAAGTGTTCAGATACATCAGTGGCAAGCACCGCAGAAAAAAACAAGTGGAAATGATTCATGCTGTCCTCAGAGCAGGGATTAGCTCCCAGTAATAAGGAAAGGGGATGTGTCTTCATCAGTAATGGTAAAACAAAATATTGAACAGCTGCTCATTAAATGGACGCTGTGTATCCTGAGCCCTGAAAAGAGGCATAAAACATACGAGATAATGTAATTAAAGACTATCAGAGCACAGGTGCACAAACCACTAAAGGAAGTTGCCTGGGCAGTGTTAATTCAGGCATTGCTTCCATTTTGAATGCCTGCTTTTGTGACCCTGTTAATACTCTCCAACCATAGGTACGATTGCACGTAGGCACACATAGAATCATAGAACCATAGAATAGTTTGGGTTGGAAGGGACCTCTAAAGGTCATCTAGTCCCACCCCCCTGCCGTGGGCAGGGACATCTTCACCTAGATCAGGTGGCTCAGAGCCCCATCCAGCCTGATCTTTCATGTGCATGTGTAGCTTTTGTCTACAAATGTAGCGGTAATGCTGTCTTCGTGAGGTTCCTAATGACAGGTGAATGATGAACATAGTTAAGAAACAATTTCATGGCTTCTACATCCAAATGGGGCAATTATGATCATTTGTCAAATAAAACAGACCAAAGAGTTTTACTTAAATGAATGTGATTATGTGCAATTACGGTCATCCCCTCTCATCCTCGACTAGGGGCTTTGAGTTTTTGTCGCTGCAGTTTAGATGGCTACTAGTTAAACAAGTTCATACGCTGCTTGGCCCCTTTCAAAGGGAAGCAGCACAGACTCATGGGACTGGAAGCTACAGGCTCAGGCTTCAAACCCTCCACACACACACTCCAGGATCGCCTTTTCCAAAGCCAAAATTCAGCTTCCCTGCCTGCTGCTACTTAACCAGACTACTGTTCCTCCAGACGTTAAATTAAATCATAAAGCACTTTCTGCTGCAGCACGAGGCTCATGCTGGTTCACTGTCACGGCTGCATAACGCAAACAATTTCCTCTTCTCCAGCTCACTGACTCCCATTGCAGGCAGGGAGAAATCAAGGCTGTCTGAACGTCAAAGCAAATTTACACGGCTGTTACACATAGCTGAGATCCATGATGCCTCTCAGGGTTGTTTCTCTAATTAGTTGGTGGAGAGATCAGAAGAAATTACTTGAAAGAGAACACAGCAGTGAGGGCAGGTAAGGGAGTGTGTCAGGAAAGAAGGGAAGATGATGCAGGGAGAAATGCAAATAAGGTTTTTTGGATGCCATGCTTCAGTTAGATGCTAAATACACAATTGCAAGTCATTGGGTTGTTTTATTAGGTAAGGAATTCTTATTTGACATCAAGGGAGCCCCAGACTTTGGTGTAACAGGGTAAATATGTTCTCAAATAACAGGTAAAAGGTAAAAGGAGATCTCATTGCACAGAGTATCACAGGTTTGCAGTTATCCGGCTTGTACTCACAGATAGCCACTTTCCAAACTTGTAAGGATTGTGGGGGCTAACGCCAGCCCTGCACTTTGTGTAGTCATTTAAGTCAGGCAGCAAGCTACCAGCTCAGAGCATCAGTATCTGACTCACACTGTGCCCTGCTGCAAATCACTGCACAACATACTAACTCATTCAAGTCATTCATCGAAGCCTAACTATCAAGCCCACGGGAAAACAAGGAAGAACTCATGTCTCCCAACTCCACATTTTGCAGCCACAGAAAGATTTTGAATTTCCCTTGCTGAGAGCATGGTCCATGTTTACAGACGTTAAAGCCAATATGTTGGTGACAAAGCAGGTGAGAAGAAAACTGTACTCTGGCAGCTGGCTTGCCAGCCCCAGAGCCCTCCTCTTCCCCTGCACAGCTTCTGCTGCTGCTGTTTCTGCCATGAACTGAAGAAAAGGTCAGGCTTGCACCCTATTTTTCAAGCCACTCATCCCATCATCCAGGTTCCTGCCTATCTGCTCCGGTGCTCCGGAGAATCGGCAGTGTTACGATACTATATACCTAGTACCGAATAGAGGCTGCCTTTGGGGACAAACAGTGGTTTGACCTGTGAAGTAGGTCCCACATTCCCTGGTCAACACTTATCAATTTAAGTTGGCAAGATCAGAGGAGGTGGCAGCAGCCAGCAGTGCTGTAGGACCATTTATTGACATTTCAATGCATCTGGCACACACCAGTAATGAGCCCTAGAAATGGGGGATGTTTAAAACCAGAGTTTAAAACCAAACCCATAACGTCAATAAAAGGCAATGGGGAAAAGGAGAAATAGGAAGCAGTGCAGAGGAAAAAGCGTCAGGGGCACCTACTAAATCAGCTTTCCCATCAGAGAAGTTGCAATGTGAACATCTACTCTGAGGTGTTAACTCCTCTGGGTTGCACCAGTGAGAGGGACACCTGTAGAGTTAAAGGGTTGTTGGGACCAGCTGGGTTTCCCTCCTGCCACCCTGCGAGCAATGGCACGTCTGGCCACCTCCAACACCTCACTGTAATGCATGTTATCTCTCTGAGCCTCTCTTCCCCTGTCCTTGCTGCACCATGGGGAGTAGCTCACCAGGAACATGACAGGTGAGAAGTGCCTCTCACTGAAATGAAATACAAAATGATCCCACGAAAGCCCAGCCCACAGCTAATGAAAGCACCTTGTGCTGACAGCAGCTGCTGCAGAGGGAAATGTCGGTGGGACTATTACCGCCAGTGATTTTGCTTAGCTGATGGCAACCCTGACCTTTGCTGTGCCCAGAGGCAATTTGTTTTCCTTGCTGCTGGAAAGCTGGAAAGTACCAAGAGACATTACAAAAATGATGCATGCCCTGACCCTGTCTCATCATCATTTGCTATGAGATGGCTCTTTCCTGAAGGCTGCGGCTGCCAGCAGCTGTGGCACAGCTTCCCGCTGGCTCCATATGGTGACTCACGACATGGCGTTTGGTGGGGGCTGCTTCTGTTGGACCATCTCACTACTGAGCTAGGAGCAGGGGGACTGCAAGCAGTAAGGTTCACAGATCTCTGCTGTTCCCTTGTTGTTCAGCTAACACAATTTTTCTTTACACTCTGGATACATTTGCAGTAATAAACAGTGAAACATCACTTCTAAATGGCAGCTTAGAGACACTTGTAGCAGACAAAGTAATAGCAATAGGAAACAAATTTCAGTTCCCCAGAGAAATCTCTTCAAAATCAAGCTGGATACCCATTCAGGTCACACATATCCAAGATATCCATGCAAATATCCTTGCAGATGATCAAATCCAGACAGTTCAAGATCCAGGGGAACACACAGTCCAGAGAACAGCTTCTGAAGCCCTGTTGTTTTGACTACTGAAATCTTCAGGTACCTAGAAGCCAAAGCATAAAAATACATGTAGAAAAAAATCATCACCTTGACCTGGCCTGACCATCAGTGTAGTCTGGGGAGCATAGAGGGCTCTCACTATCTGGGCAAACAGCTAGACAAACACCTCCCTTCTGCTGTTCCCAGATAGCTGGAAGCACGCTCACTGCAGTCACCCAATGAAGGGATTATACAGGTATGGGTCAGTGAGAACATCCTGCATAAAGGAAAAATGCTACTCCTGGCAGACCTGCTGAAGGGGCATGAGCTGGTGCTGTGGCAGAGGAGAGGGAGAGGTCCTGGTCATCCCACATTGTTCACTCAGAAAGAGGCTCCCACCCATCCATCTTGCCAGCGACACTGGAAAGCCATGAATTAGTTGCAGTGAAACACAGGAAATTCTCCTAGCTAAGGAGCATCATGGACTGAAACAAGGGCTCTGTGGCTCCTGGCAAGGTGCAGAGCAGGGAGGGCAATAGGAGTATGAGGAGATATAGGGGAACAGGGGCACCTGGCAGTACCACTCAGCTCCATGGCTGTCCTCCACCATAGGACTGCCCTGGTCTGTATAAGAAAGGCTTTGCCTCTTGCCTTTCCTGCCCTGACCATACACATTTTCCAGAAGACCTCTCACTGTTGACCAGGAAGGATCATTATAACTGAGCCAGCTTATTGCTACAGGCATTAGGTCTCCAGCATCTTCATGCTACAGAGTGTTTCTGGAAAGCAGAGGCTCTCCCCTGACTCAGTTGCCACCATCATCCCCAGTCTCGTGTTCCTTATCGGCACGCACAAGATTGCATGAGAACAGTCATGTTGAAAGTTCACCTAACAGAAAAGATTTAAGGAGAAGAGAGTGAAGTAAAGTCAGTTTGACCAAGGTCAACTTTTTGTTCTATCTTCCCAAGAAAGATGCATAGGGTTTATTTAGGGTTTATGGACGAGGGGATCGAGTGTACTGTCAGTAAGTTTGCAGACGACACCAAGCTGGGCTGGAGTGTTGATCTGCTCGAGGGTAGGAAGGCTCTGCAGAGGGACCTGGACAGGCTGGATCGATGGGCCCAGGCCAACTGTATGAGGTTCAACAAGGACAAGTGCCGGGTCCTGCACCTGGGTCACAACAACCCCATGCAGCACTACAGGCTTAGGGAAGAGTGGCTGGAAAGCTGCCCAGCAGAGAAGGACCTGGGGGTGTTGGTCAACAGCTGGCTGAACATGAGCCGGCAGTGTGCCCAGGTGGCCAAGAAGGCCAATGGCATCTTGGCCTGTATCAGAAATCGTGTGGCCAGCAGGAGTAGGGAAGTGATCGTGCCCCTGTACTCGGCACTGGTGAGGCCGCACCTCGAATACTGTGTTCAGTTTTGGGCCCCTCACTACAAGAAGGACGTCGAGGTGCTGGAGCGTGTCCAGAGAAGGGCAACGAAGCTGGTGAGGGGTCTGGAGAACAAGTCTTATGAGGAGCGGCTGAGGGAACTGGGACTGTTTAGCCTGGAGAAAAGGAGGCTGAGGGGAGACCTCATCGCTCTCTACAACTACCTGAAAGGAGGTTGTAGCGAGGTGGGTGTTGGTCTTTTCTCCGAAGTAACAAGTGATAGGACGAGAGGAAATGGCCTCAAGTTGCGGCAGGGGAGGTTTAGATTGGATGTAAGGAAAAATTTCTTTACTGAAAGAGTGGTGAAACATTGGAACAGGCTGCCCAGGGAAGTGGTTGAGTCACCATCCCTGGAGGTATTTAAGAGACGTGTAGATGAGGCGCTTAGGGACATGGTTTAGTGGTGGACTTGGCAGTGCTACGTTAACGGTTGGAGTTGATGATCTGAAAGGTCTTTTCCAACCTAAACGATTTTATGATTCTATGATTCTATTTGTTCCATCTTTGGAAATCATAATATTCTGTATTTATTACAACAAAATTTCCCTTCCTGTATTCCTTCTGCCTACATGAATGTTACTAAAGATAACAACTGAATAAATACAACTTTTACTGGGGCTTTGGGAAGACAAGATCCTACACTGGCACTTGTCTCAAGTGTTCTACAGCAGTCACAGATCTTCCTTAAGAGACTAATCCAGATGCCTCAAGCAGCAGAGGAGACTACTGATAATTTTAATTTTATGCCAGATCCAGCATATAATGAACGTAGCCTTTCCATCCTCTGGCCTGCCACAAAGAAATGCTTGTGTTTTTTTCCCAATAGCTGCATTTAGAGGATAGGATAACTAGACTACCATTCAGACACCTGGTTTCATTTCCAACTATGTCATCACCATTTCCCTTTTCTAGGTCTTTTCTTCTTTTGTCTTTCTGTAGGTATTGCCTACAAAGATGTAGGCAATCATCTTTGTAAGGCAGAAAGCTTCTTGCTATGTGTACAAGAAGCAGCTGGTACAAAGGGACTGGGATCCTAACTGCAGTCTCTGATTCTAATATAAACTTAATTAATTCAGTGTCAGTATATGGTGTTATTGATACTGTTTCATGAAAGAGACAAGTAAACTCCTTTTCGGTTCTTGGTATGTCTTGGATCTCTGAACCATCAGAGATTTAATGCCAATCCTCATTATCCTCAAACAAAACTTATTTATAGACTCCTTTGCCTCTGAGTCCGGTGACCCTCGTGGTGTGCACCTGCCCTCAGAGAAGCTGCCAGGTTTGCACTCCAGTCTAGATTTATTCAGAATGATGCTCAGGCAGGAATTATGCAAAAATCATCTGGAGGTTGGCCCTTTCAGAGGCATAAATCAGCAGCATTAGGTCTGACTTAAAGATGCTACATCATTTATAGCTGTTGAAGAGCTGGGTCCTTCATACTCAGCTCTAGCTTCCAAAATATGGATGTGAAACAAAGCTGTAGAAGCAGAAGGTCTACCTGGGCAGACAGGAGCACCAACAGCCACAATGGCAGTTGGAGAAATCTTTTGTTAAACTTCACCTCTCCTAAAGGAAGTCTGAGTCCCGCAAGCCTCTTTTTAAAGGTTTTTTTATGATACATCAGTTTTGATTGCAGGTATTGGACAGGCTGCTCAGCTGCCAGATCTATGTCAATCAGACCTTCCATGCTAAGTCAGCCTTCATCCCACTTACCAAGGTAAATTACAGTTCTGCCGGAATTACTTTTTAGTGTTTTTGCTTATGGGAGCAGGACTCCAGCAGTATATGAACAGCAAACCCTGCAAACACTTCCTTTCAGTTCTGCTGATAGCCTTTAGCCCATGTTGTGCAGTGACCATTACTACGTCTGAGTCTACTCAGCACCCTCCCCAACTCATGAGCTGGATTCCCTGCTACGTCAGATCATACTTCTTTCCTGTGTGACCAAGGTAACTTTTGAAATGAGGTCTCCAGAGAAAAATATGTAGATCCTTCCCTTGCCGCTCCCACATCATCCCACTGTTATATTGCATTCAGAGAGGACAAAGGAGCATCCTTTCCCAGGAACTCAACTAGATTTAC